>NC_046301.1:41450213-41760379 GCF_004115265.2 Rhinolophus ferrumequinum
TATGTGCTTTCACAACAAGGAATCAGATCCTACCTTTCCCTGTCTTGGTGTCCCAGTGGTTGAGGTTATGGTCCAAAGAGAGAATCTGATTGGGTTAGCTCATACCATATGACAAGTCTGAAAGGAATGGGGTGGGGTGGCAGAGCAATATGAATGATAGCGCTATAAAAATGACACACGATGGAGAGTAATTCCCTTATTAGGCAATAAGGGTACTCTTACCAGGAGAAGGAAGAACTAGAAGCAAAGAAGGATGCTGGAAGCAAAATCAGTGAATGTGCCCATTGCATGCTCGATTGCACTATGTACTTTGCCTTTATAGCACTGGTTACCATTGGTAATAATGTAGTGCAGCAGACATTGGGTAAACTCGCATTTCTTCCTTTTCCTTTACAGTTTCTAGCCTTTCTTGCAGTGAGGAAAGAGCCCTGTGGCCAGTTTCAGCCAGTGAAATGTAGAAAAAAGGATGTATGCCCCTTCCAGCTCTGTTCTTTAAAATCTCCCACAAGATTCTTGACTCTTCTGTCCACACAGCTGTGAACTAAGAAGTCTAGAATGATGGGGTCACACTATAGAAAAGCCTCAATCCTTGAATCATCACTTGAAAAGAGCTGACCAGGATGTGAGCAACAAACACAATTTTATTGTATTAAGTCTCTGAGACTTTGGGGGTTGTTTGTTACAGCAGCTAACGAGCATTGCCCTGACTATTACAGATTTATTTTAGTGTTTATTGCTTACCATCTGTCTCCTCCACAAGATTAAATCTTCACAGAGTCATGGACTAGGTGTATAATTTAGCACTTGACATAGTGGATAGCCAATAAATTAAATAAATAAAGAGTGACATTCAATAAATATTTGTTGAATGAGTGAATTGATTTTTCTTATTCAACCTTTCTCTCTCTAATTTTTGTTTTTAGCAGAGGAAGAAAATGAGGCTTAGAGAGGTATAGGGACATTACCTACATTATCTCTGCCTACGTGATGGGCTTACCACTGAGCAGTGGGTTCATAGGTAAGACATCTTAGGCCATTTCTTCAAGTCGGTGTCACAAAATTCACTAGAACTTGTTTTAACACATCATGGATACATTAGGAACGTGATTGAAATCTAACAGCAGGTTACCTGTGACACTGCAATTGCCTCAGTCATTTCTTTGTCTTTAAAATGCCATATAATTGCTAATGTAATTAGTAATGTATACAGAGGGGGTTTGTGCAATTACTGAGTCCTAAGATCAAGTAATTAATGTTCTGTCAACAAAACAGCAACTGTTTCATTAACAACTGCTTGGATCTGGAAACAAGCATAATCAGATGCAGGCAGATCAACCTAAACATCATCAACTCAGCTTATTTATTTATTATTTTTTTAATTCTCTAAAATGTCAACTCCATCACAGTAAACAGAATGGAACTTTAAGACTATCTTTTTCCAGTTCAAATAAATACAAGGTTGGATGGATAGGTGTATAGACAGACAGATAGATAGATATAGATAGATAGATAGATAGATAGATAGATAGATAGATAGATAGATAGATAGATAGATAGGAGATAATAAATAGACAAAATCTAATTGCTTTGTTTTTTTCAGCCTTGAATGTAATAAGAGTCTCATGCTTAAATACATACCACAGGAAACTGAATTCTGTAAGTCAGGACGGAAATGTGGATTTAACTTAGGCTCTGCCCCTATGTTTTCCCAGTGTGCCCCTATAAAGAGCATTTAACCTAACTGGGATACAATTTTCTCATCTGAAAAAAAGAGTGACAATCTGAACTTATGTACTGCAGTGTGGAAAGTGAGGGCGAGATAGGAATATCTAAGGAAAGGTCGCTCGCGTGTATGAGCTTCTGCTATGATATGCTGTATAATAAACAACTTCCCCAACTCTGCATGGTTTCCAACAGCGAACCTCCATCCTTGCCTGTGGGTGTGTAGGTCAGCCCTTCCGCAGCAGGGCTCCAGGCGGGATTCGGGGTAGTCTCGTGTCTTTCTATTTTAGAAGCCATGATGAAGGGGCAGCAGGAAGCTGGAGCACGTTCTCCTGTGGTAAAGGGAAGGAGCACAGAACCCACAGCACAACAGGCCACCTCTGCTCAGACGTGGTCATTTCATAGTGGTTCACATTTTACTGGCCATTCAGGTCACATGGCTAAGCCCACCAATGGGGTGAGGAGCCTACTCCTGTGCTGGGGAGGAAGAGGAGACGGAATATTTGCTCAACAGTTATGTCCCAGCAAGAAACCATTTTCAACTTCTCAGTTTGTACCATAAGTCATGAGCTCCATGTTTTCAGAGGAAAGTGACCAAACGAGCCAGAATCCTTTAAAAAAATCTTCTGTTTTCCATGCTACCATGGTTGCCTGGAAAAGATGCTGTTATATTTAGAACGACAGACAGAGCACCCAGCTGGGAGTCAGGAGGCATCTGTCTTATTTCAGTTTTACTATTAGCTACTTATATGACCTTAGGCAAGTCACTTCATAACTCTGGGGCTCAGTTTCTTCACTCTTAAAAGAAGAGGATTTGACAAAGTGCCATTCAGGCCTGCAGTGGATCACCCTGTAGAGTAGATAGTCAACTAATACTTAACTTGTTCATTAGAGAACAGCTTAATGCAAAGAAGGCAGATGGAAAAGGGTGCCTGCTCTGCTGGAGAAACAAGGATGTTACCAGCTGGACCCACTCACCTACTCCCAGCATTAGTCGGGAGAACCAGAGACTCATTCACTGTTATTTAAAGCGCCAGCCTCACAAGATAGAGCTGTTCGTGCACGAAGCCGCTCCACAGCCAATCAATTCAGAGCATCAGCCTTTGAGATTTCTAACTTCGGACTCAGGTTCGAAACTTCCTTTTGTTTTTCCGTGAATGTCATAACACAAAGATCAGAAGTCACAGAGGCATGTCAAGTGAACTCAGTTTCAGAAGCTCCGGAGGAAGCTGTCTCTCCCTTTGAGATGCCTCCTGAGCTCCCCGGCCCCAAGTAAATTCCACAAACTTTACATGAGCTAGATTTTAAATCAGACCACCCTGCACATACCTCAAAATTTAACGAAAAATTAATCCAAATGGTTACAAGGGATGTATTTAGATACTAATGGACAGCAACTTGACTTTTTATTTCAGATGGACTAGAGTTTCAGAGCATGTCTTGTTTGGAATAAGGAGTAGGTGGGGGCAATGGAGGGTACTCCCCTGGATGGAAGCATCAAAGTTAGCTGGAGAACAAATGTTGCAGGCAAATTTAATTGATAAAGTGATCTGCCCCTTCTCTCATTCTCAGAAATAGAGAAAGAAATTACAGTCCAAGATTAACACCTCAAAACACTGATATGAAGTAGCCATAGCCCCATTACAGCAAGCTGTGAGACCTCGGGGATCACGCAAGCCTGCGTTTCAAACTTTTCTGTCTGCGAATTCCAACACTGGTGGTACTGAGAGTATATGGTCTGAAAACCTGCCACCATGAACACTTTCTTTGCAGATGTGCTTTTCATCTTTACATATTTCAGTAAAATTTGCATTCATTTTTAAAAATATTAAAATACCCCCCCAAAAAAAACATGTTGAATAAAACTGAGGCAACATAAGGGCTCTGCTTATTATGTCCTTATCCTATCTCCTCGCCACACAAACAGTTAGGAACATTGACCTTTGGTGACTTCTAATTGGACAAATTAGATTTTTTTCTTCTTCAAGAGTTAACTTCTTGATCTGTATCCTGGGGATTACAGTGCTTTACCTATAAGAGGACTTTGACAGGTGCAAAATGAGATGCCTTCTGGGAGCAGCCAGCACCCAACAGAGCGTCTGGCACACCGCAGGCCAAGCTGCCGTCATCCACGCCATTCCGCGTCCCCACTGCCACAGCCCTGTGTCGTCCTGCCACCATCGGAGTGTTGGTTTTCAAAGCTGGAGAGCAGCTGTGTGCTCCGCAGTGTGGTCCACATTTCTGTCTCTAGTGGAGAGGAACTGAATCGTTCTCCAGGAAGATCTCTGAGATCTTTCAGAATTTTCAGAGCAAATGAGAGGCTCTAGAGTTCCATCTTCCCTCCAAACCAGCTCCTGCTCATAAGAACTTTACATCATATCTTCTCCTCTGTACCCAACTCCCTGCGAAACCCACTCAGAAAATACCCACCCCGGTGCAAGCTTGTGTCTATGTGGTAGGAGACTGGGCCTTGTCCTGCAGGGGCTGGTGGCTTCATCTTCCAGTGAAGAGCAGAGGCCACCTTCATGGCCGAGCTGTTTTTACTCACACTTATAACACCAAATGTGTGGCTTTCTTTTCCCTTCTGATAGCAGCCGATTCTGACGTGAACTGGGTATCCTGTAATTCACTTCTCACACTAAATACCCAGAGTTAACACCAAAGGTTTAAGGGCTCAGTCCCACAAGACTACCCTCACTTCAAACGCCAGTCGCAAATGGGGTGCCCAGATCATTCGCACTTCTGTCTGACTTGAAGACACACTTGGGGTTTGCACGATCCCCCCTCAGGTTTGATAACTTGTTAGAATAACCCACAGAACTGAGGAAAGCACTTTACTTACTATTACCAGTTTTTCATGAAGGCTACAACGCAGGAACAGCCCAATGGAAGACAGGCACAGGGCAGGATACTGGGGCAGGTTGTGTGGAGCTTCCATGCCCTCTCCGAGTGAACCACCTTTCCAGCATCTCAGTGTGTTCATCAAACCTGGAAATTCTCTGGACCCCACAGTTTAGTGGTTTTCATGGAGGTTTATTACGTAGACATGATTGATGACATCGTCGGCCACTGGTTATTATTATAACTCAATGTCCAGCCCCTCGTCCCTCCCTGGAGGCTGGATGCAGGCTAATAGTTTTGAACTTTCAATCAAGGCTTGGTCTTTCTGCCGACCAGCCCCCATCCTGAGGTTATCTAGGGCCTGCCAGGAGTTGCCACCTTAGAACAAAAGAGGCTCCTATCAACTTTCTCACTCAAGAAATTCCAAGGATTTTAGGAGGTCTATACCAGGAACCAGAAACAAAGACAAGTATCTTTCTATGATACCACAGTGGTCATCATCTTCTTGTGCTGAAACAGAAACAGGAGGTAAAGGACTCTGATTCCTTTCTTACATGCTTGTTGAGGGTTCAAGATCAAGGAGGAATGACACCAGCACCCCCCCACCTATATATTTCCAGACCTGCGATTAATATTTATTTATCCAACGTGATTAGCAGAGTACTTCTTCTAGGAGCCTCAATTTTATTCGAAGCCAACATTTATCAGTGCCTATTTTGTGCCAGCAACGTGCTGGCAAGGTGTTAGGAATATAACAAAGAACAATGCAAAATTTTGTCTCTCAGAAAGCTCCAAGTTTAGTGGAGGAAACAATTAAGAAAACTTATTGCGACGGAGTAAGCAGGGGAGAGGCACTTCACTTGGCCTTGGGCGAAGGCAGCTCCCAGAGAGGGCTTCCTGGAGAAAGGGAGGCTCACACTGTGTGACATATGGGTGAGTAGGAGAGAAAAGGGAGGGGACTTAGTGTTGAGTTCACTTGAATTACAAACAACGCCGTGCAGAATCAAGCAATGGCAATGCTGGAAGGAGCCTTGGGCATCTTTTCCCACCCAGCCACTGAGTCGGAGCGAGTGCTGCTCAAGGTCACATTGCCCCAAACTTGACTTCAGGAAAAGGTTCAAATGGATGTTTGTCCCCTTTGACCAACTTCACCTATTTTTCTCACTCCCCCCACCCATCTACTCTCTCCTTCTATGAGTTCTTTTTTTTTTAGATTCCACGTATAAGTGGGATCATACAGTACTTGTCTTTCTCTGTTTGACTTATTTTACTTAGCATAAGGCCATCCAGGTTGATCCAAGTTGTCAAAATGGCAGAATTTCTTTCTTTTGTATGGCGAATAATATCCCATTGTATATATGTCGTTTTATTTATCTGTTCTTCTGTTGACAGGCACTGTGTTAAATATATATATATATAAATATATATATATATTAAATATATTAAATATATATATATTAAATATATATATATATAAAATCATATTGCATATCTTATTAAATTTACACAATGTTACATGTCCATTATATCTCAATAAAGCTGGGAAAAAATTTAAATTTTTTAAAATAATAATTTTTAGAAAGTTTAAAGTTTCAGATGCAAACAATATATCACACTACCATAAGAAATGAGCTATTTCCTCACCTATCCTACCACACTTTTATTCAAAATGTGATTGTGCTTCAAAAGAGAGATTTTTGTCTGTTTGCTTTGGTCACCTCCAACTTTCCATTGCAAAGGCAGCTATAATTTATGGCTATTTTATAACGTGCTTTCTGTACATCTTTTTACATGCTTTTTCTTCCTAAAGACGTAGGATGAAAAACCATTTGGGCAGGATTCAGTCCCTTGAGGCTCCACACACAGCATTGCTACCTCAATTCTATTTGATGCTGGGCAAGACAGAAAGTATAAAGAGCCAATTTACTCAGCTGATATCCAGTGAACAAGCATTTCCAACATTGTAAACACAATCCAGATCAACAAATAGCACCCAGTTCAGCAGGGATTGGATTATAAACATAACAACATATTCATATACAATGTGCACTGCAGCATGTAGAGGCCTGAGGTGTGGAGTGCACAGGAGGAAGAAAAATTAATATGTTCCTTGGCTAGTCCTGGCTAGACGATAAGTTTCAAGAGAGCAGGGACCGTGTATCTTCTATTCCGTGTTCCTGGCACATAGGAGGAAGTCAGGAAAGATTTGTTAAATAAGTGAAAGAATGAATGTCTTTTACAAATGAAGAAATAGACGCCCAAGAAGAGGACTGATTTGATTTGACCAATATCCTAGGACTAGCCTGAGAAAGCCATTTGCAAGTCTCCAAGATCCTAATCTGACGCCCATCACCATGGATCAACTACCAAAGAGTCCATAAAATGTTCCCAGATAATCTCGGGATCACTGCTTCGTAACTAGGCTGGATAAACTTATAACAACGTACATGCTGGCATTGGACATGGCTGGCTGTATAATGAGCTTATTTCTTACCCATATGGAGCATCTCAGCTCCTGTGCCTCAGTGGGGAATTCCTCGTATGTTGCTAGGCTTGCCTTCTGGGATTACAGCTTCAGAGGTGTGCAGGAGGTGGAGTCAGCTGTGCTGATAAATGAATCAGAGAGACAGGAGGAAAGCTGGCAGAGTCCCTGCAGCAGAGATGGATGGGGGCTGAATCCTGCTCGGTGCTGTGTGCCTCGCTCGCCTCTTTTCCCTCTGAGCTGAAGTAGACCCAGTGAGGAAATGGTGCCTGGCTTCTCCAGGACGTATCCTGCAGTCATAAATCTCCATCTCAGGGCTGTGTGGGGGGTGGGATGCAGGGGGAGCGAGGGAGAGAGAAGGAGCAGAAGGAATATGGAAGGAGGGAAGAAAAGGACACAAAGATGTCTGGTTAAAGTTGAAGGGCCAGCACAGCCTCTTTAACTCAGGTTTCATAAGTCGAGAAATATTTTATCACCCTTGTGAGTCGAAACTCTGAAAATCAATAGGGTTTGAGAGTTGCCTATATTGATCTGAAAGCTTGCAACGTATTGAAATATTCATGGCTGGATGTATGTGTTCAGAGAAGGTGCTGGGGGAGGGGCCTGGTGCAAGAAGTGGGAGCCGGGTAGGTAGATTTCTAAGTAAAAGCCATTCGCATTTTCATTAAAAATAGATTAATTCTATTAGCTGGACTAAAACCTCACACTTAAAAGGAAATGAGCTTGTTTGTCAGACAAATAAGCCACTGGCAAACCCAGAAAGAAAAGAAAAACACATTTATTTATTGCTATTTAATAGCAGAAGAGCCGGGAGAGTTGATAAAATTAGCACAGATCGATCCCCAGGAGGGATGCAAGGGGCTGCTTTGTTTACAAAGGCAATTTGGACACTGCTGCTTTGATCTTCACTTTGAGCATTTGAACAGGCGTGCTAGTATCACTCATTTCACCAGAGAATTGGGATTCAAGTTTCCCCAACAATCTAAAAAGCAGTACATTAGAAGGGGGTTGTCTGCCTGGAGTCTCCGAGTCTCAATACCCTTGATACTAATTTGATGTGATGCATTTCACCAGATGTGTCTACCTGAACGATATCTGATGCCCAGGAGACTGTGGTCCTGTTTGAGAGTATTAGACTTGGATTTTTTTTCCCCTTCAAAAACGACTGGATGAAGGCATCCATAATTTAAAATTTGCATATAGATATGACATATGTTAAAAATATTTGAGAAAATTCATGCAAGGAATTGAACAACAACATATGGGAAATCAGCTTCAAATAGGAAGGCAGAATTAGAAATAATCTGTTACCTGTAGCCACCCTCCTCTAATATTCCAGTGCCACTGACGAGATGGTGCCGAAACCGGACTCTTGGGGAAAAAAAAAAAAAAAAAAACCCAAAACCCAAGCCCAACAGGGATCACTGTGTGGAGCAAGCACTTGGAAGTCTGAGGGGAAATGTCGGATTGGTTTAGATTCCAACAGGGCTCATCATTCCCACGTTCTTCAGGTGTAAGGATGACCCTAAGTAAGGAAAAGCGGCAGGCATGGAATTGGATGGATGGGAGGATCCGTCTGCCACAACTCGACTTTGGGGGAACCTCAGCCATTCTCAGCAGCTCAGGCCCACTTTACGGGGGACAGCAAGTGCTATAGCCCCTCTTGGCTTTGATGAAATTCAATGTCACCCAGACTTCTAAAGGACATCGACAAGTAGCCAGCCGTGGCTTTGCCGTACTTTCCCTTTTCTGTTTTCCACCATATTGCTGCCCCGTGGCTACACAGTTGCAGAAGGCAATAACAAAGGGATACAGAGTTCCCTTGAGTCTCAGAGCTTCTGGGAGGACCTTTCATGATGGGAGAAATCAAAAGTCAGCCAGAAAGTCAAGGATGGCTATAATTCTGCTGTTTCTTTTAGGGCACATAACCATCCATCACGGCTGCATCACTTTCATGCAGCATTTACAAAATACTTTATAATCTTTTCCGTGTGACTCCTCCCAGAGCACGTCAGCATTTTTATGGTTATTCCCATTTAATAGATGAAGGAAAAGGAGTGCAAAGACATTTTCCTGGGCTCTTACAGGAAAGGTCAGGATTAAATTCAGACCCTAAACTCCTATTCCATTGCTACACTAACGCGTTCTTTGCTCTCCACATCCCTGACCCCTCCCTGGTACACAGAAGAACCAAGCGGGTCCGCTACCTAGGGGCTCCCTCTTCTATTGAGATACAACTGTGGTTGTTAGAAGCAGACAACGTGCTCTGGGAACACATTCTCAGAGATGAACTTAAGGAGTGAGATCCTACACAATCTTCATCCTAAGGGCTGGTAATACCACGTGTAGATAACAACTTCTTTTTTTCACCACCCTCCTTCCCTTACAGCTGGGTTTAAGGCCATTGGCACCTTCCTCTGAAAGGATGGGGTGAGGCAGAAAAATGCTCTCCGTCCAATGAATGGGTTTTGCATCTTGTCCATCACCCAACAAAGGTTTTGGCGATGGAGGAGATTGAACAAAACCATTGTTTTATCTAAACCTGTATGACAGGATCCTAGTGGTGGTCCTGTCTTCAGGCTGTACTTTCAGTCCATCATCTGTGTTCCCATTTCATTGGTTACAAGGCCAGTCATTTAATGGACACATCCCTGAGCAACCTAAAATCCTTCACTAATCTCTACTACTTCTAGGTGGGATACTTAACTAGGAGTCCATAGATAATGGGGGCTAGGGGGCCCACGAATGTCCCTGAAGTTGAATGTGACATGTAGAAGTGGCTGTCTGTCTGTATGCCACTGTACATTTTTTCCCCAGAGACAAGGACCATAGATTCCACGATAATCTGTGTCCCAGAAAAGGCTGAGAATTATTCATATACAGCACAAATTTCAAGCTCCTTATCATGGCATTTGGGGCCGTTCATGACTCAGTCCTTCTTTGTCTTGTTTCATATCTCATTTCCATGCTCTTCCTCTTCACTTCCAGGAAGAAATCATGAGTCCTCCAGACCTGTGCACAAGGTGCTCCCTGGAACGCCCCTCCCGTCCTCCTCTGCTTCCTTGGGGGGACGGTTCACATGTCCCCACTGTGTGTCCCCTGCAGTGTAAAGCACTCCTTGTTTCCCACCGTGGCAGCACTTGTCACACCATGCTGTAATTGCTTGTTTATTTGACTGTCTCCCCTGAACCCTGAGCTCCTAGAAAATGGGGACTGTATTTGTTGTTTCCGAATTCCAAGCACTTACTATGTATCCCCAAATAGTAGATATTCAGCATTTGTAATAAAAACTCACAAGAACACAGTAAATGACGTCCAAAAGATTCAGTTGTGTAAAGTGCAGTCTCTCATTAGTCCAAGGTTCACGAAACGACCAGGTGAACTTTGCACACGTGACCAGCCTGAATTCTGGAATATTCCAGGGATCTGACTGTGCAGTCTGAATCCTTTCTGTGTGGGCTGTGGTTTGCTGATTCAGTTCTTCGCTTTAGCTTAAATATTGATGGAGATGAGTCTAGGTCTCTAGATTGGAATTCCTAGGACAATGAAAAGGTTTCCAAGAATCTCTCAGTTAGAGTCTGTTTTATTGCCCAATATGGGTAGTTAGGGCTGGGAGAACACTGAAGATGTGAGCACCCACTCTTAGCCATGACGCGGGGTTGCTTATCGTTTCCAGTGCTGCCTCACCCCCCACTTCCATATCATCATCTATTCCCTCCCCCAAGAAGGCCAGAACTGCAGCTCCATTTGAAACTATGAATTGGACAGAGGACATGAGCTAATCACCAATTCCATGAGAGCTACATTTGTGCATGTTATGCAGGTATTCTATTCTGTTTGCAGAAAGCGTAAAGGCTAAGTGGAAAGAGTTTTAAGTCTCCTTTTCCTAGGCCGTATTCCCCTTGAAGAGAACATACAAGGACAGAGGGACAATTACATCTGTCCCTGATTCTGAGCGTCCCACGCACCCCTCCTTGATCTCACCGGGACCTCAGTTCAGTGGGATACCCATTCTCGGTGACACTAACACATAAAGCCAGCCTCATGCATCACGTCTCATTCCATACATCTTAAGGCTCTGGTTTCTAAAGATTCCTAAAGCAAGGATGATGTAAGCATGAGGAAATCATTTACCCACTTTCTGTGCTGTGGCAAGAACTTCATGTAATTATCTTACTTCTTCCACACAGAACCCGACAAGTGAAAGATTATTATCCCCTTTTTGCAGTTGATAAAACGTACATTCATAAACATTAAATAACTTATCCTGTGCCAAGGGCCAGTGGTCAGGATTTGCACGGAGACTGGTCTGATTCCAAAGCCCACACGTTTTTTTCCACCGTGAGGGCAGAATAGCATAATGTTAGCCAGCTGGAGCTTTGGAGTTAGGCTGTGTGACTCACTAGCCGTGGGACCTTCGCCATATGTCTTACCTGCTTGGTGACTCAATTTCCTGAATAAACTGGGGGAAATATTAGTTCTTATCTTGTATTATAGGAAGGACTTGCATGAGTTAATCCATACAAAATGCTTAGAACACATATCAGGGCTGAGTAAGTAGGAATGACTATGGTCATCATGACATATACATATACCTGGTAACTTGGTGACTATATTTTCTAAACAAAGCCTTGGACAAACAGTCTGACGAGTAGCAGTGAATTTAGCAGCTGGACTGGGTGACAGGCCAGAACGCTGGACTCTATCATTGCTCTAGAAAGTGAGTACCATACCTCTATTTTGGAGACCATTGACTGGCATCTTCCTTCCAATGTGACACATTCCGTATGGTCACTTTTTAAACTACAGAAAAGTCTTAGGATAATAACTTGAAGAGTATTTTTTTTCCTACAATAACCTCTAAATCCCTCTCATCATCAGTATGCTGGTAGGCACATCTACTTAATATATATTCTTTCTCCTTTTTCTTCCAGTGCTTCTCTCCCACACTCAGACCAATTATTCTGTGTTTGCATTCAGAACGTTTTCCATTTGCCAGTCCAAAGAACAACTTTGCAATGTGATGGCATCATTTGCTGCAGAGAGGACAAGTCTTACCATTTGCAACCAATCACAAGGCAAGGTTCAAGCAAGAAATTAACTTCCAAGCCCTTTTCCTCAAACATAAATGGGAAGGTCAAAAGCCAATTCTAGAGACAGCCTCCTGCCCACTTCTGCAGGAAGTGGTTCCAGGGATTTTTATAATGTCTTGCTGGCGAATTTCCCCTCTGTTTCTGTTTTATTCCTCTCATGATCTAAATTAGTTAAAAAAAAATAATTCTACCAGTTTAATAAATGTTTCTTGAAAATCCTGCAAGGATAACATTAGAGGCTGTGCTTGAGAAAGCACAGCATGATAACTGGTTTTATTAGGATGTATTATTTTGATAAAGAGACATCTAACTTACTTAATAGACTTTTATTAAGAATTGACAATGAGTCACAGACTAGAATAGAGAATGAGTAAGGCTCAATCCATGCCTCTGAGAAGCTCAAATCAGAAGTTTGGGGAGTAAGTAGATATGTTCACTGTCCCACAGAGAGTGCTGCATAAGATATGGGAATTTCAAACTGTGGGAAACAAAGGAGAGAGCCCCTCACCTTACCAGGGAGAGAAGGAAGGCTACTGTGATTCTGTGATTCACAATATGAAATATGTATTTGGTCTTCGTCCCATTTTTTTTGCCTCAAGCTACCCAAACCCTTGGAATTTCCTAAGTGATAAGAACAACAGGGGAGTTTTTTGGTTGTAGTATTTGGTCTTTTGTCCTTGGTTCTTGAAATAGTTCCAGGTGAAAAGAGTATCTTGTTATTCATAACAAGCCCCTTTCAACCACTCTTGAGCTTCTTTCTTTCTTTCTTTCTTTCTTTCTTTCTTTCTTTCTTTCTTTCTTTCTTTCTTTCTTTCTTTCTTTCTTTCTTTCTTTCTTTCTTTCTTTCTTAGTTTCAATGGCACAAAACAATGTAATAGTTAGACATTTACATCCCTCACAAAGTGATAACCTCCCTCCCCCAATCTATTGCCCCTCTGACATCGTATATATCTATTACAATTCTACTGACTCTATTCCCTATTCCCCCTATGCTGTACTCCATATCTCATGACTATATATATATATATATATATATATATATATATATATATATATATATATATATAAAATTTTAGTTGACATACAATATTATTCAGCTTCAGCTTCAGGTGTACAGTGCAGTGGTCAGGCATCTACACTGTCCATGAAGTACTGATAGTCTCCCTAATAAGACATGTGCCCATCTGACACCCTACAAAATCTTCACATTATTGACTGTATTCTCCAAACTGTCTTTCATATCCCATGGCAATATTGTAGTTACCAATTTGTGTTTTCTAATCCTTTCTCCTTCTCCCTCATCCCCATCCTCCTCCCATCTAGCAACCATCAGTTTTTCCTCTATATCTCTGAGACTATTTCTGATTATTTTGCTCATTTATTCAGTTTTTTAGACTCCACATATAAGTGAGATCATATGGATATTTGTCTGTCTCGGTCAGACTTATTTCACTTAGCAGAATGCTCTCTAGGTCCATCCATATCATTGCAAATGGTAAGATTTCATTCTTTATGACTGTGTAATACTCCATTGTATAAATGTACCACAGTTTCTTAATCCAGTCGTCTACCGATGGGCATTTCCGTTGTTTCCAAGTCTTGGCTATTGTGAATAGCACTGAGTTTCTTAATGAGGTGACTTTTGGAAAGTCACTAAGGATGGGGGTTGGTTGCCAGAGGAACTCTGATTAAAACTCTGATCAATACTTTCAGCCCCATCCCCAACCTCCAGGCAGGGAAGAAGAACTGGTGTTTGAGTTCAATCACCAATAGCTAAAGGTTTAATCACACATGCCTATGTACTGAAGTGTCTATAAAAAAACAAAAAAACGGGTTCAGAGAGCTTCCAGCTTGGAGAACAAGAATGCATCCATGTGCCAGGAGGGTGATACCCCCCAAACTTTATGGGAACAGAAACTTCTGTGTTGGGACCCTTACAGACCTCACCCTATGTATCTCCTCATCTGGTTGTTGATTCACATCCTTTAATATCCTTTGGGATAAACCAGTAATCTAGTAAATAAACTGGTTTCCTGAGTTCTATGAGCCACTGTAGCACATTAATCACACCTGAGGAAGGGGTTGTGGGACCTTCAGATTTATAGCCAGTCAGTCAGAAGCACAGCTGACAACCTGGACTTGCCATTGACGTCTGAAGATGGGGCAGTCCTGTGGGCCTGAGCCCTTGACCTGTGGGATCTGATGTTGTCTCCAGGGAGACCGTGTAGGAATTGAGTTCACATCATGGAATGCCCACTCAGTGTCCACTGAGAACTGGAAACTTGCTTGGTGTTGTTGGAAGAAACACATGAGCTTCACCAAAGAGGCAGCCTTCAAGGAGCTGGTCTTGAAACATGAGCAAACGTTTTGTCTGATGGATGTAGGATGACTGAGGGAAGCTGGGGAGTAAAAGAAGCCAATACAAGAATACAGAAAGTGTAATTACACTAAGCAGAATATGGAATGACCTATTTTTGGGTGGACAAGATGGTCAAGTGTTCTTTGGAAAGACTATGGAGGTTCCAACACTAAGACATTCCCATAAAGGATCATTTTTTTAAATGAGCGTCATAGACTAGAATAGTGGTACTCAAGGAGAAGTTATATCCAGACTCCTCGTAATGGGGAAAAGAAATTTGCAGACCCACGGTGTTGACTTGACATATTTTTATTATGTTTTGTACAAACACAAAATTAGGTATAACTTTTTATAAGTATTAAATAACCAGAAAGTCATATTCACAAAGTGAAGAGAAACGAAACACAAAAGCAATAAAATTCAATTAAAAATAATAAGTAATGTTGTTTGGCAGAAACTAAATTGCTATACCCAACATAAGTAGGGTACTGAGGGCTACAACCCAGTTAGTTTGGAGTTTCATGTTGTCTGCCTTTCTCTGTGTTATGTGATGATGAAATTCTCATATCACTTTTCTCTTTAAAATGACTGGAACTTCCATTCATACAGTGTGCCATTATATTATTTCATCTTTACTTTCTGAAATGCATAATTCACCTATTAAACCCGACTCTGT
Source organism: Rhinolophus ferrumequinum (assembly GCF_004115265.2). Taxonomy (NCBI): domain Eukaryota; kingdom Metazoa; phylum Chordata; class Mammalia; order Chiroptera; family Rhinolophidae; genus Rhinolophus; species Rhinolophus ferrumequinum. Next base: position 41,465,387 of record NC_046301.1, read on the forward strand.
TCTTTTTCATCAGCCACCTGTTATAGTATTTCCACGATGTCAAATCAAAGCCTTAACTTATTAAAAAAAACTTTAGGGACAAAAGTCATAGTGCATGAAAGTGTCTTTCAATTGTAAATTATCATTGGAAAATAAGTCTTGTGTTTATTACTGGTAAAGAATTTAGTGTGAGTACAGAGAGGACCTGGGTTTGTAGCTGTCACTGTGACATTACTCTCAACCAGACAAGCCCAAGGACAGGTTCCCCTTGGGTGGTCCCCATCCCAACAACAACAACAAAAACCCATAAACACAGTCCTAGGAGCACATGGCTCCAGGTCTGCATTCAGATGCCCTGAATACTCTGAAAATATATATATATATATATATATATATATATATATATATATATATATATACATATACATATACACACACACACACACACACACACACACACACACACATATATATATATCACCATCAAAATGAGAAACCAAAATTTAATATTTCATAAAGAATTTACAGACTAGGAATATGTTTGTGGACCCCAGGAGTCTGCTGAACCCAGTTTTAATAAACCTGGACAAGATGACCCTGAAGACCCTTTCAAACTCTGAAGTTCCCCCATTATTCTAAAAACCAAATGCAGACAACTAGGATGAGCTCTGACCTAAACCGTCAGGTTATCCCCATTTGTTTTCTGTGTTCCCCTCCTCCTCTCCATACACATCACTTCCACAATCTCAGGAATCTCAGAACTCTGTCTTCACAAAAACCCGCTCTTGGAAAAGAGTGGCATCATGGCCTTTCATGTCTGAGTGTGGATTTAATCCACAGCCCTTCTTTCAAAGAGGATGCATGTTAAGCCTGAGCCCTATGTTTTAAGTGTTTCTTTTCACCTCGTTTATGTTTACATTCTTATGCAGGCATTTTGGATATCAATACATAAGTCCCGGGGAAATTTGTTTAGTGGGGAAAGAAAGAAAGGCTGGGAGGCATCCCAGAGAGGTGGCGAGCCCTGGGGACATGCAACCCTGAACATCTGGAGCCTGAATCACATGAGTGATGACAGCGAGAGTCGCACAATTATAAACTGGGCAGATTTGAAAATTGATCCTGAATCAAACAGCCACTAATTTTCCTAGTCCCCTCTGGCAATCAGCCTTTCAAACTATGCAGGGCTTTAAAATATGAAAATAACAAACCCCTGGCAACCCCCCTGCCTTTCCTTTTCCCTTTCCACCCCGTCCTGTAGAAACCCTTCTGATTGGCTGTCAATATTCAAATTACACTTTTCAAGCTGTCCCCTCAGTAAGTTCAAGAAGAGTTGATTTCTCCCCATAAGTGCTGCTAAACTGTAATTGCCTGCTGTATCTTTTACCCCTTTTGAATAAGTGGTGTTAGATTTGCCACTTTGACTAATCCTCAGGAATCTGACCTGCCATTATACAAACTTCTAAAAATATCAACTTGCACTTCACAGTTTCTGTTTTGGTTTCATGTAATTCCTGTTCAGTGTATTTTATTTGAACCTGCTAACCTGTTTGAAGGGGGGAAAAATTGCTAGCTAGCATTGCCTGTCATCTGCTGTGTTTGCTTCCTCCTCAAAAGGCCTCAAATGAGAATGCTGGTCTCTGGGTAGTTGACTAAAAATGAGAAGAATAAAATAGAGGCAAGCCTTATTGACACACACATTTCCCTCTGGTCTCTGCGATCGCAGCAGAGAACACATCTCTCCACCTTCTCTCAACTAGGACATTCTGGAAAGGCTACAGTAATAGAGAGAATCCAGCACCTATCTATCAAACCCACACCTGCCAAGTGCCAGACAGCGCACTAATTATGGGGACTGTACAAAAGTCGGCTAATGCAGATGGTTAAGAGACACTCTTGGTGGTGTAAGGGTAGGTGGAAATGGGAGAGCTGAAAATAGGGGTCTGAAATCGTGCTGGGCAAGCCGAAAGAGAGTTCTTCATGTGAGAACAATAGTCTAATTTAGCTGTCCAAAGTGGGGGATCCAGGTGTGCCCCTTCAGGTTATGGAGTTGCTTCTGTGAGATCAGGGTCCAAGCTGGTGGGGGGAGGCCACTGTGAGACAAAACAGGATATCCACATGCAAAAGAATGAGGTCGGACCCTTTATTACACCATAGACCAAAATTTACTCAAAATAGATTAAAGACCTAAACGTGAGACCCTAAACTATAAACTAGAAGAAAACAGGGGGAAAGCTGCATAACTTTGTGTTAGCAATGGTTTCTTGGATGTGACATGAAAAGCATTGGCAACAAAAGAAAAAAATAGAGAAATGGAGTATATCAAACTTAAAAACTTTTGTGCATCAAAGGACAAAATCAATGAAGAGTGTAAAGACAACCTACAGAATGGGATAAAATATTTGCAAATCATGTATCTGATAAAGGTTAATATCCAAAATATATAAATAACTCCTATAACTTAGCAGCAACAACAACAAAAAACCCAAATAATTTGCATAAAAAAATGGACAAAGGACTTGAATAGACATTTCCCCAAAGAAGATAAATAAATAGCCAAACAGCACATGAAATAGAAGACTTATTGACACACACATTTCCCTCTGGTCTCTATGATTGCAGCAGAGAACATATCTATCCTCCATCTTCTCTCACTAGGACACTTCTCTCAACTATGCTCAGCATCAGTAATCATTGGTGAAATGCACATCGAAAACACGATGAGATACCACCTCTCACCCATAGGATGGCTACTATTAAAAACAAAAACAAAAAAAACCCAAACTGAAAATAGCAACTGTTGGAAAGGATGCGGAGAAATTGGAATTCTTGAGCATTACTGGTGGCAATGCAAAATGGTGTAGTTGCTATGGAGAATACTAAGGCGAGTCCTCAAAAAGTTAAATACGCTTCCTCAAAAAGTGAAACATAGAATTACCAAATGATGCAGCAATTCCACTTCTGGGTATATACTTAAAAGAACTGACAGCAGGGTCTTGAAGAAATATTTGTACACCTATGTTCACAGCAGCATTATTCACAATAGCCAAAAAATGGAAACAACCCAAATGTCCGCCAATAGACGAGTAGATAAACATACTATGGTATATACAAATAGTGTAATGTTGTTCAGCCTTAGAAAAGAAGGGAATTCTGACACATGTTACAACATAGATGAACCTTAAGACTATTATGCTAAATGAATTAAGCAAATCACAAAAAGACAAATACTGCATAATGTCACTTATATAAGGTACCTAAAGTGGTCAAATGTATAGAGACAGAAAGGTGAATGGTGGTTGCCAGGGGCTGTGGGAGGGGAGATAGAATTATTGCCTAATAGGTACAGTGTTTCACATTGAAAAGGTGAAAGAGTTCTGGAGATGGACGGTGGTGATGGTCGCACAACAATGTGAATATAGTTAATGCCACTGAATTATACACTGGAAAAATGATTAAAATGGTACATTTTATGTTATGTGTAACTTATCACAATTATAAACTTTTCAGAAGTACAAAATGTATGATGAGGAAGATATGGGTTATATCCTTGAGAAGCTTGTGACAGAGGAGGAAGATGCATAAACAAAAAATTCCAATATGCTAGATGAACAAGCTGTTAAAAGGAGAGTTTTCTAATGTCCTGGAACTATGAGCTAGGCCCCACAGCCAAACATCAAAGGCACCAGGACTTCTAGACCCTAAAGAGACCCATGTGGAGATGTCAGTGGCTGGAGCCAGACACTAACCAGTGGAGCTTATCAAGAGGTGACAGAACAACTTGCCCGGACCACCTCCCACCCCACTCCTGTTGGGGTCAGGGAAGGAGCAGTGGTCAGCCTTGTGAGGAGTGCGGGACGTGTGGAGAGTTCTTCCCTCCCCTTTAGGGAAGAAAATGGTGCTTGCCCTCCCACAGGCTACTGAAGGAACCTTCAGGTATGTACATGGGGGCACTTGCAGGCAAAGGAGTCCTGCCTCTTGCATCCCAGGTGGATGCTTGCTGAGCTGAGGGATTCTGCAGGTTCTCCCTAGCTGCCTGATGAGCAGAGCATGGAGAGGGCTGTGTCTGGGTTCTCTAGGTTTAGAGCAGTTCTCACAGGGTCTTGGAGGGTGAAGAAGAGGGCCCCATGATACCTGTGGCTCCAGGTGAAGACACTTAGAGCTTAGCAGAGAGGCAGAAGCAGATGGGTAGCCCAGGTTCTAATGGGCTAAATAATGTCATGCCCAACCCAGAGGAAAGGTGGAGTGTGCAATGCTAGTGGGGCTGAGTCCACATGGGTGCCCCACTGAGGAGGTCCTCGGCAATGAGGGGGCCAGGGTAAACATCCCCAGAAAAAAAAATGTTGCCATCCACCTATGCAAAGACCACAATTTTAGCCGAAGCCCATAGCTAGAGACAGAAAAAAATCAAAGCCGAGCGAGGCAAGGGACCCATCTCCATCACGGCCAGCGGCGGCCTCCTTCAAAGCATTCTGCTTCCTCTCTCCTCCTCCTTTATCCCTCCCTGACTTCAGAGGAAATGCACCATGATAAATGTAAAGGTGGTGCATCCCATTTCCAGCCTCAGTCCCCAAGCCACAAGCATCACCTGGCTGGAAGATGGGAAAAGCTTTGGACAATATGCGGCTAAAGCTTTAAAGGGGACCAGATTAAGTCTTAATATTATTGTGAGATTTACACAAAATGCCATGAAAGGACTCATTTGCCAGTGAGGAGAGGCATGAACATTCAATACAGAATATTTGAGGACAGCCAGTGAAAAATTAAAATCGTCTTCTGTCTCTCCTTGGGGGAAGAACGTGCTTAGTCGATCACTTATGCTAAGACAAAGCAACGCACAGGACACAGCTGGACTCTCAGAGGAGGGTGACTTACGGTGTCTGGGGAGGCAGAGCGTGTTGTAGAGGAGCCGGGGGGCCAGCTTTAGGAGGACCCTGGAGTGTTTAGCTGAAGGCCGTCTGGATGTCAGCCAAAGCCCCTCTTCTTTTCCGACACACGGTGCCTTGTACTTGGGGCCTCCTCAACATGAGGGCTGCACCCCTCATTATCTCTGCATGTGCCTTTACTACCCCCAGTGCAGAGGGAGAAGGCTGCTCACCCCGTCTCACTGCTCTTTAATCTGAAGCTCTCGGCCAACAGTATTATTCTCTCTCGAATTCTTTCTATTGGCTCCCTGCCATGTCCTGGAAACCAGGGTCACGTGGGCATCGTGCTCCCTCCACACCCTCGTTTCCAGCTCAAGGAGCCTTTCTTAGTTATATTCATAAGTATGCACAACTCCCAGTGCTTGGTGCTGTAGAAGGGGTCCTGTTAAAGTGTGTGCATCCTTTGATCCTGTTAAAGTGTGTGCATCACATACACACACAATAAAATAGTGCATCAGGTGATAAGTGAATTAACCCGTTGTTGGGGTTAGGGAGGGTGAACTCATATTTGAATGAGAACTTGATGGATACCAGCAGCTGTCTTCACAGTCATCATCATAATAAGAATATCAATATCAGTAGCTCACCTTTATTGAGAACTTAAATGGGTCAGGATTGGTGCTAGGTATTTTCAATATATCACCTCTTATTTCTCAGAACAATTAACTCCTTAATAGAGACACCTATGCAAATGACTGCAAATTATTTTTACGTAACACTCACATGTCTTCTTTCCCAGTCTAATTTAAGTGTCTCATTAATCTCTTTTCATTGAGGAAATTTAAATTTAGAGTGATTGAATAACTTAACAAAATATTACCCAGAAAAACTAAATGATTTGTCCTTAATCACAAGACATTAAGGTCAGTATCATAGTACCTTGGCTGAAAGAAGGAAGTCATTTATACCCAAACACTCAAAGATTTTGCGAGGTAAATCCCAAATTAACAGCATTACTTGAGGAAGACATTTTTATTTATCTGCATAACCAAAAATCCTACAAAGTTTTCTACAGTGTTCTCTCGAAAGGGAATTGGCAACTATTTGCTTCAGTTTTGAATGAACGTACAGGTGAAAGTACATGCAATATTAATCTTTGGAGTTACCTTTATGATAATTTTTATTTTGATATGTATTACACCTTTTACTTTTTCAGAAATATCCTGCTAGTAAAAAAAAGTAACCAATTAAAACTAGGGTTTAGAAATTCCAATTTCATCATGGTGTTCTAAAACTGAGAGTATATTGTTCACTAAAATCACTGAAATGAAAAACAGATACTAGTGTTAAAATCTAGCTTGTGTACAGGGAGTTTTAGAAACTTTCACACTTTTGAACTTTATTCTTCGGGCATGTTCATATCTCACAATCAAATTATTGTGCCAATTAAGTGAAATTGAAATTCAGAATCCCTGCCCTTCCTATTTTGTACTGTGGTTTGGGAAATAATAATGCTAATCATAGTTACAATTAACATGCGTTGAGTGCTTACTATGTATAATGTACTAATAATTCATTTAATACTCAAAAAATAATCCTATGAGGTAGGTACTATTATTATTCCCATTTTACAAATATGAAAATGGAGTTTCCAAGAGGCTAATTTGAGCTAAGTAGGCGACTGAGACAATGTTTGAATGCAGACAGGCTGGCTCCCAAGTCCAGGTTCTCAACGACTTCTTCATAAAATATGGTAGTATATATTAAAAAAATCAAGTCTTTTGACCCATTCTCAGCCAATCAGGGCACCAAAAAAGTACCTCAAATACTGGTTTCAGCTCCTCTCTAACTATACCTGAATAGGTTAAAAATCACTGCGATCAAATATTGCCTCATTGGAACTTGGTAACCACTAAATATGAGTTCCAAAGGTCCTCGGAAAAGTTAAAAAGCATTGCACAAATGTTAGCATGACTAATTTTATTGGCTTGAAATACCATTCTTTTTTAATAGTCCCTGTATATATGATATTGATACTCCAAATTCAGAACTGAGTTTAGACGGTCCAAATATCATTTAGCATGAAGTTCTTTTGGAAGGCCGTACATTATTTCCCCTAACCCTTCCAAAACTAAAATTCTTAGACCCGATGATGTCAGTCAGAGAGATGATGCTAGAGGGGGAAAAGGTTTTATAATTGTTTTCACCAAAAACAATAATTCTCTGCCAAATCCTTTACCATTCTAGACTGAGGTCATCATGACTTTTGGTTCTTTCCTCAAATCGAATGTGTCCTCCAAGAATGAAGACTCACCATTGATGATATGCAAAGGAATGTGACGAGTCCCCCAAGACCATCTCTAGAGATGAGTTCCGACAGTCAGTGCTCAGAGTTAGGTTCAAGATGGCATCAGCGAACAGCCGGACTCAGTATTTACCCTAAAGCATCACCTGCTGGTATTGTTTTCTGTAAAAGAATTCATAGTACTTGACATACATACCTCATATATCTGGCCCCAAGTAGCTGCATTCAGTATTCATGATTCAGAGTCACCATCTTGTACAGAATTCCTTGGCGAACGATGAATGGTATGCTTTCCTCAGAGCTAGAGCCGCAGGCTGACCTGGTAAACTCCCACCCTCCCCCCACTCCCCAACATCTACTATCCTCAGCTATAGGACAGCTAATGGCGATTGTGTTAGAAACAGCCAGGACAAAGGTCAGCTGGTGAAGAATGTCCCTAGGACCCCACTTAGCTGGCTCAGCGCCACGATGCAGAAGGGCGTGATGATGAGAAAGTTAGACCACAACTGTTGGAGCCCTGTTATCTGAGCCAATGTAAACACCGAACCACAAATACTTCCCTTTCCTCCTCCAGGATCCAAATGTCAATTGCTTCCAGCTTCAAAGTTCTGAATCTCTACCACACCTCCCTTTGATTCAAGCTTGCTTGGAAAGAGAACAACATGCCTGACTCCATCTGTGTGGTAAAACTGAGTCTCTTTAGCTAAGTCATCAGGAAGATACTAGGCGTGCCTCAAACCTGCATCCTTACAATATAATGCACCCTAGAGAAAATTCTGGCCATCTATCAAACGACCACACAAATAACAGGTCAGCCTCTAGGTGGGCGGGACTCAGGACAGACCAGACCTAGTCCCGGGCCTGACTAGGGGACTCAAAGGCACACTGTTGAACCCAGGGGTTACTCACATAAGGACTTTACCTTGGAACTGTGACAGAGGGACAACAAAGAGTACCAGTTTTTCCCTGCTCCCCTTTCCCGGCCTCACATTCTTTTGGCCAATAATACTGAACAATATAATATTTGTCATCCCTTTTCATTAATAAACCTATCCCCAGACTGTTAGCTTAAAAGCAGTTGATCTAATGAGCCATTATGACCAGTTTGGCTAATATGTACCCCCTTCTGAATGCTTTTTGGCATTGCTATCGATATTCTACAATTTTGGGGGTCTTTTTCGCATTTTAAGGACTGTTCTATCACTCCCTTTGTTTCCAGTGCTGTAATGTCAGCCCAGCAATTGAGTTTGTTTTCTGCCTAGGTACCCCTTTTCTTATCCTACTCCAGCAAATGTTGCTCTGTCCTTGGGCTTGGCCAATGAGGACACCCGTGAGACTTTTCAGGTGGGTGCTAGGTTTGGACAGTTCCTCCTGGTTTTTAACAGGTTGTTAAAATGCAGTGATGGAGGAGGAGGAAGGGGGCGTGAGGTAGAAGTGAGGGCAGAGCCCTTTAACTTAATAATGTTGGACTGACTCAGGACACTTCCTGGTAGCACCTTCTAAGCTGAGACTGAATCCTTCACTCGGTCCACCTGTCCCCCACCCTGAGTACAGCCTGTCTCTATTCCTATTCTTCCTTCCACTGCTCTAATTCTCATGTTCCTAACAGGGTTTTTTTCTTTTTTCTTTTTTTTTTTGGTTCCAGCTCCCAGGCCATATTTTCATGATACACAATTCCCCTTGAGTTCATACTAGGTTAGAATTTGACCTCTAGATGCAGAGGGCTCTGGTTCCTGGCAAGTGAAGAATGCTCCTTGTGAGAGAAGCTTAGTGAGAACAATGGTGCTGTAGCCAACCGTTCCCAGAATCCCTGCTGATCTGCAGGTTAACTCCTGGCAGACTCAGTTTTTCAGTTTTGCTCATTTCCAGAAGTGAGAAACAGCCTGAGCACAGCCTACGTGTATAGGATTCTCAGGCAAGTGGAAAGTAGCCTGAGAGCAAAGGATATAGGTTTTAGAGTCTGATAGGCCAGGCTCCCAATTCTGTTTTAATCACCGGTCAGCTGTGTGCCACTGGGAACATGGTCTCCATTTGCTCACCTATAAAGTGGGACGAATCATAGCCTCTTCAAGAGCTGTTCTGAGGAAAGAGTGGGATGATGGATATACGATATTGAACTTGTTTACTTTTCTCCAACGTAACAAGCTTTTTTTTTCCTGCCTGAGGATCATCTTACATGCTGCTGCTTTCCCTAGAGCATTCTTTAGCTTGCTCCCAATTCAGAAACCGCCCCCCCCCCCCGTGCTGGTACTCACTTTTCAGGCTTGAGTTTATATATGTGCGTGTGTGTATACATATATATGCATATATACATTCTTTTTCCATCAAAGAAGGCTTCTCCTCCCCGCCCCACCAGACTAAGTCTTTTTCCTCCCCTCACCAGGTTATCTCTTTTTTTTATTCCTAGAGTATTCTACACATTTCTGTATTTTATTCAGATTTCCCTAATTTTTTACTTTTTCTGTCCCTTCTCTGTTCCAGGAATCCATCCAGGACACCACATTACATTGGGTTGTCATGTTTCCTTAGGCTCCTCTGGACTGTGACAGTTTCTTGTTGTTCATGACCTTGACAGTTCTGAAGAGCACTGGTTCGTTATTTTATAAACCATTCTTTAATTTTGGTGTGCCTGATGTGTTAATCATGGCTAGAATGGGTGATGGGTTTAGGAGAGGAAGTCTTATCACATCTCCTCAAGGGTACATACTACCACTACCGACAGGACTAATCACTAATGATGTTGACCCTGAGCACCTGGCTGTGGCAGTCGTTGTCACATTTATCCACTGTAAAGTTATTTCCACCCCCCCTTTCTGTACTGTCCTCTTTGGGAACAGTACCAAAGGAACAGGAAGTCACCATGTGCAGCCCACACTTAAGAAATAGGGAGTTATGCTCCTCCTCCCTGGGAGGTGAGTTTCTACATAAATTATTTGGAAATCTTTTGCACAGGAAAATTATCTCTTCTCCTCCATTTATGAATTTATTCAACTATTTATTCATATCAGTATGGACTCATATTTATCTTATATTTTAGGTTATAATCTAATAACTGTTATTTATTTTCTTGCTCAAATTGTTCTGGTTTTGGCCCAAGAGACCTCTTTCAGGTTGGCTGCTGTGTTCCTTTGATATGCCCCATCTGTGTGTGTGTGTGTGTGTGTGTGTGGCATTTCATTATTTTCTGGCATTACTAGATAGTCCAGGCTCATCTTGTATATTCACCGCCTCAGTCCAAGGAGCTCTGATTCCCCATCTGAGAAGGTGTCAGAAACCATGATATGTGCACTGAATGTGCTCACTGCTGACAGAGCGGGGAAGTACGTGTGTGTATTTCTGTATGTATTAATCCGTCTCTATGCTAAACCAAACATGAGTTTGTATTGAGGTCTCCAACTCCAATTCAACACTACATGGTCCATTCTAGTCTCTCTTCCTTCCTTGCTTATCTGTAATCTCCCACTCCTACATTGAGAACCTGGCTCACACCGTCTCCCATCCATTTACTTAAGTGTTCCATTCCAGGATACGTGTACAGTGGTTTCAGAATTGTTAACCCAAGCCCTTGTGGGAAACAACTTTACCAGAGTACAGCTCTTATGTGCAATTCCTTATGGCTTTAGTCTTGCAGTCTACACTTACTTCCAAAGTGACTTAGGTCAGCAACCCCCAGCCCACCGTAAACTTCCTTCAGTGAGGTTACTTTGTACATTTAGAATACAGTGAAACTCTTTTGTCATCACCTGCACTCCATTCCGGGACCCTCTGACTTCCTAAGTAATTTTTTTACATTTGCATCTATTATGGTTCACTGTTTGTACTGCAAAGTTCTATGGGTTTGAACAAATGCAAAGTGTCATGTATTAGAGTATCATATAGTTGCACTGTCCTAAGGAATCCGCCATGCTTCACCTGGTTGAGACTTCCCTTTCCCCAAGTTGATTTATTGTTTTAAATAGCCAGCTTCCTTCTTAAACTGGGAATGCGCCAACATAATAGAATAGGAGCAGCATGGTTTTTTCGACTTCCATAGTGGCGCACTGGTGATCATAAAGAAGATGAAGATATTTTGGGGGACTGCCACACATGAGGCTATGGAGGTATTTAAAGGTGATTAAGAGAAACTACATATGATTCACAATTTGTTTAACTAGACCATAAATTCCATGGTAGTGTAGACCATCTAGGTTTTGGGTTTTGCTATACTCTCAGTGCCTGCAAATACTTTACATTTAAGAGAGCAGGAGTCCTAGGCCACTAATATAAGGCATGGTTGTGGGGTCTTAGGGACAGTTATTTCAAGACCACTAATGGAGAGTGACCCCAAAGAAAAGAGTGAGAGGGAAAAATATCCACCCATTCAAAATAAGCCTAAAAATATAAATTCCAAAGAAAATAAAAGATAAGAAAAAAGCCAACAAAATCAATAATCAGAATATGACTTAACTGCAAAAAAGAAATAAAATAACAGTACAATCTGAAATAGATGTCAAAATAAGTATGTTTAGGGCCCTCTAAGAGATAAATAAGGGAATAATAGCAAAAATAAGAACAAAATTATGAAACATAAAGAAAACAAGTGGATTTTTTTAAAAATTGAAATTCAGTTGAAAAATATAGTTGTTGAACTAATAAACTCAATACCAGGATAATCTCTTGACTAGATACAATTAAAGGGAGAATTAGTTAATTGGAAGAAAGTACTAAAATTTTTTTCTCTAAAATACACATAAAGAAATACAGATATTTTAAGAAAGAAAGAGCTGTTGAAAGGTGGATAATATATTGAGAATTCTCCACTTCCATTAAATAGGAGTTCTGTAAAATAACAGAATAAAATGCAAAATAACAATGGTTGAGAGTCTTCCAGCAATGAAGAAAGACATGAGTCCCTGGATTATAAGTATGTGCTACTACTGAGAAAAATAAAGAAAATAAAGAGAACTACAAAATAAAGAAAAATATTCTAAGAGCATAAATGTCAAAAGTGAACCTTTAAAACTTTTAGAAAAAGTATAGATAAATGTCTTTCTGGCCTTAAGGTAGGATTTCTTAAATAATACACTAAAAACATTAGCTTTAAAGAGAAAATTCATAGATTCAACCACATTAAGATTGTTAAAACTCAAAACAAACAAACAAACATACTTTTAAAAAATGAAAAATCAAACAACAAACTGGTAAGAGATACTTATATAACCAATAACATATTCTAATTAAGAATATATTTTAAAATTTCTACAAGTCAATAAGAAAGAAGCAAACAACTCAATTGGGGGGAAAGGGTTTTCTGAATTCCACAGAAAGGAAAGCTTACGGCTAATAAAAAAAAAGTGAAGAGATGTCCAACCCCACTAGTAATCAAGAAAATAAAGAAGACAAAATGAGATGCCATTTTTTGTACTACTTTGATCTGTAAAAATTTTAAAAATCTGATTATATTGAGTTTTGGCAAGAGGGTGCATCAATGATATCCCCATGTATAATTACTGAGAGTGTAAATTGATACAGTTATTTAAAAAATCTATTTGACATTATCATGTAAATTTGAACATCCTTATACCCCACAACTCAGCAATGCCACTCCTAGATATATACTCAAGAAAAATTTAGCACATATGTCTGAATAGATATGTACAAAAATGTTATAGCAGCACTACTCATAATATCAAATATTGGAAACACTCTAGATGTCTATTGACAGGGAAAAGTTAAATTGTGTAAGTTCATACAATCAAATACTTCATAGCAGAGAAAATGAAAGAACTACAATAGCATACAATGATTTGGATGAATCTTAAAACATTGTGTGAAGAACACAAGTCCAAGAGAACAATGTATAGTAAAATACTTTTAAAAATAAAGTTCAAAATCAATACATAAAAGGGAAAAGTAAAAGAGGGACGTGTTCAACACTGAAGGAGGAAGAAGCCTTAAAGAAAAATTATCTGGACATATTAGATATAAAAAAATATAATGGAAAGAGTTCAATTGATAGCTTGAATAGCAACAGGTAATAATTTTAAAAGGTCATATTAAAGAACTCTCCCAGAAAACACCAAGAATTATTAAGAAAACAAGAAATATATAACATATTTACAAATGCCAGAAGAGAAAAAAAAATAGTTGAGAGGAAATAAATGACTGAGAATTTCCCATATTTCAAAGATATATAACCTTCAGATTAAAAAGAAGTACAGAATAAATATAAAAAATCCCACACTAAGCACGCACATAGTAAATTATAGAATTAAAAAGCATCAGAACCAAAGAGAGATTTCCAAAAGCTTCCAGAACAAAGAAGAAGGTCACCTACAGAACAAAGAAGAGGAACAAGATTCAGTTTGACATCAGACTTCTTAAGTGTAGCTAGCACCAGAGCAGATGGCAATGGAGAAATATTTTCAAAATGTTGAAGGAATTATTTTAAAGCCTGGTATTTTAAATCCACAGAAACCATCATTTAAAAATAACTGAGTACTAAAAATATTTTTATGCACGGAAGAGTTTGCTACAAATACTTTTTTTTTTTACAATGAAGAATATTACATAGTTTATTACTATTTGCAAATTGTGTGCTACACAGCCTTTATATTGGTAAAATTTATAACAAATATATATATATCGGGGGTGCCAAAAAATGTATACACGTGACTTGTATTCATCTTTTGTTATTCAATATATATTATTACAATCTTAATACAGTTTTTCTTTAAAAGTGCATACACTTTTTTGGCACCCTCTGTGTGTGTATATATATATACATATACATATGTATGTGTACACACACCCTCTGTGCCACAGAGGGTGCCAAAAAATGTATACACACTTTTGAAAAAAATTAACTTCAGGTGTACAGAACAATGTAATAGTTAGACATTTCACCCCTCATTAAGTGATAACCCCTCCCCCAATCTATTGCCCCTCTGACATCGTATATATCTATTACAATTCCACTGACTCTAGGAAACACTCTTTGAGAGTATTCCAGCAGGAAGAGAAATTAATTCAGGAAGACAGTATAATGTAAATGAAGGACTTACTGAAATAGATTTACAATTCAAAAATTAAAATTCTAGATAATATCAACAAAATGAACAGGGGGATGGTATAAGAAAGAAAAAAATAGATAAACAATTTTATACATGAGCATAGATGCACAAATTCTAGAGAAAACATTAGCTAACTACACCTATGAACGTGCAGCCTGATCAACAGTTTATCCTAAGAAGTAAGGGCAATTAACATCAGAAAATCTATCAATGAAATTTACCACATTAAAAGTAGATGCAGAGAAAGTATTTCATAAATTAAATTAAAATACTTATTTATGATTTTTAAAAATATCTCTTAGAAAATGGAGAATAAAAGGAAACTTTTTCAACTTGATAAAGATTTTACACCCAAACCCTAAAGCAAACATCAAACTCAACAGAGAGTCTTACGGACATATTCCCCTTAAGATCAGGAATAAAACAAGCATTTTCTCCATCACTACTACTTTTAACATAACATGGAATATAAAAGATAGAAGGTTACGAAGGGAAAAATCAAAACAATAGTGATTTGCCGATAATATGATCACCTGTGCCGGAAACCTAACAGGGGCTGTTAGAATTAACAAGAGAGTTCAGCCAAACTTTTATAGAATTCCTCTATGACAGCAATAACCAATATGAAAATCAGGTATAATTCACAGTCACAACAAGTTTTATAAAGTACGTAGAATACCCACAACTTCTATAGAGAAAAAATTTTCAACTCATAGGATATTATAAAGGAAGATTTGAATAAAATAGAAAGACGGGCCACGCTCATGAGTGAGATGGAGCGTCCAATGATATAAAGATTTTAATCTGACCAAATCAGTGTATAAAGTCAATGCAAAGCCAATTAAAATTCCAATAGGACTCTTTTTAGAAACTCAAAAACTTATTTAAAAATTTATATGGAAGAATGGAATTTCTTGAATAGCTGAATCAATTTTGAAAAAATAAAGTGTAATGAGGCAATTTACCCTATCAGATATGAAGGCAAATAGATATAAGTAGAAAAAAGAGAACTCAAAATTACACTCCTGCATATGTGTTTCTGATTTATCAAAGAGGTGATAACCACAAGTTGATATCAATAGAATGGATTATTTAGTTAATAGTGTTAGAAAACTGGCTTATAATATGGAGGAAATTTACCTCATACTATTTGCAAAAATATATTCCAAATGGATTAAAGATCAAAATGTGAAACTATAAAGTTAATAAAGAAGTTGGAGTAAATCACACCTAAGGGTGGGGAATGGCATTTTAAATGGTACCCCCAAACCACCAACTGTAAGGTGAAGCTTTGATGACTTTGCATCAACATGAAAGAATTCTGTTAAATGAAATATACGATATGTACAGTTAATAGCTGGGTGACAACTTGGAGAAGGTATATATATAAAATCAAAATCCAATAAAAAATCAATATCTAGAATAAAAAAGAACTACAAATGAAATAGAAAAGGATGGCAAAACCAATAAACAAATACTTATAGGTGATATACTTAATGGGAGAGAAGTAAATAAGCTTCTTAGGTGTTAGGAGAGTTCACTAAATTGGCCAGTTGCAAAATAAATATACACTTCGTCAGCAATATTCTGTCAGAAAATATGAGTTAAGATTCCATTCATTAAAGCAATAACAACAAAATGAGATTTCTAGACATAAATGTAATAAGAAATTTACTTGATGCATGAGAAAACTGAGGAAAGATGAGCTAGAATAAAATCATGTTTCTAGATGGGTAGACAGGATTTTGCAAATTCTCAGTTCACCATTATTTATGAATCTTAATGAAATCCCAATAAAATCCTTAAAGGACATTTTTGGAACTTGAGTAAATCATTTAAAAAGTTTATCTGGAAAAATAAATAGATGAGAAGAGCCAATAAACTTCTAAAAAGAAGAAAAGTAGGGTGGAATTACATTAGTAAATATTTATACGCATTATAATTCTACAATAATAAAAAGTATCCTCTCAGAATAGATAAACAAATAAATGAAACAAAATAGAAAGTCTAGAGCAGATAATGGTATGTGTAAAAATGTAATATATGGTAAAGGTGGCGTTTCAAATTTTTCAAAAAACGAAATCATTCAATAATTAATAATACTAGGAGGATTACCTAATTATTGGGGGGGCGGGAAATAAAGTCATAATCCCATCTCACAATATCTTCAGTATAAACTATGGATTAATTTAAAGTTTAAAATATTAAAAATGAAATAAAAGAACAAGCAAAAACACACTCTTTCAGAAGGGAGCTTATACAAGTAAAAGTAGAATTCATATGTTTCTGGAAACAGAAAATGAAAGCATTTTATGTGTAAAAAAATCAAGATAAATGAAGTTCACAGGCATACGAAAACTGGAAAATTATGATTGTAGTATATAACGAAAGATTAATATCTTTAATATATAAAAAGCTCTTAAAACATTAATACAATAAAAAAGAAAAAAGGATATAAACCCTCAAGTGGCAAAAGAAGAAATAAAGGGCTCGTATCAACAAGTTAGGAGGAAATTTAATACACAGGAACTCAGATACATGTAAATTAAACAATGAAGTATAACTTTTTACCTATAAAACTGGTGAAGGAGGTATGGGGCAATAGAAAATTTAATATGGTGTTAATGAAAGTGTAAATTTCTTAAAAACAAAACAAACAAAACCTTCTGGCAATATGTATGAAAAGCCATAAGACTGTGCATACTCTTTGACCGAGAATTAGAATTTATCAAACTATAGTGAGAGAGGTGCTAAAGCTTTGAGTATAGGGATGTTTATCACAGAGTTATGTATAATTATGAAATGTTCAAAACAAGCTAAATGTCAATGAGTAACAAATTGACTACATGATATGATGGAATATGCAACAATCACCAAAAGTTATGTTCTATTAAGAATGCTTTAGCTTCCTTCTTCTCTTCCGGTCCCAGGAATTGGGGAGTTGCCGGCTTGGGTGCAGATATGGCCAAGTCCAAGAATCACACCACGCACATCCAGTACCGAAAATGGCACAGAAACGGCATCAAGAAACCCCGATCACAAAGATACGAATCTCTTAAGGGGGTGGACCCCAAGTTCCTGAGGAACATGCGCATTGCCAAGAAACACAACAAGAAGGGCCTGAAGAAGATGCAGGCCAACAACGCCGGGGCCTTGAGTGCACGGGCTGAGGCCATCAAGGCCCTCGGAAAGCCCAAGGAGGTCAAGCCCAAGATCCCAAATGGCGGCAGCCTCAAGCTCAGTCGACTTGCCTACATCACCCACCCCAAGCTTGGGAAACATGCTCGAGCCCGCATCGCCAAGGGTCTCAGGCTCTGCCGGCCAAAGGCCAAGGGCAAGGCTCAAACCAAGGCCCCAGCTGGTACTGCAGCTGCAGCTCCGCCTCCAGCTCAGGCCCCGGCTCCCAAAGGTGCCCAGGCTGCCATGAAGGCTCCAGAGTAGAGGCCTCTGTCTGCCGATGGAGGACGGAGAGACTGGGGGACCCTGGGCTGCTGTCTGCATGGGGCTGGTGTCCTCCTGTGCTATCTGGACCAATAAAGCTGAGGCAGGATCTGGCAAAAAACAAAACAAAACAAAACAAAACAAAAGAATGCTTTATTACGTAGAAAATATTCCAAGCATACTAAGAGAAGGAAAGCAAATTAGAAGATAGTATTATCCCATATTTAAGAAAAAGAAAACCCTAAAAGAATATATACCAATATGTTAATAAATGTATATTTCAGAAGGGAGCTTATAAATAATTTTAATTTCACCTTTGTGCCTCTCTGCACTTTACAAATTTTCTACAATGAATATGTATGTATTTTGTAATCAGAAACATATAATAAATGTTAGTTTTATAAATTACATTGGAACAATGGAAATATAAATGTATTTTCTGCTTCCACCAATGTATTTACATTTAAATATATTCAGGAAAAATGTAGTATCAGGAAACATTAATAATTTATATGTAGCGAGCCTGGAAAAGTATAAACATTTCACTTGGCTTCTATTTTTACTGTCTATTCTACTAATTGGCACAGAAGTTCTACCTGGGCCCAAAAGCCACAAACTCCAAGCCATCGATCAATTAGCCCAAACTTTGATAGTCATTCTATACTTCTTGGCCTCTTATTTTCTCTTGAACACATGCTTCATTCAGTGTTGGCACATTCATTATAGTTAGTAAGGACTTGCTGAAGGGTATATACATATAAATACAACTGGGGAGCAGTTACTCTCAACTACTTCATCCATTCATTTCTTCTTGCCTTCAATTATTCATTCATCTCTATTCTATTCTTTCATTTTATTATTATTTTTTAAGCATTTATTATATGCCACATGGCGGTGCAAAAGTACAGAAAACCTTATTTTATTATTATTATTATTTTCTTTTTAAGGAGGGCGCAGCACACAGTGGCCCATGCGGGGATCCAACCGGCAACCTTGGTGCTACCAGCATCGCGCTCTAACCAAATGAGCTAACTGGCTGCCCCAGAAAGCCTTATTCTAAATGGAGTGGGGAAGCCCGGGAGTGGGAGCTCTCACATGTTATCACTGGTTGCCTTTCACAAACCTCAACAGGAAGTAGCTTGCTTTCCTACCCCATCAGAAGGGAGATTTTTCTCCTTGCCCAGCAAACAACCCAGCTGATGAGAAGCAGAGACAACGCCAATTTCGCTCTCCTCCAATGGACTTTTGTTCAAAACCACACCTCCCAATTCCTTCCTTTCTTCTATAGAAGAAGACCCCTTTCCTTCCTTCTCCAGATTTGCCTATCGTTTGGCTGCAGCTTGCTTGTACCGAATTGCAATTTTCTGCTATTCCCGAATAAACTCATTTTGCTGGTAAACAACTGGCTATTTCATTTTTTAAGCATGACAGTGGGCTAGGTGCTTGGAAAGACTGAAAACAAAAATGAAACACAATCTCTACCCTCTTAAAGCTTTAAGTCTCATAGGTGTAATAAAACATATATGTGAATAACTATACCACGAGTATGAAGGAATGTTATATGATCAGTACATATAACAAGATTGATATGTCCTCAGAGGTAGAAGTCTTTCTGTCTGGAGTAATTGGAGAAACAATTCTAATTATATAAAATGTTATTTGAGTTGAGTCCTAAAGCATGAATAGGGTTTTGAAGGAGTGCATTCCAGATGGAAGGAGTGGCTCAGTGGGTGGAACGTCTGACGCATGCCCAGGAGATGAAAAGCAGATGTTTGGTAGAAGGAAAGGATCTGAGGTCATTTTGGAAAACTACGTTGTGGCCAGATTGTGGAGGATCTTAAATTCCAGGATAGAGTGTTTGATATGGATTTGGTCGACAGTGAGGAACCATAGAAGGCTTTCGAACAAGGAAGTCATGTCATGATCAAGCTGTGTTGTAGGAAGTTTACTCTGGTGTCAGTATACAGTTGGGATCTCAAACTTAACATGCTCAAAATTACATACAATTCTTTTTCTTTTTTTCTTCCTCTTCTTTTACATTCTCTTCTTTCTCCATTCCCCATCTCAGTTAACAACCATCATCTCTGCAGTTACCCAAATAATAAATTAAGGATCATCTTGTACTTACCACCTAACCACCCCTAAATTCCATACCCATTTATATGTTAGACATCATTCCTGGCACCGTGCTAGGCTCTGGAGATACAAAGGTAAATAAAGTTGCCTTAAATGAGTTGGGCTTCAAAGGGCAGACTTACTGATTTAAAAGCAGTTGAAATGGTAGGACTAGAGTTCCAAAATTAGAGCAGGGTGTGAAGACGTACATTTAAATTCCATATAGAAATGATAGTTTAAATCATAGGATTACTGTGAGGTTACCCTGGAAATAAAAACAGAAAAAGAAGAAGAGATGGTCAAGAACTAACTATTCAGTGAGCAAGGAAAAGAAGAATCATAAAGAGGTCAGAGAAGAATTTATTGAAGAAACAGAAGGAAAATTAGGTTTGTGCAGTATCAGATGGAAAGAAAACTCAAGAAAATGGAAGAAAGCAATAGTGTGAAATATTCCAAAAAGTTCAAGGGGAATAAGGCAAGAATAAAAAGTCCATTTGATATGTAATTAGGAGGCCATTGATTATCATCCACTAACAGAGCAGTGTCTATAGAGTAGAAGCTCCAGAAGTCACTTTAGAGGGGACAAAACAATGAATGCAAAGAGGTGGAAGAACCACGTGTCTGTAATGCTGGGGGTGTTTTTTCTAATACAATCCTTTCAAACATTCTGCTTTCTGAATTTGGGATTCATTAAATGTCCCCAAAGCTACTTCTGTAATTCTTTTTAAGAGAGGCTCCTCTCTTTTGGGCCATGTGAATCCCTTAGGATTCTTAGAAGTCCTTTGTGAAGAAAAGAGGGTCTTCTAGGCACCACTTGAAATTGTTTCAAACTCTTAAAAAACTATCTTATAGCCACACCCATAACTTGATCTTTACCCTGAGATGATTTAGTACTTGAAGACTTTTTGCTGGGAGAGACTGGAAATAAGAAATAGTTGCATTTTCCAAGTTAGTTTTATTTTCCATTACTGAGCCTAACACATGTCTTAATTTTTCCTTAAAAACCAACAGTTCCTTCTTCAGTTCACTTATCTCTTCATGTATCATATAGCATAGTTTAAAAATGACATTGATACTTTCAACGTTCTGCCTGAAAATCTCCTCATCCACACCCACAAATTAATTAAATGTATCTCTAGCTTCCAAACTGCTACAGATAACAATTTTGCCAATCTTTCTACCATTACATAACTTGGGTCTATCTCCGGCATCCATTAGAACTTTCCTGTGATCTCTCAGTCTTCGCTCTGTTTTTTTCTACATTCTTCCTGCCTCCATCTGCCAGTTAGTCCCCAAGGCAATGACACGTTTTAGGTTTTGATTGCACAGCACCCCATCTCCAAGTAGTAATTTTTCTTTCATTTAGCATTTGTTGTATCCTAAAGCACCCCCAAAACTCATGGCTTAAAGCAACGATGATTTATTATTTTCCACAATTCTATGGTTTGCCTGAGTATCTCCTCTTTTGGTTTAGTTTGGCATCATTTGTGAGGCTTGATTTATCTGGAGGGTCAACGGGACTAGAAGGCTCAAGATGTGCACATGCGTGGAGGTTGATACTGGCTATTGACTGGGGAACTTTGGTCCTCCTCCACGTGGCTTCTTATTCTTCAGAGGGCAGACTGACTTCCTTACATGGCAGCCTCAATGGAGAGGCTCCGAAGAAAGCAAAGGCAGAAGCTGCATGGCTTGAGACCTAGGCTCTGAAACTTGAAGAATATCACTTCTGCCACATTTACTTGGTTCAAGCAAGTCACAGGATCAGGCTTTTATTCAAGGCACTGAGAAAAACAAAGGCTCTGTCTATGGATGTGAGAAATGGCAAAGTCACATTGCAAAGAAGTGGGCATATTAGGATGAGGGGAAATTGTGATTATTAAAAAGTCCACCACACTTTTGAGAAACAGTTTTGAATTTTGATGAAGTCCAATTTATCAATTTTTTCCCCACAGTTAATGCTTTTTGTGTTATGTCTTAAAAAACTTTGCCTGTTCCAAAGTCAAAAAATTTTTTTGCACTAGAAGTTTTAGTTTTTTTTTGCACTAGAACTTTAGTTTTAAGTTTAGGTCTGTGAATTAATTACTTTCAATTTTTTTATGTATTGTGTGAAGTAGAGATCAAAGTTTACTTTTTTTCTTGTGAGTATCCAATTTGTTGAAAAGACTATCCTTTCCACATTGAATTAACCTGGCAACTTTGTCAGAAATCAATTGCCTATACAGTGTGGACTTATTTCTGGACTCTGTTCAGTTCCATTAATTTGCTTATCTGTCCTCCTGCCAATACTACACTATTTTGATTGCTATAGGTTCATGGTAGGTCTTAAAATCAGGTAACTTAAATCCTCCAACTTTGTTCTTTTTCAAACTTGCTTTGGTTTGTTTAGATCCTTTACATTTCCATATAAATTTTAGATGCAGATTGTCCATTTGTACATAAAGTCACTGTTAAGACTTTATTGGAATTTTGCTAAATCTATAGATCAATTGGAAAGACTTGAAATCTTAACAAAATTGAATCTTCTAGTTTATGAATGCAGTATATCTTTCCATTCATTTAGTTTTCTTTTTGTTTTTCTCTGCAACTTTTTTTAGTTTTCAGTAAGGAGTCTTGCATCCTCTTCATCAAATTCATTCCTAAGTATTTTATGTTGTCGTCCATATTATTGGAAGTGATTTTTTTAATATTTCATCTTCAAATTGTCTATAGCTATTCTATTTAAAAGACAATTTTTGTATGTTGCATTTGTATCTTGAGAATGTGCTAAATTCACTTGTTAATTATATTCATTTTCATGTAACTTTCTTAATATTTTCTACACAACTACAGTGAATTTTCTTCCTAGACAAATACGTATAGTTTTATCTCTTCTGTTCTAATGTGCATGATATTCATTTCTATTCAATGTCTTAATGCATTGGCTAGGACTTCTAGAACAATATTGACTAGAAATAATGAGATCATATATCCTGGGTCTGTTTCCAATCTGTAGGGGAAAAGCCCTTCAATATAACATCAAGTATAATGATAACTATAAGCTTTTCATAGATTTCATAGATACCTTTTATCAGGTTAAGGAAATTTCTTTCCCTCGCTAGTTTTCTGAGAGTATTTATCACGAATGGGTGCTTTTCTGCATCAATTGAGATTATTACATAATTTTATCCTGAACTCTGGTAATGTGGTAAGTTGTACATCAACAGACTTTTTAAAAAGCTAAACCAAAGCAACATTTGTGAGATAATTCTCACTATCTCATATTGCCTTACCATTTTTATATATTGATGGATTTGATTTGCCAACATTTTTTAAACGATTTGTCCATTTATGCTCATGGAGCATATTGGTCTATAATTTTCTTTCTTGTGTCTTATTTGAATTCGATATTAGGATAATTCTGGACTCCATAAATGAGTTGGGAATTGTATTCTCCTTTATTTTTGGGAAGAGCTTTGGTAGAATTGATATTAGTTTTCTCAAATATTTATAAAATTTTTCAGTGAAACCATTTGTCCCTGCATCTTTCTTTATGGAAAATTCTGGTTCTAAGGAATTTGTCAATTTCATTTAAGCCATCACATTTTTTGACATACAGTTGTATGTAGTATCCCTTTATTATACCTTGACGTCTATAGGACCTGTAAAGCTATCCCATTTTTTCATTCCTGATATTTTTCTCTTTTTTTCTTTATCAACCTAGCTAAAAACTTATCAATCTGAAAAAGCAATTCCTATTTGAAAATCACCCTAAGCCTCGGCTATTTTGGTTTGTTTTCCCTTTGCATTCCTGTAGCCTAACACAAACAGTAGAAGAAATGAAGCAATTACAGGTACTTTATAAATATTGGAGCAGAACAAAGGCAGCTGGTGGGTGAGGGGAAGGACTGTAAATTTTGTTTAATACATGAGTCATTTATAAAGTTTTTGAAATTCAATTTTTTTTTTTAGCTCTGTCCACATTCATTATTTGATCCATCAAGAGCAAAGATATTTTGAGTTTCCAAATTCTCATTGAGTGTCCTTCTCAGAGCTCTCAATGGGCATTCTTTGTATTCTTAGCTTTCTTACCATATCCCTTGTTTCTTGTCCAGTGGAATTTGAAGTGGTAACACAAAACCCAGTGAAAGAACCAGTTTTTAATATCCAAACCACCAAATCTAAATCTGGGTTTGTGAGCCTCCAAGGCTTCATAAAAGGGGAGGATAATGTCAGCTTAGGTCTTACCTCAAACCATGAGACATTTAAATTCTGATTTATGACTTAGGCTGGACCAGCCTAAGCTATCAAGAAGTCTCATGTTCCATAGCTATTTTTTTTAATGCAAAGTAAAAGGACTGAACTTGCTTAGTTCCTTCCTGCTTGGTTAATGGAATTGATTAAGGAGTTGGCAGAGGCAGTAAGAGGTCAAAGGAATAGACGAGAACAACCTGTGATTCCTTATCAAAGTTGCCGTCAGTTGACCAAATGATCACAGCCAGGTTCCTCTTACTCTCTGGGAGTCCCACAGTCAGCCCCAGTCAGGAGGAGACTCTGTCCTGGATCCTGCACTTTGAGGGCCCCATTCTGGCTCTCCTCCGATGGAGGAGTTGGCAGAGCCAAGGAGACATGCCCACCTGGATCTCATTCTTGCTCTCTAGACATCTCTCCATGAGACCCTGGAATTCCTTGCCCAGGTGGTTCCTAGTCCACTTTCAGGGCTTGTACAGGCTGCTGTTCCAAGACTACCCCCAAGCGTTTACTGGGCCATCAGTGTGTTTACCATTTTCCCAAACACTGACCAAAGGTGATTGTTTGCTGAGCATGTGAAAGGAGCTGAGCCATGTGGCTATAGTTTCTATGTGTCTACGTGGGAGCCAGTTGAGTATCTCAAAGACCAGACAGACCTGGTGGGAGGTAAAAAGATATAAGGGACAAGCTGAAGACCGGCTCCTCCTGGGCTTCCAAGGAATCCCAGAATTGAAATGCTATTGGGCCTTCCAGATCCTGATGAAAGTATACTTATTAAGGTACTAGGCTAGAGCATATTTTATTTAAAATTTTTAAAGCCTGAGTTATAAATTTTAAGTATTTAGACATATATATATGAGGCCTGCCATTATATTTTTGTCTCAAGTCTCACAAATGTTAAAGAAGGGCCTGTCTCCAGAACACTTCCTTTTCCTTGGTTATAAACACATTGATTATAACCAACAATGGATGTGTAAAGGTCTTTAGAAAACTTAGGAACCTTAAACTATTTTTATTTCTCTCCTTTCAAGTTTCAAGTGGTTGCAGATAGCAATCTAGAATTTGTTCAGGCTGACAACTAAGCCATTCATTACAAAAAGTTATAAAACTCTTAGCAAATTATAAAATCTTGAAAGTGGAAGTGTATTTTCAGAAAACCAATACAACTTTAGCTGTTAATTTTTAATATCTATATTACATACTATTTTTCTATGTCCATGCTGCCAGAATATCTCAAGTAATTTTTGTTTTCATTTATACAACAAAAATCAGTTGGGTTTCCATAATGGGGCATGTTATGCTGTATGCTATGGATATACAAAACTAACTATAAAATTGTGATAGAAGCTATTATAGAAGTGTGTCTGTAGTGTTGTGGAAAAGGAACATTAAAGTACTCAGTTCAAAACAGCCAAAAAGAAGAGGCTCACTAAATCTCAGGATTGTAGGGCCACCTAGTCCAATGCCCACACTAACACCATAAATGAAAATAAGTCCAGGTACATTGCCACAAAATTTCAGAACTTCAAAAATTTCAAAATTTCAAAATTTCAAAAGAAAAAATAAAGAGTAAAAAATCAGAACAGCCTCAGACCTTTTAACAGTAATACTGGTGCAAAGCCATCAAAATTATAAGGAAAAACTATGTTCAGCTTAAATTCCAAACCTGGACAAACTATTAAATTAGTATAAGGGTAGATTAAGTATGTCTTCAGACATGTAAGTTCTCAAAATACACACATTTTCAGGAAGCTACTGGAGAAGGTGCTCCATTTTAAAAATAAGGAAATAAGCCAATAAAGATGTAGACATAGGGCCAAAGTATAGGCAATTCATATGAGAAGTAAAAAAAATCCCCAGAATGATGACAAAGAGTAATCCCAGGGTAGCATCAGTGTCATGCGGGGCGTCATGCGGGGTCTCTGGTCCCGCTCCTCACATAAGAACGCAGGACATGGTGAGGCCAAAAAGGAACACCCACAGAGCCATAGATAGGGGAGTCACACCACTATATTCTCGCTGGCGGCTGGGTTGGAGACACAGGAAGCAGGGGCCACACCATCTGCAACCCGCCGTCCGCTTCTCTCTGCCAACCGACCTCACTTGGTAGCTACAATCGGCTATGC
This sequence comes from Rhinolophus ferrumequinum, assembly GCF_004115265.2. Taxonomy (NCBI): domain Eukaryota; kingdom Metazoa; phylum Chordata; class Mammalia; order Chiroptera; family Rhinolophidae; genus Rhinolophus; species Rhinolophus ferrumequinum. Next base: position 41,491,494 of record NC_046301.1, read on the forward strand.
TAACTGCAATCCGCGCTTGCTAGCTCAGCCACCATCTTCTTGCCAGCCCCCATTTTCTGCTACCGTAGCCACGGCAGTTATATTAATGGCCAATGGCTCACTGGTTACAGCTGACAGCCAACTAGCCACAGCTGATGGCCATCCAATCACAGTCAATGGCCATTTATTACCCGAGTGAGCACCTTTCCACGTGAGGGCAAGAGCCTGGAAACTGCACTCCTGGCTCTGTCCCCACACATAACTTTGACAAAAACAAAAAGTACATTTACTTTTTAAATCTGGATTTAAAAAGCTCTTTGTTGGGGGCAAAATTAACGAATGAATGGGCTGTACTAGATGATAGTCAAAATATTTCAATGTGTGCAGGATTTTATAGTGTAAAAGTACTTCCATATACCCAATCTAATAAAATTCTACCCACCTTTCCATATGATAGATTACTGTCCTCATTTTATAGATGAAGAAATTCAGGTTTTGGGATATGAGATGCCTTGCCAAAGTCTAAACAGCAAGATGTGGCCGAGAGACTCAAGTGCGGGTCTCCTAAATCAAGGTTCTCCTCCTGTGCCACACTGCCTTCTAAAGCAGCTTGCTGAGTCTGGAATATTTTGTAAGTGAAAGGCTGTCTTATTCCTAGGATATTGGTGGAAGCGCAATTATTTGGCATTACAGGTGGGAAGGACTTTAGAGGCAATCTATCTCAACTCTCTCATTGAACATGAAAGAAATGTGAGGCTCATCTAAGATTTTTCAGGCCACCACGATATGAAATGTACAAAGGAAGAATTTGATTCATGGGAAAGCATAGCCTAAATTTTCTTGAGTTATTCAGGTCCAGGAGTCTTTGTACTAGTCTGACAAGGTAGGACCGATTTTTACTTCTTAGATGGGGAAACTGAGGCACATAGAGACAAAGTGTATAGTGTGATTCTACAAAGAAATGGGATTTTTCCTTGAGCAATCATGTCTAGTCCACTCCCTTGAGGTAGGGTCCTCATGGATTATATAGTGTCAAGGGAGATCAATTTTTTCTGCATAGGCTGGTCCCTTTGTGTGTGCCACTTTGTCCCTCTTGAGCATGCTTGTAATGGAATCCTTCCATGGTAACCAATCCAATTTAATTTCTGGAATGAGGAAACCCAATGAAAGGAAATTCTTACTACATTTTATAGTCTTTTTCATTATCAAAATGGCCTCATAGACTGTTGCTTTTCAAGGATTTATAGCCGAGTGACCTGACACCTTTCTGCTCAGAAATGACCGTGTAAAAGTGCAGAAAAACCCCATATATGACAAGAACTGAGGAAAGTTTATTTTGCTGGCAAGGTACACAACTTTCTGAACAAGTAAGTTTTTTTTATTTCAGGTCAATTAAATCTGTGTTCAATAAAATCACCTGGGGGACAAAAGGGCTGAGAATGTCAGTTATTGATCACATCTTGGTTACACCTGGAGAGAGGCTCTCCTGGCTGAATAATCATTTCCAAATCTAAATTTCCACGTCACATCATTTCCCATTATTACAATTCACCTTCAATCCTCTCTATCCCCCACCCTTTTGAGCTTGCAGACTGAGGGTTCTGCTAAAGATATTCCAGTCGTGCATGCTTCTCAAATTGTACAATACTTTGTTGAAAGACAGCCTGACCCTGAGATAAGCCAAGGCACCACTGGGAAAAGTGATGAATACTTTCTTTGTCAAGTAAGTAGAAAATTAAGGCTAAGAATTCTAACACTTCATTTACTAGCATCCTTATGGAATGACCTCCTCAATACAAGTGTATTTCCCAGGGCTCAAAACCTAGTTGTATGTCTTACTTAACATAAGTTACTTAACCTCCATTTCTCAACTGTAAGATGGAGATAATAATGTTTGTCTCACCCATTGTTGTATTAAATGAGAGGATGCATTTTATGCCCCTACATGTACCTAGTTCCTGTCACATTGTAACTACATTTTGAATGTTAGTTCACTTCCCCCTGAAAGTGTCAAAAGTCTAAAAGAAAAAATGTATCTCTTACTTCCCCAATTTGTCAGTAAATCTGTAATATTGACACCTCAGTCACCGGCTGCCCTCCTTTGCTAGTAAGACGGTATCTTATACAAAATGGTAGTACATTTTTGTCACTTACATAGATAAACTCAATAAAATAGAGTTAGACACTAAAACTGGACAAAAATGAAATTATCATACCCCTAGAGTATTATTTCCAGAGGATTTATGAAAATGAGAATTAAAAATAAATTTTATCATGGATTCAGTTATATTGTGAATCAAATAATGTGCATGTTTGTAGCAATGGTGTATCTCTGTCACTGTGTGGTACAAAAATGTCAAACATGGAAAGGGAGTAATCCTGGTTCAAATCCTGGTTCTTCTAACTCATTAGCTGTGTATCATTGAGGAAATCTCTTCTTGACTCTGAGCCTTAGTGTACTCACCTATAAGATGTATATTACCTTCCTTGAGGGGCAAGCACCTGGTTCATACTAAGTTAACAAGTGGTAGCATTTGTTTTTATCAATAATAATATAATTAATCACCGTAACACAGGTGGGATCTTTATTTTGCCCATCAAAATTAAAATCAAGTTATATCAAGCATTGAAACAATTCAATCACTTCTGTTCCTCTGAAGAGCAGATACTTCTTCAAATTGATTTATGCTAGTGAAAATGGGATTAATTCCACTGATATATTCTTCCAACGAGTCCCACTATTTACTTATATTGATCATCTATGATTATCAATTTCACACTATGGGATAGACCTGCAGGAAAAAGAGAAGGGGTGCTAGCATTTATTATCTGTTCTATACAAAGCACTGGGCTAGTTGCTTTAGCATACATCAGTTATATTATTTGTTCTTACTAAAAACTGTAAAAGGGAAGAACAAGGTGTCCATTTCTTTTTTAACACCTAAGGAAACCGAGGCTTGCTGAGGTTAATTAAATGTAACGCCAATGGTAAGTGGCAGAGCTTGAGTTAAAATCGGGGTATGTCAAAATTCAAAGACCACGCACTCCACTTTATCAGAGATGGAGGTATTTCTTCAGGATTACAGGGGATGGGAGGCAATCTGCATTTTAAGAGCGTTTATTTTTCTGAGTTCTGTGAGAAGCAAAGAATCTCTGTTTATATTCCAACAACAGTAATATTTTCTCCAGATGATTGGTGCCCTTTGATTTAGCATTTTCCAAATTCTTGAACAAATGAATAAGGATAACAATTTTTTTCTAGTTGACTGTGAAAGATGAGTTCATTAAAATGTACAAATGTTTCTTGATTACAATGAGATATTCTATACCTCTTTTGTTTTACATACTATCTGAAAATATCACCTTCAGTAAGCTGTGGTTCTTCTCTTTCTCATTTCTTTCTTTTTATTCGCATGGCACCCTGGGGCTAACAGATATACGCACTTGTAAAGAGAGAAAATCAAAAGTAATAGTTTTATGAAAACATATTTCTGTTGATCGCAAAGAGAAAATGGATGCTGCTTTCCCAAGATATCAAACAAGCACTCTATTGAGCTAACGTGAGGCCTCTAAACTACCGTAATGCCTATTGGAAGTTTCATTCTGTTAGAAAACACAAACGAAACCACACATCAAGTAAAGTTCAGATATGTCTAACAGAGTATTTCTTTTTCCAGAAGTTAGAAGAGAAAGAACATTTGTTGAGAGTATGTACAACTGTCTTATACCCTGCCAGATGCTATGGTCTCCCTAGGAATCTTACAAGATAGGGATCTTTGTCCCCATTTTACAGATAAGGAAATTGAGGCTCACAAAGTAGTTAAACAAACGTCCTTTTGAAAAGTCCTAAGAACTGGCATCTGAATTCCATATTTGAATGACTCAAAAGTAATTTTCATTTATTGTAGAATACCTACCAGCTGCCAGGTCATTTACATAATGACCTCTAATGCTCATAATAATATTACAAAGTAGGTGTTATTACCTCCATTTTTAAATATCAGGAGACTTAGGCCAAAGTAGGTTAAATAACTTCTCAATGGCTAGCAAGAAGTAGAGCCAAGATTTCAACCTTGGCTTACTTACTCTTCTCTAAAGCCATCACTTTCCATGGTATCTTGCCATGTACTTGCAGTGTTGATAAACTTACTGGCCTCAAGTAGGACAAATTGGTAGTGGATGTGGAAGCAAGGAGAACCTACAGGAGATGCCACTGTCTTCTTGAAATTCATGTCAGTCAGGAAGAGAATAGAGGGCATGGTTAGTATGTGCCATGCAATATGAGAAACAGATTTTTGAAAACAGAAAAAGAAAAAAAAGAAAAGGAAAAAAGAGTCAAGCCATGGACAGAGGAAAAAAAAGAACTCCAAGTTGCGAAAGTAAAGTTGTGACACTATAGTCTTAGTAGTGTCAGATAGAAAGATAAGTGCAGTCGTCAAAAGAAATCCATGACCCAAGAAGGCCTCTGATGTTGAAAGCATAGGAACAAATGAGGAGAAAGGCCTCTCCGAAAGCCTAGGGCATGTTTTGACTGATTGGAAAAAAAAAAAAAGAGGTATTCAACATAACAAAATGATCTTTTTATGTATAACTTTGGGAAAGTGTTTTTAAAAAGAAAACATAAAAAGTAAATAATAATAATGTAAGAGTCAGCAGGCTGCTGCAACCCCTCCCTGAGATACATCGAGTTGTATATTTGAGTATACACATTGTATTTTGAGTTGTATATTGTCGTTCTGGAAGAAAAGGGATTCTGAGTTCAACTTATACCTACTTTAGGGATTGATACCTGGGCACCCTACACACTTGTGTGGAGCATATGTAGGATCCCAAAAGTTGTCAGCCTTCAAATCCCAGGTTAAATGTTAAATATTTTGTGGAGGGAAATCGATGAATAAAATTGAAAGGATGCAGTACTGGCAAGAGTGGGGGAGGAGTGAGAGGATCTAAGAATGGTGGGGGAAAAAGAAGACAAAAAGTGTAAAGTCAATTGCATCTGTATATACATATGGTTGAAATTGGAGTTCGATTAGAAATTACTCAGAGGCTAATTAGTGCTCAGAGAGAATGCCTTTGTCACAGGCTGGCTCTGTAAGTACTTTGTTACATCCATGAACAATGGGGGTGGGCTGTGCTGCCTTAGGGTAGTAAGTAATGGCTTGCACCATCTGTGGCTGCTCTCAGGCACCTGAACCCTGGAGGAACCACCATCGATAAGAACCATCACACCCATACTGAGAGTGTGCTGTCTCCACTGCCCGCCCCCAGGGCCCATCAGGAGTGAGGAGCTCTGATCTTGGAATAAGGAAGAAGATTGTTACTGGGAATAACCTGAAACCACTGTCTTGAAAAGATTTCCTTCCCTAACCTTTCTTTCCTTTTCCTTTTCTCTTCTTCCTTCCTTTCTTTTTTCAATTGTATGAAAACCATAGACTTTGTACTACTGGTCTTTGAAGAAGGAAAGGGAGAAGGAAATGCAGAGTGGAACGTGAGAGGTGGGGGGGAAAAGATGAGAAAAATAACCATAGATGAGAAATGGAAGGAGAAGAAAGGGAAGGAGGAGGAAGAGAAAAGAGGGAGGACAAGAAGAGGAAGAGGGAGAAGCAGCAGCAGCAGCAGCAGCAGCAGCAATAGGACTAAGAAAAGAAAAAGGTAAAAACAGAAAATTGTTTTGGGCAAATCCTGGGCATAAGGTGTGACAGGGCAAACCCTGAAAATTCGGGATGCAAACTGGCATCGTTTGGAATTAGTGAACAGAAAGAAAGACAAAGGTGTTTCTTAAAGGTCCTAGAACTGAAGGTGGGGATGGATGTTCAGACTGCAGCTACCTAGTTCAGTTTTCAACTAGGAACTCTTACTAATTCATTATGGAAGTTAGTTATGTGGCTTATTATTTATGCAAGATCTTATGCTTCGATTTCTGGAGTTATTATACATGGAGATTTATAAATCCCTGTTTATAAACCCCACTCCATCTCCACCCTACGCAAGTGACTTTGTGACTTGTAAGGAAGGAAATATTGAGTGGTAGAGTATAATAGCTCATCCTTGAATCCATGAGCAAACCTGGACTTGCCTAGGAACTGATAGATGTCCAAGTCTAATTTCAGATTCACTTGCTAATGTCTCTGTTGAACAAAAGCAAATTATTATTAGCACATCTTAAGACTTCAGAAACAGAAGGTTAAGATTTTAAGGAATCTTAGTGGAAGATTCCTGGGTGTTGATATTTTGCATCAAGAACTGTGTATGTTTTCACCAGTAAAGAAATACCACCAGAGTTTAGGCGAGATATTTCTGACAGAGTATGAATACCCACTGCTTTGGAGGAACATGTGTTGTTTCTATTCATGCTGTGCTTAGGGCTCTTGATTGACATCTCATGTTGCTAGATGCTCCTCACCATAGAACAATGGCATGCAGAAGTACCTGTGGATGCTGATGGGCATATTTTGCCTGTTTTTTGCTAAAGTAATAATTTGGTTACTCTCCACTGGTGAATGAATCCATATTTAACTCTAGTTGTCTAACCTCATACTTTTTGTACCAAAGTGAGAATCAGGTGTTGGAACCTCATGGAGGGATATATGTAAGTGAACAAACAGAATCAAAGAAATCTCTCCATTGGTAACTGTGAAGTATATAGCCCATATTTGCTGACACCCTGCAGTTCATGAGATAATCATTGCACCACTGTGGGAGGTTAAGGATTGCCCCCGTCTATGGCCGCTCCTTAGAGAGATCTGAGAATATTAAGGAGTTAATGTATTAAGGCCAGGATAACTTCTCTTCATTGATTTAGAAAAGACCGTGATAAAACAGGTAGTTCTAATAGAGGAAATCAACAATTTTGAGCTTAAAATGAAGATAATTGGTGAATGTGATCCTTCAACAGGAAAGTTTTCTTAGGTAAATGCGCTAAACTGGCAGGACTCCAGATCCAGTATAATTTGTTGAGTTAGTCCAGCAGGTTAATACGTAGTCAAATAAAGTCTTGTGGTCAAAACCAAGGACTCTATAAGACTGAACACAGTAGGGGGAAATAGATAGAACCACTCAGCTGCCACTATGCTCTCATTTTCTCCATCAAGGAGGAAATGGAGTGCAGAAGATCCACAGGAGAAAAGTCAAGACAAAGAGAGAAAAAAACTAGCCAAGTCAACTTCCTCTACAGTTTGCAGCTTTTATGTAGAAATGAGTTTCAATGTCTATCAGAGCAAAAATTAACTCTGGAATCTTATTCCTTAGAAGAAAGGAAGATAGAAAACACGGTGTAAAAAAGGAGGGTGGAGGGAGGAAAGGAAGAGAGGCAGGAAGGAAAGAGTTAATATAACATATGCCAAGAACTGATTCTAGGGTTTCATATACGTTAACTCACATTTAAATTTCACAAAAACCTGAAGAGTCAGCTTTTGTTTTTTCCATTTTTAAGATGAAAAATGACATATATTGTTACACTTAAAGTGAAACAGTTATTAAGTGGGAGAGCTGGGATTTAACTTGGGTCTATGTGACTTCAAAGCCTATGTTTATTCTACTTAATTATAATATAGAGTTTAAAACTAAATGTATGGCTGTGGACTAGCATGGCAAGAAAATAAAGCTTCATAAAGAAGTAAAATTTGGCCTGAGTCTTGAAGGGGATTGGATATGGTTAGGCTACAACAAGAAAGGAATTCATCAAAAGTGGTGCTTGAAGAGAACTGTATAGTCTTACATAATTTCATTGGAAATGAAGAAAGCTTCAAAATTAATGACCATCTTCAGAAGTTATATAAGTAAACAACAGAATAAACTCAAAGAAAGTAGTAAGTGATAAAGGAAGAGTAGAAATGAATAATATAGACATCAATAACAAAACAATCAAAAAGTCAACAAAGACAAAAGTTGATCCTTTGAAACTAAAAACCTAGACAAATCTTTAGAAAAACTTTTCAAGAGAACAAGAGAGAGAATACAAATAAATAATGTTATCAATTGCAAAAGAATATACACATGTAGTAAGAACGCTATAAACAACTATGTGTACCAACATTTTGAAACTTACATAAAAAGGACAAGTATGTAGAAAAATCTATCTTACCAGAATTGACTAAAGAAAAAGTCAAAAGCTGGAAAATTCTACATTTATTGAAGAAATGTAGATGATGGTTAAAAACGCCCCACAATAAAAGCAGTAGGCCCAGATGATTTTATAAGAAAGTTCTACAAAACTGGTAAGGAATTGACCCTCCCAACTATACACGACTCATTCTAACAGTAAAAGGATAATAACGAGGAACATTGCTTATATTATTCTATGATGACAATAGAATTCTTGTAAAATCAGATTAATACATTCTGTGAAAGGAATATTACTGGCCTATTTCACTCATAAATACCGGTGCAAATATCCTAAGCAAGATGTTTGCAAACTGAATTCAACAGTATATGTAAAAGATTATAAAGCATAATTCAGTAGGATTTATCCCACCAAAGAAGGATAGTTATAATAACAGAAAATCCTTAAGTGTAATTCACCATATTAACAAATTAAAACAGAAAAATCATATCATAGATACTGAAAATGTATTTTTAAAATTCAATATTAATGCATAATAAAAACTTGTAGTAAATTATAAATAGAGGGGAGAGTCTTTGTAATACCCTAGAAAAAAATATCATCCTCAATTTGGAAACATTAGAATTATTTTCCTTGGAATCAGGAGCAATTTTATCCCATTTCTATGCAATATTAAATAGGTGATCTTAGCCAATATAACAAGACATAAAAAAGAAATTAGTGTCACAAGGATCGAAAAGGAGGAAGTAAAACTGTCATTATTTACAGATTATGTGATTGTTTACAAATACCAAATAATTTACAGGAAAATATTTGAAGCAACAGAAGAACTTAAAATTGGCTTGTAAATATGTATCTGAGTATATGTTAATATACATATTTGCATTCTATATTCAGAAGTTAGCTGCATTTCTAGACAACAGTAATAAACAACTAGAAAATATAAAGAGAAAGTAGCATTTACAATAGTTTCAGAGACTATCAAGAATTAAGGAATAACACTAACAATATATATGCAAGATAGGAGATATTACATAAAGCTTAAATAGATGGAAACATAGAGCATGTTGTTAGATAGGAAGGCTACCTGTAAAAATGATTACTCCCAAATTTACCTATAGATTCAATGCAATTCCAATTAAAATGCCAACAAGGTTGTTGTTTTGTAGACTTTGATAACATTAAAAAATGTGTAATAAAAAGTAGAAGGCCACAGATAGCCAAGACACTTCTAAACAAGAAGTGGGCACATGTCCTGTTTAGATAGGAGGACTTATTATGAAACTATAGTAATAAAATAGTAAGTATTGGTGCAGAGATAGGCAAATTGATTAATGGAATAGACTAGAAAGAGCACAAATAGGCCCGTGACTATGTGGAACTTTGGATTAGGGTAAAGGTGGAATGTGTGATCAGTGAAGAAAACTAAGGCTTGTTCATAAATGGAGCTAGAAAAGAAAGGGTATTTACATGGAAAAAAAGATACAAATAAAACCCTATCTTACTTCATGGCCAAATTTCAATCCTGGTGAACCAAGGACATAAATACAAAATAACAAAATAATAAATACAAAAACAAAACTTCAAAATGCATAACAAAAAAATACAGAGAAATATCTTTTAAATCTTAAGGTGAAAAAACAAACCAGACTGTACATGAAGAGACTGATAAATTTGACTGTATTAAAATTAAAGAACTTTTGTTCATCTAAAAATGTCACAAGGAGAGTGAGATGACAAGTGGAAAACTGGGAGAAGACATTACAATACACACAACTGACAAAGGATTTGTATCAAGACCATATAAAGAACTCCTAGAAATCATTAAGAAAAGAACAAACAATTCAGTATGAAAATGGGCATAAGACATGGACAGGCACGGGACAATAGGACGCCCATGTGACCAGTACATGCTTGAAGGTATGTTCAACACTATTAGCTATACAGGAAATGCAAATAAAGGCCACAATGAGACACCGTTTTACATTCATTTAATTGGCTTTAAATGACAATACCAAGTGCTGTAAAGATGTGAATTCCCAGGATCTCTATATTGCTTGTGGGAGTAAAATGGCAAAACCACATAGATTGCATTATCTCCTGAAGTCAAACATTCATACGAATATATCTTATGACCAATAATTCTAATCTTTGGTATATACCTACGAGAAACTCCTGGGCATTGACGACAAAACATATGTGTAAGAAAGTTTATAGGAGCACTCTTCCCCATAGCAAGAGCCTGCAGTCATCCAAAACCCATCAACAGAAGAGTAAATGAAACAACTGTGGTATATTCACACAATGACTAACCTATTACATGCCAGAAAAAAAACAAATTACTGAAACATGCAACAATATTAGGCTACATTTTAAAAGTCCTCAAAAATTACATTTGACGTATTTTGTTTATAAAGTTAGAAACCAACAAATATTAAACACACAGCCTCTCTCTTACACGCATATACACACTCGAAAATGTTATGAATATATGAAAAAGGAAATACATGAAAAGGAAAACAAAGGCATGAATCAACCGAGGAACCGTAATGATGGTGATCTCAGGTGGGAGGAGACAACACAAAGATATGTGGATGGGTACACATTGTTATATGTGGGTTATTTTCAAGGTCCTGACTTTAATTTTGAGTTGTGATTTCATGCCTTTCTATTACAGAATTGAAACGAACGAACAAATGAATATTGGGTCATGTATAGCTTCATGATGAGAATGTGTCAGGAATTAAAATTCTGATTAATCCATTTAATCATAATTCAGGAAAAGCAAAGAACACTTTCTAAGTCTCTGGAGCAGCTCCATCCACAGAACTGTCCGAGAGGATGGAAGTGTTCTGTGTCTGGACCGTCCAATGCAGTAGCCACCAGCCTACACTGAGGACTCGAAATGCGGCTGGTACCACTGAGGAACTCAATCTTCAGTTGTACTAATTTCAATTAATTTATCTTTAAATAGCCACCTGGTAAGAACAACTTTCGATGCTGGGAGAAAATAAATGACATTCAGGGATTACTGAGCAAGTTGGCCTGGCTTAAGGAAATGGTTCTTAATAGAAACCAGCCAGAAATCAGGTTGACCAAAGACATGTTACTTGCCTTGTGGAAAATCCAGACCACCATCTCCTCTTTTGCCTTTCTACTTACAGCAGTGCGAGAAGCCTTTTTAATATCATAAAACTCAACTGCCTGCTTCCGATATTCATTCATTCATTCATTCATTCATTCATTCATCATTTGATTTTTCTTTCTTCCTTCCCAAGCCACCTGTTTCAGTAAACACACAAGACTCCTGAAGACGTAAGTCAATTATCATTTGAGTAAAGTCTAAGGCTGCACGTTTAACTGTATTTACCTCCTTGTTGTTAATGGCATCATTCAATCACAGTTTAGTAGCTTCCAAGTGAGAGGATTGGAAGTGTCAGGGGAATTGCTCACTCCAACCAGGAAATGTGGGGTTTTTAGTTCAAACAGCATCTGAAGGAAGCTGGTAAGCGACAGCTGAGAAGATGAAAGATCAGATCAACGCCTCCCTTTGAAGTAAAGATACTCAGACTGCTTGTGTACCAATGTTCATTACTGCCAGGATTCCAAGTGGTTGTTCCTGACACAGGCTTTAGAATGTATCATAAAATCTATAAAAATATCAACAAGATGCTTTCAAGTGACACCAAACAGCTAGAGTGCCCTATTTGCGGGGACACTGCTGTTTAAAGGCAATTTGCTGGATTGCTTTCCATCTGGGACCAAGGCAAGTGCTTTCCCATCTCTCTTTCTCTCCCCACCCCCTGCCTTCCTTGCTCCCTCCTCCCAGCCCCAGCTAGAAACTAAGATTTTTAATGTTTCATTTCTGCTTCCTTGGAGGGCCAGGAGGAGAAAATGAAGCTTTTCTTGGCTTGCTTCTCAACTCTCCTAAGAGATTCAGAGACAAAAAGATTGCTTTGGGAAAATAATAATGCCAAATGAGCATTAAAATAATAAATGGGTTTTCTGGAAATTAGGTTCTCAGAGGTCATGCAATTAAAAGTTAGGAGGAAAACACACCTCAGGCTTGATTGGAGGAGACAAGTGAGAGCCAGGGCAAATACTGCCACCATCCTTAAACTTCCATTCAAGGTTGTAAGCCTAGGAGCTGGTTGATGAATCTATTTGCATACTTCCAGAACTTGATAACAAGCCAGAGTGCAGTATAATTTCATAGGCCCTGATTAGTAATAATAACGAGGAGCGTAATTAGGGCCCTGAATGTCGAGGGGTCACAGCGGGGCACCAAGCAAACATGAGTCAGCAGCACATTGTTATTGGAAAAATAACAAACAAAGGCCCCAAACAACCTAAGGAGATGCGTGGACGCCTTTCATTACATGAATGATGATACACTAGGATAAGACTTTGTTGTGGCATCATTAAAATCAAGGTACTTATTCTCATATACTGTCTTCAGAAGAGCTTTTATGGAAATTCAGGAACTCTTTGCAGCGTATGTTTCAATGCATGGGCTTCCTTGTGACTAGTTGTGATGCTTCACCTTCTTCTAGCAATCTTGATTATACAATCCTTGATCTGAAGAATTGGGAAGAACCTTAGAGCACACTCAGAGAAGATTGTTTGCCTTGCTGAGGAGGACATGGAGGTTCAGAGAAGTAAAGCAACCACGCCAAAGACAGAGCAAGCCTGTCAGGGACTGAGCCTTGAGTCAGAACCTCTGTTTCCCACCACCTAGTCAGGGCTCTCTAGATAACAGTCCACCTAAAATCCAACGCCATATTTTCACTGCGCTAGAAAGCCAGATGCAATAGGACAGAATTACATATCATCCGGCTGCAAAATCCTGGGGATTTCACAAACCAGCTTAAAAGGGGTGGTTCTGCCTCAGACGAAAAGCCATTTTCGAAATGTTATGTTTCACACAAAGGAGTATCTGGTGAGGAATAGAGGCTATTAGGTTTGGATGAATTAAGCTGTAGTTGATGTGTTCATAGGAGGGAATACTTCTCACTTTATTTCCCCCTCACTCCAAAACAAACATGAGAGGATAACTTGAGATTGACTCTGATGCTAATGCACGTGACTGTACATCTGAGTCTACACAAATGCCCAATTGAAAATATTGCTCATACTCCAAGTGCAGGGTCTCTAACCCATCGCTCTTCTAATAAATAGTGTGTTCTGCAGCCCAAACATACACAAAGGCCAGATTAGAAGGTCTGTAAACTCCTCTCAGATCTAACGTTGTCTGATTCTCTAATTTGAAGTTGTTCTTCAGACCTCTTAGCTCTTTTGTTAAACTTAAATGATAGCAGTCATCTGTCTTAACCTTTGATTAAATCTGAGCTTTCTTAATAGAATGTTATAGATGAGTTCCTTTTAAATAAATGTTACAAAAGCTTTGCTTTTTAATGCTTCAAACACTTTTCCAAAGGAATATATCTTCAACTTTGCTTCCTGATAGGAGGCTTCCCTAAGTTGTCCTTTGGATTCTAGTACACGGTTGATGAAAGACAGCCATCTCTATTACTGAAAGTTGGGGACTATGTCTTCTTCCCTTGGATCTGCGTGGGCTTGTAACTGCTTTATCAACAGAATATGGCAGAAGCAATGCTGGGGCTTGGCCTTAAGAATTTGGCAGCTTCCACTTCCTGACTCCAGAGTACTCAAGCATCATGCTGAGAGGAAGACAAAGCAGTCTTCTGGATGTACCTATGTGAAGAGGAACTGAGGCCTCCAGCTGAGCACCCATCCAAATCCAGGACCAACTTGCCCATTATGAAAGTGCACCATCTTGAAAGCAGATCCTCTAGCCCTGTTTCAGCCGTTCCAACTGGCATCAAATGGAAGAGAGACGAGTCAACTAACCCCTGACCAAATTGCAGATCGCTGAGTAAATGAATAGTTGCACTGAGGCAGTTTATCATGTACCAATAAATACTACTAATAGTAATGATAATGAAAATGATAAAGGTAACATTTCACATTCATCAAGTTCTAGATATAGTGCAAAGTACTTCACATGAGTAATATTTAATTTTCACAATAGAGCAAGGAGGTAGCCACTCTTATCAATCCCCTTTACAAGGAAGGAAACTAAAGCTTCATGTGGCCAAATAACTAGCCCAAGTTCATATAACCAGTACGTGCACAAACAGGTCACCAGTGGAAATCTTGCTCTGTGCCATTCCCTCTGCGTCTTGTTGCGTCTCATCATCTGTATGGTTTTATCTGTTGCCTCTCCGCAAACGATGACTGTGTGTTTTGACAGTCCTGACTTCTCACAAACTCCCATCTGATCTCTATAAGATCATGGCAAATGTCTCCTTGGATCCTGTTCCTGTGTGACTGCTCAACCTTGCAGTTCTTACTTGCAATTCATTTGGTTTCCACTACCTCCCTTCTGGGCTGCGGGTGTCCCACAGGAAACAGACTAGGTCTCATCCTCCTCAATATCTTTAGTATCTGACACATAGTTGACATAGTTGACAAGTGTGTTTAACTGCCTTATTTTCCTGCTTCCACCTCGAACTCTTATGTCCCAAGCCAAACCTTCACCATCTCCATTGCTTACCAGCTCTCCTTCAACTCTTCCCTAGTCCATCAAAGACTTCACCATTCTCACAGTTCTGCAAACTTTGTAGCACTTGACACCTGCTTCTGCTTCAGGTATGAAGTCCTGTCAAGTGAAATGCCTCTTACCTCTCACCTTTTCCATTATATTCCCTAGTCCTGGCTCCCAGTATACTATCTGTGGATTATTGCAATTTTCCTGGAACTGGTATTCTTCCTTCCTTCTTCTCTCTTCCAGTCCATTTTGAACATTGCTCTACAAATGCCAGATGAGTGGCACTCATACATTGATTGCCTTTAGGTCATCACTGCCCTCTCAAAATCCTTCAGTGGCCCAGGACCCCAGGATCACGTCTCACTAGTTTTGTGAATCAGTTGGGATGCTTTGAACTACAAGTAAAACCCAACTTGTACTGGTTTAAAAAAGGAAATTTGGAGTTCCAAAGTAGAATCCAGTGGCTCAGGATATTAAGGATGTAGGTTCTTCCCATCTATCCAGCACTGGTTTCATGGCACGCCTGGTCTCCCTCGTGATTTAGGTTTCCTAGTGGAAGCATCAGGGGCTCCATGCTCCCTCAAAAATTCCCAGGAGGAGATTTACTCTTTGTGGCTTTTTCTAAGGGTAAACAAAAACTTTTCCCAAAGCATCCAGCAGACTTTTCCTTTCGTCTCTTTATCGGGACAAATTGGCTGTGGCATACCACAAGGGTTTATTTCATACTCAGTAATGAGCATGTCTGATATGGATTGGCTGCACTTCTGCTTCCTGTCGTCTTCATTCCAGAATCAAGACTGAAGGAGCAGTCCTCATCTGGGCCGTTACCAGATGATGCCTAGGCCCATTTTGCCCCGTGCCTGACATCAGTGGAAGGCAAATATATTTTGCTTTTCAGGGAAGGGCAGCAAATATCGTGAATAATTAAAGGTGTACCACAATTTCTCCAGCCCAAATTGGGTCATGGATTCTTGAACCCGTCGTCAGCAAATGAATGGAGATGATCCTTATGCCAAGGCACACCCCCTGAGCTGAGGTCTAGTCCCCAAGAAGTTTTGCTGCCACTCAATTAGGGAAAGGAAGTTGGGGACTTAACCACCATGTCCAATATACTTGGCATTCAAGATCTCTCATGCTCTTTTCCCAACCTAACCTTCCAGTCTCCTACTGCTCTCCCATTCAGCGGGGAGCACCTTCTTCTGCGGATGGACTTCTCCCACATTAGTTACGTTGGTTCTCCCGCCTGGTATGCCTTCTTTTGGCCCCCTATTCTGACCACATCCTACTCTCCTTCTAGGAAGTTCTCCCCTATCACTTCCTTTCTTTGATATTACTTCTCCTCTAATATCAAACAGCCCTTATAACACAGACTCATAAAATTTGAGGTATTCCAGGACTCTAAAAATAACTTAATTTATCATCTCCTGAGGAAAGGACACACCAGTCCTTTAAAATGCTTTGTGTCCCCCACCCCCGCAAAAATGAGACGTAGAAAAAAGTGGTCAGAAACCCCGCATGTGTGTTCTCATCTCTCTTGTTATTCACAATGTTCATTAGCAAACTAAACTCTGAGTTTTTATAAAATTGCTACAAGGAAGAAATAAAAAATAATAAATATATTAATGATAACATGTAAATACGTATTAATAAAATATGGTCCTACATTAATAAAATTATTATAGATTAATAAAATTACTATAAATTAATACTGCCTTAATAACTAAGAAATTGTTCAATCTTGCTTAAATTAGCATTTCCTAAATGTATGTGTCACTGATTAATGTCCTGCACAACTAGTAAGTATTGCCAGTAACAGACATTGAAACATGCTGATGTAGGTAGGCCAGGCCTCTCATTTTATAGATCACGTTGCTGAGATCCAGGTAAGTCTAGTGACTTGTCTAAGGTCACACAGCAACTGTGGAGAGATAGAAAGAGATCCAAGTTTGGAGGTAAAACTCTGAGGACTGTTTTCGCCTTTTAACTAGGGGTTTTAATGTAAGCAACTACAAAACGTTTGGAATATCATTGTTCCTTCATGTGGTAAATGAGGATCGTAGTAACAGGACACCTCAGTGTTGTTGTGAGGATTGAATACGCTAATAGGTGAAAACACTTCATGAAGTGTATTATTGCACACAAAATGTACTGTTATTACCTAGGGAGGATAAGGGTGAAAACTCAAGTCCCCAGGCCACTGCTCACTTTCCACACCAGCTTGTCTCCCAACCCCTCCCATTCCTTTGTTCCTTAACTCTCTCTCTACTTTGGGCCACTTCCTGTCTGTGTGCCTGTGTCATCAGCAAGACTAAAGTTTCCTTCAAGCTACGTTAATACATCTTCTAGTTCCATTATTTCTTCCCAGCACCAAGCACAATGTTATATACAAAGTAAGTATTTAAAAATACTCAATAAATTGCATTTACTTTCAAAGCCAACTGGAAAATGATACTCAGTGTAGAGAAAGTAAAAATTTCAGGAAGGCACGACTTTCTTGGTATCTACCTGAAAATTAAGAAAGAATGAAGATAATTCTGTGCCCCCCAAAAAGTGTACTTATGCAGAGGGAGTTTCAAAGAAAATGAGATCAATAATTAAAAATTTTGACCCGTGGACGGAAGGTTTAGGAATTGAGAGTTGTTTTGGTACTCGTTATGAAAAATTCCAATTGTGTTTCTTAAAGACAAGTCCTTGCAATGTTAAGGCTCTATTATACAGTTTCAAAACACTTAAATAAATATACATGTGTTTACGTGTGTTCCATAAAAGACTAGTGCGGACAAGTACCATTTCTGGGGAAGTTGGTAAAAATTGGGCTTTGTTATTTCCATTATTTAAAAATGGGTGGAATATTCAGATTGTCCATGATTCTAGAACCTCTTATGTGTAAAGCATCTGTTTCCAAATAAGTGGAAAATGTTTCAAACTCTGTAGAGAAAAATCATTCACCAATGCCAGGATCTTTTTTTTTTTAATAGGCCGTGATTAAGCTTGAAGTGAAAGTAGTTTATGGCATTGATATAGCAGAATTAAAATTTTGTTTGCCCTTCCTACATCCCTGAACAGACTCTGACGGATAAAATTCTTCTTTGAAGCTGACTTCTAAAATTACATTTATTCTATTTGTTTGTGTAATATCTCCCTTCGTACGATTCTTCATTAATATACCCAGGTAAAGGTGTTCACAGGACTTTAATGAGAGGCGTTTCTTCCATATCCTTTAACCGAATATCCTGGACATACTTAAAATAGAAGACAGACACTTTTACTGCAAACTTACTGTATTTAAAAGTTTAATTAGTCAAAATACTCTGTTATCACATGTATCAGTCAGAATAAACTAAATTATGCTCGAGTAACAAACATGTCCTAAATTTCAGACACTTTATTTCTCGCTCTTATTACGGGTCCAAGACAGGCAGTCAGGCGACTCTGCTCATCTTAGTCACTTTGGGACTCAATCTGACGGAAGCGTATGCTTTCACATGCACCACATGGGTGTCTGGGACAGCAGCTGCATAGTACACT
Source organism: Rhinolophus ferrumequinum (assembly GCF_004115265.2). Classification (NCBI taxonomy): domain Eukaryota; kingdom Metazoa; phylum Chordata; class Mammalia; order Chiroptera; family Rhinolophidae; genus Rhinolophus; species Rhinolophus ferrumequinum. The sequence continues at coordinate 41,509,634 of NC_046301.1, forward strand.
GGCAGTGAAATGCTTCCACCCTTAGCAAAACCACACATCATTTCCACTGCCATTTAATTGATAAAAATCGTAATCTAATTGTATCCAAAAATCTTGTCATATGAGTAATTTCTTTTTTGGTTTGGCTATTTCCCACGTAAACTCTATTCCTGCACTGGCTGATACATCAATTATTAGTCTCCAGTGGCCAGTGAGCGCTTGAAATGTGCTAGTCCGAATTGAGATAGGCTCGAAGTACAAATTACACACCAGATTTTTCTAAGACTTCGTAGAAATAAGAATGCAAAATATCTCTTTAATTATTTTTTAATGTTGATTACAGGTTGAAATGATAATATTTTAGAAATACTGGGATAAATAAAATACACTATTAAAATGAACGTCACCTGTTTCTTTTTACTGTTTTTAATGAGACTATTAAAATGTATAAATCCTTATGTGCCTTGCCTTGTATTTCGATTGGATAGCATTTTTCTGGTCAATTCAGGATTTTTGTCAGCCAATTCAAGAGTCTGCCCTTCCCCTTCTCTCAAGGGCCAACTCCAGGTGGGCTGAGTGTGCACAGCATTTTGAGTGAGGGGCTTATCTGGTCCACCTGTCCTCTGTTCTACTCTAGCAATGATGAATATGGCTTCATCCCACCTGGTCTTTCTTGGGCAGCCTCGAGACCCACTGCATTCAGCTGAGGTTCCAGCAAGACCTTCAGCTAATACAGCCCAAAGTCTGGGCGCTGACAAGACACTCTCAATGAAATTGAGAGGCCTCTGCTTGCCCTCTGTCCATCTCAGGTCTATTGGCCTTCCTCAGCAACTGATGGTCCTTTCCTTTTCTTACTGTGGTGGATTCAGGGCTTCTTTATAAGGCTGACAGTCTCCTTGAACAACACCCCCAAACTTATGTGCATTTTTCGTTGTGGTAAAAAACATACAACATAAAATATACCATTTTAACGATGGTGGCATTAACTACATTCACAACATTGTACAACCATCACCGCCATCCATCTCCAGAACTTTTTCATCATCCCAAACTGAAACTTTCTACGTATTAAACAGTGTGCTTTTTTTTTTTTATCATCTCCCCCCAACTCCAGGGGAGCTTAACCCAGAGTTAGTCCAGTAGCTTTTTCTCCTTAGAAAACACATCAGGGATTCAGTCTAGACTCAGTTCTTCTCCAGAAAAATCTCAAGATCTGTGAAGAAAAATTGCTTAAAAATACTCCTGTTGCATCAGATGGTGTCCATATAGTATGTGATACAGGTTCACCCTATTTATAAGTCAGTAGTTCTCAAAGTGCAGCCCAGGAACCTCTAGGGGTTCCTGAGGCTCTCTCAGGAGATCCATGAAGTCAAATTATTTTTATAATAATACAAAGACAGGGGTGGCCGGATGGCTCAGTTGGTTAGAGCGTGAGCTCTGAACAATAGGGCTGTCGGTTTGATTCCCACATGGGCCAGTGAGCTGCACCTTCCATAACTAGATTGAAGGACAATGACTTGGAGCTGATGGGCTCTGGAGAAACACACTGTTCCCCAATATTCCCCAATAAAAAAAAAATTTTTTAAATAATGCAAAGATAATATTTGCCTTTTCCACTCTCATTTTCTCATTAGTATATAATAAATTTTTCCAGAGACCACATGACATATAATGTCATTGCTCTGATAGCTGAAGTAATATATGCTTTTGTATTCTTGAGTTTTCTATAATTTTCCAAGGTTGTAAGTTTAGGATATATTTACAGAGATTAACTCCCTTTTTTTCAGGGCTTCTACTAAACTTTTAAAAGCTACCTTCAATTATATCTCCTATAATCTCTGCAATTTCATTATTGTCCAAGAAACAGTTATTTTTAAATTCCAAAGTTGCCCTTATGCATATATATGTATATATATGTTTATATACATATATATGCATTTAAAAAGAAGAAAGTATATATCGTTATCTTCTTTTACAATTTTATATTTTAAATTTATCTGTTTTAATTTTTAATAAAATTAATATCTAATAAAATAAATTTGTGATAAAATAAATATAACCTACCCCCCAAAAAAATTGGGGTCCTCAATAATTTTTATGAGCATAAAGAAGTCCTAAAACCAAAGAATTTGAAATTTTGCTGTTACAGATAAATTTTATGCTTAGTTTTTAGGGATTTTAGCGTGTTTGAATACAAAAACCTTAATATATCTTAAAAAGCATACTACTTACAATGAAAAAAATCTATTTTGCATGACAAAAGCCAGGAATTTGATTCTGTTGTCTGAAGTCCACTTTCCCTAGTGATATCTTTTTAATGGTAGAGGGACTGAGGGAATAAACTGACTTAGAGAGAATTAGAAATTATCATTTAATAGCTCAAAGCATTATTCTTAAAGTGTGTGTGAGCCATGTTGTGTGGGACTGAACAATAGATAACATGTTGGGGGCTAACATTCTGCCAACACACGCTAACTATTTTGGTCAGAGGCAAAGAGGGAATTTTGTGAACTAATTGACTTCTTTTAATCTCTGTCCACTCTAAAAATTCTTCCACCAAAAATTTGTCAAGGAGGCACATTGCAAATGAAATGCAATGACTTCAACTGGTTTCAGGTTAATCAGCTAAAGATAACAGTACAGTTGGTAAACAAAGTGATAGCTGGAGATGTATCTGACTTAGAATGTTAGAGTTAGGGGGAAAATTTTTACAGGTGCAGAACCTGAGGCTCAAAAACCAAAGGGTAAGCATGGTAACTGTGGCGAATAACACTGTATTATATATTTGAAAATTGCTAAAAGAGTAGATCTTAAAAGTTTCTCATCACAAGAAAAAAAACTGTACCTATGGGTGGTGATGGATGTTATTTAGACTTACTGTGGTGATCATTTCACAATATACACAAATATTGAATCACTGATATTATATACCTGAAACTAATATAATGTTATACATCAATTTTATCTTAATTAACAACAACAACAATGACAAAGGATAGTGATTGCTGAAGGTCACACAACCATTCAGTGGCCAAGCCAGACTCAGACCCAGGCCTCTTGCCTCCCAGGGTGGAGGGTGAGGTTGGTGATTGATTCTTTGAGAAACCAAAACCTGACTCTCCTGCTGCGTCATAGGATAATCATGTTGTCCCTCAACTATCTCAGCCTCTATTGCTCTTCTGTCAGCCTCCAAAAGCAGGACATGGAAATGGATTCCTTCAAGTGGTAACCCACAGATTCCAAGCCTTAGCACCTTTTTAAATGAGCAAGTGACACAGTGCCAGGCAAGATGCAACCTCCGCAAATGAATTAATTAGAATTTTAAAAAGAGCAAGCAGGCTTACCGTGGTGTTTTATTACACAGTTTTCTAAGTGGTAATTGAAAAAGAAGCACTTGATTTTAAATTCCCTTCCTGAGGCGTTAATTGTGGCAGGGAGGAACCGCACAGAGAGAGAACCCTGCGGAAAATGAATCTTTCGGTGGCTCAGGACTTGCTGGGTCCAGGGTCCCTGATAGTCACTTTGAGAAATTGAAAGGGAAAGAACAGGAATCAAAGTGATGGTTTGGCTTTGGAAACTCTAGCCATTGCCATGATAGAGAAATTTAAAATATATTCCTTTGGTAATCTGCTTCCAAAATACCACAGATCAGAAGGTGAGTATGAGTCAAATTTAAGGAAAACACAGAACTTAATCCTAGAATTGTCTTCTGTATAGTCTGTCACATCCCTTCCATTTCTCCTCCTTTTCCCTTTCCTTCCCTCAAAAAAACTCTTTGGACTAGTGTTCGACTCAGTGCCATGCCAGTTCCCTAAGACTTGCTGAGGAGTTACGATATATCAGGCGTTTGTGATCTACATAGTGGAATATAAGAGTTTGTCCTCATAGAAGATGCAATAAGGGGAAGACAGGCTTGTGTCATGGGTAAGGACGGAGCCATGGCCCCAATGGTGCAAGAAACGAGGAAGGACAGTGTCTGTGACAGACCACAGATGGGAAGATTGATCCATGGTACTATTAGTCTACGCAGGGTTAGGAAACAAAGTCGGAGTTGAAAAGTATTCAGAAATCATCTCCTCCAATCCCTTCACCAGTGCAGTAATCCTCCTGAACACTCAGGATTTCACATCAGTAAGATTAGTATGAGCACAGGGAGCACGGGTTCTGAAGACAAAGTGACACTTTGACCCATGGCTCTACCATGTGACTTTGGGCAAGTTACTTAACCTCTCTGTGTCTCAGCGTCCTCATAAGTGAAAGGCAGGCGATAATAATACCCGCCTTTTAGGTTTTTCATGAGAACATAAGTTCACATATGTAAAGCACTCAGAATGAAGCCTGGCACATGGGAAGTGCTACCTATACGCATATTTGCACTGGAGTAGCCTGGGGACTTGTAGAATCTCACAGATGAAAGAAGGGTGAGGCAGAGACCAGTAAGGGGTGGGAGGGACAGCAGGGGACACAACATAGGACCAAGTCATGCACACAATGCCCAGACAATAAGCCCGCCCACTACCCAACCTGCTTTTGTAGACGGGTAGGAAAGGGGAAGAGAAGGAGCCTCAATCCATTGAGTATTTATACCAAAAGCACTAATGAAAAAATCTGGAAGGGACTACATTGATCTGAAAGTAATTAGGTAAGTTTTTGCTAAGGACACGGGAGAGCTTAGGAGTTAAGTTCAGTTCAATTACAGACAAAAAGGTTCTATTTTGCACAACTGAGTTTGAGACTGTGAGATTCATACCCACTTAGCAGATCCACGGAGTTAGCCCATGACTTCCTTATGGCTTTCCTGCTATTTCCGCTGCTGCTTCTCCTAATCCTTGACATTTTAGCTCCTGCCCCTGCCACTCCCCAGAAGGCTCACCTTTCAAGTCACACAATGAACCCAGCACCTCCTCACCCAGCCTGAGTGACATACAGGGATAATGATCTTTAAGTCTCAGATGCCTCTTGAATAGAACGGGCATGACTATGCCAAACCTGATTGAAGAATGGGGACCGGAACCAGCTGACCTTTTCTAGGGATTAGAGCCTCACCTTCTTGTAGGTTTTTGGGGTGCATAAATGAGGCAATGGGTGTAAAGTGCCAGGTGCCGAGTAGGTGCTCAGGAAAAACATATGCTATTATTATAATTATTATTTTATTCCTTTGGTTCTAAGATCTCTGATGATGTAACACGCATGCACACGTGTGTATATATCACGGCACCTCTCTGCAAATGAATGCTTATTTGTATACAATGTAGGAAGGCTCGGGGGCTTTAGCTGAAAGGTGTTCCCTGATGTACTGAACAGAAGAAGCAGCGGGGCAGGTTTTAAGTTCCCGCTGTCCAGGGCTCTCAAAATTCAATCAGAATTCCTACGGATGGGACCCAAAAACCTCAGTAATTTTTTTTCAACTTCCAGGTGATTTTAATGTGCTGCCAAGGTGAGTGCGATAGTTTAGACCCTCGTTTCTCAAAGTGTGGTCTGTGACAGGCAGCGTCAGTTAGAAACGCAAAATCTTGGGCGGCACCCCAGATCGACTGAATCAGAATCTGCATTAGAACAAGATCCCCACTTCTTGGGTTTAGGGGTAATGATTAGATGAGTCCGTATATGTCAAGCACTGCTGTCGACGTGCCAACCTAGGAATCGGAAGCTCTACTGTCTCTGGCTAGAAAAGCTTTGGTAATTTCTCTCTGGTAAAACAGGATGTTGGGTGAGACAATGTCAGTCCCAGCATCTGATCAGTCTGTGAGTAGAGGCGTGTGGCCTCCCTCCCGGCGCAGCTCCTGCTGATCCTTGGTCCTGCCCCCCTTCCCCAGCTTGAATCCCTAGGGTGTCCTGCTAGGGAATCCAACCCAGGAGCGACTAAATCTGGCAAGAGCTAAAAATTAATTCCCTTCAAATCAATAATTTGCAATTAAACACAGAAGACACTAAAGCCAAGGGGGGGAAGGCTTCTGGAAAAAGGACAGCTGAGCACTTCAAGCCTTTGGAGGTGAGATGGGGGGAAAGCCCAGCCCGTTCTAAGCAAACAAATGAACATTCAGCTCCATTGTTTGTGAGAAAGCTAGCACGGGGACTTAAGTGGTACTTGAGGGGTGAAAAAAAAAAAATCAAGAGCTTATATCAGCAGGACTCCATGCCAGGAGCTAATTTACTTTCCACAACACTCTCTGCTTATACACTTCCCGTGGCTCAGTGCCCCACTCCACCATGCTGGGGACCTCTGAAGCCTTTAGAACAGGGCTTCACAGTTTGCTGGCTGCAGACAGCACCCAGCTTATGAAAGAACTGGAAGCCTGCCTGGGTCCCCTCCCCAGACTCAGCAGCAAGTGTCAGACGGGATTGGCTGAGTACCAGGTGGGCAGTGCCAATGGGGAACGCAGACGCGATACAAACACGCAGCTCCATGGAGCAGGGATTGAATGATGCTTGATGTTACACAGGGTAGCAGCAATTTGGAGGTAGGAGCCATCGCAGAGGTCTCCAGAGATGCATGCGGATATGCTGAAATTCTTGAAACAAAATTGAAATGTGCTTCTTTTTGGAAGTAAATGCATGCCATGCAGCATTGAGAAGGGGGTGGGGAAGGCAAAAATAGAGTATAAAGAACTGTAGCTCAGAAAAGGCAGGAAATTCAATGTATAGAGATTGTAAAAGAAAACACGGGCTTTTGAATTTCCCCCAAACCACAGTAAAGTGAGGAAGGGAATACCATGTTTTCTTTCACAAATGTCTGGCTTATGAGTCATTAATAAGTCAAAGCTAGACTCCTTGCCGAGAAGGACAGGGACATGAATAGCATTTATTGAGAAGCTACTATGTGCCAGCTTTACAACTTCATCTCATCTAGTCCTCATAGTATTATTTGGAAACAGATTGTAATTTTATCCTCATTTCGCTTGGGATGAGATTTCCCAGGATTGATGTTCAATTCTAAAACATGAGTTGAGCCCTACTCCATGTAAAACACTCATCTAAAATATAAAGAAAGATATAAAGAATTTTAAGGCACAGTCCCAATGTATAATCTAGTCAGGAAAGAAAAATTCACAAAGCAAAAGATGACATAATCGAGGAAATGTTAAGTGTCAAATGGGTCGTGCAGAAAGGAATTGCTGTGTGAACATGGATAGAGAGAGACCAGTCAGACTTCAGTGGACAGGAAGACACGTACAAGTTAGTGTGCAGGGAGGTCTGCAAAGAAAACATGGTTTGAAGAATGAAGAGGAAGAACAACATTCCATGTGAAGAGGGCAGCTGGAACATAGGTACAGAAATGAGAAAGGATAGACTGAATCTGTTAGACAGTGTGAAGACTATGCATGACGTATTTTTCTTTGAGGATATTGTGATAATCCAGAATTTAAAAGGTTGGCACTGTAAAGTTGTTGTTCACATCTTTTTCAGTCCTAAAGGAATTCTAATCCTGGAATATCATAAGGCAATATAACTATTTGGTCATTTAACAATTATTTGCTTGCTTGCTTTGGGCCAAGCATCCCAAGGCATATCCACCTGCTTAGCACATGGCTAAGAGCTCAGCCTCCTGCAGAAAACATGGTGTCAGATTCCAGTCTCTTAATAGATGACACGAGCTATAGACTGAGACACCTACCCAACTATATATAACTACTTTAGAGCACAGGTGTGTGCAGGAGCTGTTCTAAATGTAGAGCAAGGATCATGGGGAAGATGCCAGGTGTCTGAGACTAGTCAATTGGAGTTATTTTTATTAGTTCTCATAGAGACTCAGTTGCACCATAACTAACCTTTACATACTGGCCAAACCCAAAGTCACTGTCATAAGAGGAAAGGAGAAAGAGATACTAGGGAGAAACCAAACTACTCTGTGGTAGAACATTTTCATCTCATTTCCCTAAGGGGAAGAGGAGGCTGGTGAAGACCCCTCTCTTCTCTCTGGAGAAGCCAAGACAGTCCATCTCCAAGAAGGAGAAATCCTAGTCTGGGTTGTTTAAATTCCAGAACATTCTGTTGGACCATTGTTCTACTGAGTGGAGCATCTAATAAAACAAAGAGTCACAGGGCACATGAATGTTGTATCTTAATATCAGTGCAGCAGTGATGTAAAGTGTCCCAGTTTCAAGGCTCTTGCATCTTTCCTCTTCTTCTTTCCCTTCTGGTTTCTAAGCCAGAGCAGTAAGGATCTGTGAGCTGAGCAGCTATTTTCTCTTCCCATTAGATCTTTCTCTCTCTCTCTCTCTCTCTCTCTCTCTCTCTCTCTCTGCCTTTGTAAGGGCAGCATAGGCCAACTCCCCTCTCATCACTGAGGTACCTACTTTCTTTGGTTCCCTTTTGCTGGGAGTCAACCTGGTGTTCCATTGCATAAAATCCAAGACTCATATTTAGAAGTTGAAGGAAAACAGAGGAGTTCACAAAACTTGATTATCTTTGAGGGTATGTTGTCCTGCTTAATATAGGAAAAAGGACCTGTGAAGGAGAGATCAGTCCAATTACCGAAGTCCTACATCTGGGTTGGGGGAGAGAGGGGTTCCTAAGCAGAAATATTCCTCCATGGCCTTACTTTGCCTCCCTTGTGTACCTCCCTTCTTTGAGGGAGTCCTCCTGAGAAGGAGAACTGTCTAGACCAAACAGAATTCAAATATTTTTAAGTACTCTAGTCAAATATCATGGTAACACCATTCCTTAATTCGACTCAGTCTCTATGACTTCCAACACTCACCTGAATTAACTCCCTGAGAGTCCAGGAAAATGGGGGTGGGGGGTAGGGGGTTCACTATGCAAATTCTCCATTCCCTCTTCCCACCCCTTCTGTGACTAAAACACAACACACACACACACACACACACACACACACACACACACACTGCTCGACTCCACACAAATTAGATTGAGACGTTTTCTAGAAAAACAATCCATGGTTCTGTTTCCATGGAAGCAATCGCATGTCCCAAGTGGCAGCAAATGGCAGGCAGACGGCGGTAAGGGAGCGCACAGTGCCGCAGTGGGCCTTCTCCCTCACCACCAAGGGGAGCAGAATGCACTGCAGGAAAGTGGGAGGAAGAGTTGAGCATCACCAGAAAAACCAAACCTCAAGGGAGGCAGTGAACTCCAGCTGTGCCCCCTCTTTTGGGGCACATGTACATCTGGGCACTCCGGGCACGGCTCCAACCAATCAGCCGGGCTGATCCTCCCACAGCTTTCCACAAAAGGCTGCTCACTCAGAGCAGATGGCGGCGCCTAAACCAAGATGGAGGCCGCCCAGGGGGCTGGCGCTGAGAAAACATCCCGCTTGCTCTATGCAAATGTCCCCTTCTAGCCACTCCCTGTGGGTGGACGTCCCTTGCTTTACTCAGCTTCTAAAACGAGTATCTCAAAATGTGCCCCATGCACTACTAGTGGTTCACAAGACGATTTGAGGTAAGGCATAAATGTACATTCTTCTAAATTTTTGAGTTACATATTTATTGTAATGTATACAGAAAAGAGAACATACAAAAACTATGAGTTCATGGATATTTTTGCCTAGCATAAAAGTCAAGTAGGTGTTTAAACAAAATGTGAGTCAATGCTAAGGAATTAATACTGTATGTCAATCAAGGAAGTGGGGGAAATCTGAGTTAAAGGAGAGATTCCAATGTCCTCTCTCACGACTGGATCACTTTCGAAGCAAGGAGGAAAATTCTTGACATGACAGGGTACCACCAGACAAATTCTCTATTGGGGCCAATAAATATATTGGGGGTTCCCTTTGCCTCTCTTAGATTGTACCCAATGCCACTGCTCAGCATTTTGCTGAGGTTCCGGAGAGCTGTGTCCGTGAGGAAGCTCAGCCCATCAAGTTCCACCCTGGATCAGTTCTCCTGGCCAGCGAGGCTGGACAATGTAGACGGCCAGTCTGTAGAAAGGCCTCTTTGCCTTCCCAGTTAGAACCATTATTCTGGAGCCAGCTCTAAGGAGCCAGTCTGCTCCCTTCCTCTCAGCCTCATTCTGGCTCTTCTTAGCTTTTAAGACTCAAGCACAACTTTTACAAAGAAGGCATCTCCAGCCTCAAAATGCACTTCCCAAAGTCTCCCCACCCTAAATTGTTGTCACAAAAATAGAAATAAAAGGAGAAGGGAAGCAGAAGTTTCTACTCCTCTCTTCCACCTTCATCCTTTTGCCAGAATCCGGGAAGCTGTGGAGTAAAAGAACTGGACCATTGCATCGCCGTTGTTAAGGTAGTAATAATAATAACAAAATTAATGATAACAATTGTGATTTATTGACTCTATCTAGGTTCATTATAATTCTATGAGGTAAGTATCATTAGTCTCATTTTATAGACCATCATTCTAAGATTCAGAGAGGTTAAGTAAATTGGCTAATGAGGGGCAACACCAAGACTCAAACCAAGTCTATATGATTCCAAATCTTATTGTATTTCATGGACTCAGCTGCCTCCCTTTCACAGTCTTCCTCAAAACTTCATTGTATCTTTTTGTGCCTATTTAGACCCCTCCCTACTTCCTCTGTGCATGTAGTCAGAGGAGGTCCCTAGAGATCCCATCAATCTGAACCCCTGTAAAAGGCCATTTCCTTATAACACACCCTGCACATCTGTAAAAACAATTTCTCCCCAAGCCTACAACTGAACCTCATAATAAAAACTCACCATCCAGTATAGCCTTCTAAAAAACAGTCCTGATGGCATTTTAACTACTAGAAGGACTTAGTGATGTTTATTTCCTAGTTATTTTGGGAAAATTCTTGCCTTTTGCCTCTTCAGGATAAGGCTATCCATGAGACACCAGGATATATATTTTTTTCCATTGGGAAGATTTTGTTGGTCTTCAGCTGTATAGACTAGATCATGTTGCTGTATATCCCCAAACCTCCAAATATCCTGGGTACTTAGGTTTATTTCTCACTCACTCTAAGCTAGCTCTGGGTTCAGATGATTCTCCAGATAGCTAGCCTCCAGGTGTTGACTCAGCATTCAGGCAACTTCCATCTTACTGCGCTCTGTCTTCCAGATTGCCAAGGCAGTGGAAGAGAGTACACTAGGTCTTAGTGCTGTACACTAGGTCATAGTGCATTGTCCTAAACAAGTCACATGGTTATATCTAATTCAGGGGGATGAGAGTGTACGACTAGTCTTCCCATGTTCCAGGAAAGAGTGGTGAATCAGAAATATGGGGGAGAAGCACTGTTTGTCTTCCACAGCAATCATAGATTTTCTTATCCACCAGTGTAGGAGGAAGTAGCATTGTCAACAAGAAGGCTCTGGACTAGGAATCACGACCCAAGACTTTGAGGCTCTTCTCCACCATTTCTTAGCTATGTGGCCTATGGAATTCACTTGGTTTTGGTGCTCAGTTTGCTCATCAATGTAATGAGAACACTGGTTCGGCCAACCTCACAGGGTTATTGCGGTTCATTTAAATTAGGCAGTGAATGTGTTGTTCCACACACACACACAAAATTGTTAGTTACTCTTTAGCACTTTTAAAGTCATCTTTTCCCTCATACAGGAGGCAAAGAATGAAAACAGAAACAAACAAACACCTAATTGGTTCCCGGTATCCAGAGTGCAATCCTAGTTCCTCCTCTTTCCTAAAGATCTCTCTGAGCTTCGGTTTACTCATCTATCGAAGAGATGATGATGTTGGGTCTATCCATCTTACAAGAGATGCTGAACACAAAGCACTGTATAAATTGTAACATCCTCTACAAAAGGGAGGGATTATCATTCTCCCTTCCCTCTGGGCCCTAAGGTCTCTCTCTCTCCCTTGCCTTCCCTTCAGCTTTTGAATAAGCTCAAGTCTTACATCCTTCAAAGGACCTTTCTTCAACCCTAACAGCCCCCTTCCACTTACTTTTCCACACAGCTTCTTCTTTATTGACCACTCAACTTCCTGAGAACAAGACCACATGTATGCCCGGTCCCCAATCTTATCTACTACTTATTCTTCATAACACTTTTATTTAGCTTCTGCCTCCACTATTCGAGGAAAGTGGCTCTTAAAGGTCCCGTGACCTCTTCATTAAATTGCTATCCGTCTTGCTTTTCCTTGACCTACTGCAATATTTGACAACAGGGATCACACAGTCTAATCTGATTCATGTCCTGTTGGTGTCTCCAGGTCCTGCGGGTTATACCTATAAACATTTCTGTCCTGTTGAGTCTATCACTGAAGCATTTCTCGTGTCCATCTCTCGCCGTCCTTACGGCTCCACTTGTGTGTCCTATTGAGTCTCTGTTATTGCCTCCATTCGTGAAATATCTCTCACACCCATTTCTTCTTCTTCATTCTCTTTGCTCTTGCCCTGGTCCAAGCCTCCAATTATCTCTAGCCTGGATCATTACCTTAACAACCTGACTGGTATTTATTTTTCCAGCTATGAAATGAGGAGTATAATAGCAACTGCCCAGGCTGATTGCAAGAAGAAAATTAATTTGTGAACTTAAAGAGGATAGTACTGCCAAGCTGCTGGGACTTAGCAAATACAGATCCTTTTCTCTTCCTCTGCTTAATGTACTGCCTAGTTTTCTTTCTCAGGCCTTGATTGGTTACTATTCACCTGTAAAAACCGTCAAAACTTCTCCATTTGTTCAAACTCTGGTCTAAACATCTCTTTCTACCCTCATGCTCAGGTACCCCCTCACCATTTCCCCATGTCTCTACTCTACCAGACCATTCAGTGTCCCTCAGACCACCCACATGTATTTGGATGCTTATCTCCTCCACTTGGAACTCACTTCTTCCTGTCTCTGTCTGATAATAACAAGGTAGAATCATCTAAGAGCAGCGAGGGAGAATCACGTTGCCAGTTAATGTAGAAAACTAGTCTGAGCCCTGCCAAGTGGAAGGTCAAGCATCAGAGATGGGAACTTACAACTGTAGTTTCTGCACATAAGGGATGTGACCATGGGAAAAGATGAGAAAGGTCGAGTAAACACAACAAAGCCATGTGATGGAGCCTGATGTGGGCATTAAGGCTCCTTAATGGGCTGTGACCCAGCCTACGACAAGCTGCTGGAAGAGTCTCTTCATTGATGAGCTCCAGGGCCCCTGGAAGATACGGTGGGTACCTGCTTCTCTTTTGTGCATTCTCCCCAGGCATCTCTCCAGAACACAGATCCCTCCTCAGGGATTTTACAAAATTTAAGAGGCTACTATGTGCCAGGTATGGTGATAGGCACGTTCACGTATCTCAGTCCATCTGATGTCTGAGCCAGGAGATCGGCTGGTAAAATTAATTTTAGCTCTGCTACTGGCCTGCCTGAACCTTCTGCTAGGAACAGGCCTAGAGTAAGAATGCAATAAAGGCTGCCTTGAATGAACACAACAAAATATCGTATAATTATGTGATGCTTCAGTTTACAAAGTACTTCCATTCACACTGTCATATTTGTTACTCAAAACAAATGTTTATCTGTCGAGCAGCTTTCTGGTGATTGACAAAAGAGAAAGGAAAAAAGAATTAATTCCTACTGTCAATGAACTCACAGAGATGCGAAAAACTACAGAAAATTGTAACACGATGTAACGTGCTCTGGAAGCTCAGAATGGGAGAGAATGGCTCTGTCTGGTTTCACCAAGAGGTGGCTTTGAAGTTTGCAGAGGCATCTGGGTTGCGGACAAGAGGAGAGAGAAGTGAGGAAAGACAAATAGACTCGGAGAGAAAGACAGAGAGAGAACAGCAGGCAGTGGTTATGCAATTGGGGGCGGTCAATAGATGCCCCTATTTCCTCTTATGAAACCTTCTTTTAACACAGTTAAGTACGAAGGAATTTCTGCTCCTTACAACCAAATGATTCTTGATTTCACCAGCTGTCTAGGCATTCCCCGTTTCTTGGCAATCAGACATAAAGTCCTCGTACTTGCAGGATTCCTTAGTGACATTGGTTCATCTGTTTAGCTCCTCCCCCTTGCCCCTTAACCTCTTGTCCTAGTTATGTGTCACCCATGGTCTCCATCCAACATCACTGTGGCCCTTAGGGAAACCACACTACCCTCCTGGTGTTGAAACAGCATTGCCCTGTGTCCCCTCCCTCAAGGGCCAGGCTCTGAACTCCCACGGAGATAACTGATCTCTAGCTAATCTGATTGGCTAGACCATACAAATCTTTTAGTGAAAGCCAAACAGCCCTCTTTTCCAGATAACACACGTATAATTAATTACATAAGCAGAAAATAAAATGCACCCATAATCCCATTACCCAAATATATCCATTGTTATCATTTTCACAGTATATACTTCCAGACTTTATTTTATAGACATGTATACATATTTTACTGAACAAAAATAGGAGCATGCTACACAAACTACTTTGTACCTTACAATTTTTACAATTACGTTAGTAATCCTCTCTTAACTGTAAGTAGAAAAAAAATCAACTTCAAAATTGCTAAAGCAAAATGGGAAAATTCAGCAACAGATGGGATTCAAGGAAGATTTTAACAGACAGGCCGCCAGCCTGGGAGACACAAGGCCTGGTCTCTTCCTCACTCCCACTCCCTTTCCTTGCTTCCTTAGTCCTTTTCCCCACATCTCTCTGTACATCCATTCCAACCTTTCCTAATAACTGAAAAGTGTCTTTACTTGTGTTTGTATCTCCTATCTCTAGCCTCGTGTTGAATATTTCTCTTTTTTCTTAATTCAATTGTTTTTTCAAGCTTTGCCTTGTTTTCCCTCATTCAAAGAACCATTTCTTGGATTGTTTTAAATAAATTGTACTATTTTCCTGTTTTAGAATTCATTAACTTATTCTATTGTATTTGTTCTTTCCTTCTAGTTTCCTTGGGTTCCTTTTGCTATTCTATTTTCTATTTTCAGTTCTTTTCGATCTTTCTTAAAAAGAAAATAAAATAAAAATTAAAGGCACATGTGAACTTTGACCATGTCCTCAGATGATGCTCTATCCTCCACTTTCTTCTTCAAAGAATGATTCTGACACAGGATTGAAGAGGTCCATTTGAGAGGTGGCTAATGGAAAGCCATATTGAGTCACGGCCACTGAAACAGCACTTCTGGAAACACACAGAGCCCTTCAGACTGACCACTCCTTGTGGTTCTAGAAAGGTCTGAGCTTAAACAAAAAATGGTACTAAGTATTTATCATGTGTCTACTATTTGCCAAACATTGTATTAGTCACCTTGATATAGATCCAGAAAGGAAGCCAGCATTATCTCCATTTTACCAAGGAAACAATACATGGGTGAAGAGCCTTGTGAGCTACCCACTTACACAGCTAGTAAGCGACAGAGCCAAAAGGTAGGCCTATAGTTATCTAACTCCAAATTCCATGCTCTTTCCTCTATTATATATGTTTCCCAAACAATTCTGGAAAAGAACCAATAAATCAATATAGGTAAAACCTGCCTAGAGCAATCCAATCTGTGGCCAGTGGAAACTTTTTAGGGTGCTTATATTTAAAATTTCCAGCATCACAGAGGCAAGTATTTTATCAATATCTACATCCATTTATAGGTATACAGATGTCTATAATAACCATGTATGTTTCTGTCATCTATCTCTACGGATGTATTTTTCTTGATTTTCCGAAGAGATGAGCTATGAGGATGCAGTAGAAGCAGCTGTTTTGGAAATATTGCTTTTTCTTTGTTCTGAATGCTATTTAAACATTGGCAGGGGGCCTCATTAAAGATGAATCGTTGAATTAGCAAGTAGTGTTGTAGCTAGAAGAGACAGCATGTGCTCCTGTGGTGAAAACAGATTTGCACAAAGGAGGGAAGGTTTGGGGGTGTGTGTGGGCGGGAGATGGACAGAGGGTGAAAAGACCTGTGTCACCGCAAAGTCAAGTGTTTTATAATGTTCTCTAACCTGTCCACGGCCACTGGAAAGCACAAGAAGGCAGAAAGGGGGCCGGAAGAAGCTCCACCTTTTTGAACTCTGAATGTGAAGAGGGAGACTTGTACTCTCGGATAATTCTGGTTGTGAATAACCTTCACTTTCTCCCCTTTATGATGAATGATTATTTTGTAGCTGCAGAGAGTCTAAAGGCTGGAGCACCAACACCCAATACCAACAACAAAAACAATGAGTAGTTCTAAGATCAGCCCCCCTGCCCTCCCGCCTCCCCATATGCCTTCTCTACCTTGGAGGTGGCAAAGAGGTATTAGCAGTTTTCGCTCTTTAAATGCATGTTACATTTCCCACATTGTTTTCTCACGTTCACTATGGCTTCAATTTGCCTACGGGTTTGGAAATAAAACAGCCATGCCAATAGGGACTCCTGTGGGATTGAATTATCCCACCCTTGAGGTGAGCAATCTCCCCGGATGCTCTCTGAAGTTGAGACTGATCCCCAAGTGGTGTTTCACAGGCTGTGTCGCTTCACCTGGCTCTGTTCTTTCCCCTGAATTTGGATGCTTCAGGATTTGGGGAGGGAGAAGAGGAGAGTGGGAAATGGGCAAAGGAAGAAGAAGGGAAAGGAACTAACTATTATTGAGTCTCTACTATGTCTGACCGACTGTGCTAGGTGCAGTGACACATATTATCGTTCCCCGTAGCAATGCCAAAGGAGAATTTTATTCCCATTTTACAGGTAAAGAAACTGAGGCTCAGAGAAAAGAACTTGCCCCAAATCACATAGCTGATAAATCTCCCAGCTGGCACTCTAAAAGTCAGATCTGGCTCTAAGCTAGTGCTTTTGATCTGGTAATTCTCATAGATATTCATGAATATGGTTTAAGAGAAAGGATTTGTGTGGGGGATAATATATAAATTCTATAAATGTCTAACCACTATGCTGTTCACCTGAAAATAAAAATAATATTGAATGTCAACTGTAACTGAAAAAAAAAAGAAAGAAAGAACTAATTTTAAAAAGAGAGAGAGAGAGAAGGCATGTGTGTCTATGAGTCAATGGCCTAAATTGGTGATTCCATCGTCTCCATTGAGCTTTCTCTCTGCCACCGAGACCTGAAGAAATTCCTGACATGGGTCTCCAACAGGAACTCACTCATCCCAGCTCCCAAGGCCGCTGCCTATTTTGCCAAAACATTTGAAGAATCAAGACCCAAAGAGCCAGGGCCTCTGGCACAGTTGCATCTAGAATTATTCTGCTTGTAAAAGCCAAGCTAGCTTCCTGCTCTACTGACCGCAGGGCCCCAGACCCGAAGCCGGGACCAGGCCCTATTATGTGCTCTCTCCCTTGCTAACCAGGCAACCCTTTTGTATTTCTTCTCCAGAAACCTGTGCACTTGGAGTGCCGACAGGGGCGAATTTACAAAGGCCTAGTGGACAATCTACACCAACCACTTGAGTGGAGAGGATGCTGGACAAGGTCCCCAAGTCATCGATCCTCCTGTCATGTCCCCTCATCTTGCCATAGGATTGAGCTGAGAATCTTTTGGTCGTATCCACAGCTGTGACATGGATCACACCTTAGTTTCCATCCAAGCTCTTGGTTCACCAGAACTGAGCTGGGGTTCCCGAAGTGGCTGAAAGCAGAGATACCAAATAAGACACACATTCTGATTTCCTCACAAGCGTGCTCAGAGGGGGTCCTGCAGATTACTCTCCTGCGAGATTCCAGCTCATGCCCTAATCTGTATCCCCATGCCCTTCTCATAACGGCAGGAATTGCAGAGTACCCTGAGCCAGTCACTGTGGGAGGCATCTGTGGTTGCCACGGCTGAGGCCTTCGCACGCCTGTGGGTCCTTTGCCACCTGAGTCTGCCAGGGCAGCCCCTGTAACTCAGCAGTGACAGAGACCTCATGGCCCTGTAATCACATCCCCGGCCCCTGTTGGATTTTACCAAAATGCCAGTAAACACAGCTGACGAGCCAACTGGTCACCAGAAATGTCTGGAATGGTCCTGCATATCCCAAACCTGAAAACCTCCAGAGGATGCAACTCAGTTCATGGACTCAGATTCTTGGACTTCACCTTTCTGCTTCTCATGTCAATATCTTTCTTTTTGTTCACCCATTGCAGACATCTGCCTATCCTCTAACTCCCCTCTTCGGGCCACCCAATGTTTAACTGCCACTTTCTTTGGGGTCCAGGTGCAAACCATCCTGGAGTCGGCCTTCCCCAGAAACTCTCTCCCTGGGAAGTTACCAAAGGGTCCTCTGGCCACTGTGTTTCGTTGTTGTTTGTTGTGATGTCCTAACTAAAAGGCATCTCATAAAAGCATCTGCAAGGAGCTTCCTGCTTTGAACTAAAAACCTTTTCAAACTCAGGAGCTGTTATCACCTGAATTATAAAATGAAATGGTGTACTACACCCCCAACCAAACAGCTGATAGATTTAAGTTGAGTCTTAGCTCTTCAGTCTCTGTTGGTTGTATGACCTTGGCCTAGTTCATTTGTCTGAGTCTCAGTCTTTTCACCTTTAAAATGGGAGGACACTATGCAGGCCCAGAGTGTGCATTTTAAATCACAAACAGACACAAATGTATGTAATTCAGCACCTGGCGTGCAGTAAGGAATCAGTCAGGCAGAGGGCTCTTCCCTAAGCCTCAAGCAAAAATTGGCTTGTCATTCCGACTGAACAATGGGCCCAATTAAAATGGGTTATTAGTCCAACTGAAATCCTGCACACTGTCAATGTGAAAATGTCAGCACAACCTGCAAACAACCAAAGCAGCGTGTCTGAAAGAGCCAACTACATGCTTAGGAACATGGCTGTGGGCACAGAGCAGAGATAGGCAACCACTGTCACAGCTCCTGTGGTTAGTGCAGAGATGTTTAAATCAAAATGGTCTGTTTTTGAAAGCCAGGATAGTATTATTTTTATACTTTGATTTTTCTATCTGAAAACTTTTTGCCTCGCTGTGTTGTGTTCACTGACTATTACTTTATATCTTCCAGGTGTTTCAACTAATGCTTGGTCTTTCCTTATTTTTAAAATGCAACCAACCCCTTTCCTGTATATAGGGAGAAAGAAGAAAAGGGTCAAGGGCCTAGAAACAACTACCCATGTATTTATCTCCTCTCTTTCGAGATTTAATATGTACAAGTTTGTAGCCAATAATAAGCAAAGACGCCACCTTAATCAGAGGACATGGGGAGAGGGAACAGTTTATGATTTAAATGAAAAGGCTTTACTGAGGACCAAAAGCATTCCAGGACAAGGATCTTGCTGCAGCTGCTCTCTCTCTCTCTCTCTCTCTCTGTTTTTTTTTTTTTTTTTTTTTTGCTCTGATAAAGAACGAGTGTCTCATAAACTGACATTGCATGACATGTCTAAACAGACAGGTCTTGCGTTAAGAAGGTTTTGTATCATACTGTTATATACCTCTGCCTTCCCTGTACTTTCTCAGGTTGGGTCATAAAAAAAAAAAATGCACCAAAAAAAAAAATGTACTAGAAACTATTGATTTCTGTTGTGCTAAAGCCCCTGACATTCTGGCACGATGAAGATATTGCTCTGGACCCTGTGAGCCTTCTCATACTTCTCTTCTGCTTATGAGGGTCTCTGAGGATGGTATTAAAGATATTGTAGTTCCCACTTTCTGACTGTGGGATATCAGCAGGGGCTCTCCTGTGTAAAGAATAATTATCAGCACTGCTGTTACCTCTAGTAAGTGTGTAATTACATGCTCGGTTTTGTGGGCTCTAGGCTGTGCAATTTTAAATTATACAATAATGTCAAATTCTCTCTCGCTCTCTGTCTCTAGCTCTCTCTCACTCTCTGTCTCTTTTTTTTTAATTTGAAATGGGAGGTGGGTAACTTTTTTTTTTTTTTTTTGTAAGAGACAGAAGGAGGAGAGAGTGTGAGAGAGCCTTCTCCCCACACCAGCAGAATCAACAGCGTGGTAATCAGGGAAGGTCAGTGCTGCCTCTTCATGCGGGGGGTTGAACATAAGAGGTGCCTTCTTTAAAAGTTAGGATGTATTTGGCAGGGAGGAAATGGGGTGAAAGCAAGAGGGTAAGGATGGCCAAAAAGGGGGGGGGGAGGTTTTGAAGGGAATGGAGGAATAAAGAAGGAAAGGGAGAAGGGTGGACATAACGGGTAGGGGGTGCTAGCATCCCTAGCGCCATCTCATCCGGAAAAAGAGTCTGTGGGAAGCGTTGTCTAGTCCACTGATTCCCAGCCAGAAATTTAAGTGGCTGGAGTCCGCCTCAGTGGGAGGTTGGGGCCCATCAGTATCGGTGCGCTCCATGGAGGCAATTAGCCTGAGCGTCAGGAACCACCCACGGTGCCAAGGGAGGGCCCTGCTCTGTAGGATCCGGAGTCCCGGGTACCTGGTCTGGGAGCTGGCCAATCAGCGAGTACCGCGAACACCCCTCAAACCTGGGCCTGCGCATGCCCGTGGGGGGGCCCCAACGGACCGGATTCTGGGGGTCCTGGGATTTCCCCCCACAGCTGCTACCCAGTCTTCTCTCCCTCGCTGCTTCCCTTCCCAAAGCTGCAGGCACTGGAGAATTAAAGGGGTTAAGAGGAGGTGACACTTGTGTCCACCTAAAGCCTGGGACCTTCGGCAGAACCCAGTTGGTCTAGACCGTGGCTTGCAGACCTTTATTTTACCACTGACTCCGCCGTTCAGGTGTTCGGCTCTTCAACAGGCCTTTTAACAATTGCGACTATCTTGCATCTTGCATTTCCTTCTACAGCCGGGAAGAGGCTGCCCACAGCCCTCAGTCACGCCGCACAGCCACACTACTCTTCACATGGGCAGTGCCTGCTTCTGCCGATCTCCCCACCCATCCCCCTTCCTGCTACTGGCTCCCCCACAGCGGCCACTTCTTTATGGCATACTGGGTACTAAATAAATATTTGGTTGAGAACATGCAACCTTCATTTTACAGACCAGGAAAGCAAGGACAGAGAAGAAAGTGACTTTCCCAAGGTCACAAGCTGTTTAGAGGCAGATCCACCAGAATCGGGTTCCCCACCAACTTTCACGACATGTTCCCATTTCACCATGCTGCTTCTGAGAACACCGAGATTAGAAAGTGTCAATAATTTCAGAAAACTAAAAGAAGTGAACTCATATAGGAGACATTGTGTACCAATAATACAAGCAATAATAACTAACGTTTATTGAACACATATATATTTCATTTGATCCTCACAATAATCATTGGAGGGAGGCATTTTATTATCCCCATGCAGATGAGAAAACTGAGGCACAAAGAAGAAAAGTACCATATTTTGCTGTGTATAATGTGCACTTTTTTGCCCAAATTTGTGAGGGAAAAATAAGGATGCGTATTATACATGGGTAGTGCTAATTCCATATCTATGTAAACGTTTTTAATTCTTTTATTTATGCTTATGAGTTAAAAGTATAACTCAAAAAATCAATAATGATATCGTATGCAAAATAATACCCTGGAATACAATAATCAGTTTTGTTCAACTTACAACGAACTTGTCCTTCTATGATGCATAAATATAATAAATTTGTTAGCAGTATAAACCCTGTTTCCCCCAAAATAAGACCTAGCCGGACAATGCATTAGAGCTGATTGTCTGGCTAGGTCTTTTTTGGGGGCAAACACGATAAAATTTCTTGTACCTTTTATCTGTTCTTCTGTTTTGTAATCATTCGTTACATAGAATTTCTTGTACCATAATATGTTTAAAAATAAATGCTAATATTCCTTTGTAATACAAAAAACAAGTATCTAAATGTAAACAAATAAAAAATTGAATTAAAAAATTAAAATGAAAGGTTTTTTTCCCCCTGAAAGTTTGGGCCAAAAACAATGGGTGCGCCTTATACACGAAAATGCATCATATACGCCAAAATACGGTAACTTGCCCTGGCTCCTGGGTACAGCTGGGATTTGAAGTCAAGTTTGTCTGACTCCAAAGTCCACCTTTAATCCTATGCTTAGGGCTTCCCATAAGATACATTGATAAAGATGCTTCAGAATGAGTCCATGGCCTTTGGTGGACATTTCTCTTCTTGTCTATCCTGCTCTCTTCCATCCTGCAAAATATAGTTCCCTGTTTCTCTCCCACACAGCCCCAGATTGATATTTGCTTGGGGGTAGCCCAAGTGCATGGCTTTTAAATCATCTCAAACTGACAAGGAATCAGTCAGCAGGCTTAACAAAAGCTAGGCTCCCCTCTCTGAAGGCACAGCCTGCCCCCAGCTTCTAACAGACTTCCTGCTCACAGTCCATCTATAAAGCTTCTTCAACCCCAAACGAGACAACTGCACCGGGAGACTGCCAACTCAAACAGATCGGGTCAGATTGAGTTTCTGAATTTAATCATCACGTTCTGTGGTTCTTCTCGTCCCCACAGGTTCTGTGGGATATGTGCTAAAGGTAGTCAAGTAGAATGGGGCAGATATCATTTTAAGACTGTGAACAACAACCCCTTGGATTTAAATAGACGATTTCATTTCAGTGTTTTCACATATATTATCCCAGATGATGATGCTTCATCAACCCTGTGGAGGGAAGGCAGCTATTTTTATTCACAGCGACTCCCACCCCACCACCATCTTTGCAGAGAAAACAGAGACAAAAGAGGTTTAATGACTTGGTCAAAATCCAAAAAAGAATGGAAGCCTGAGTCCAGAACCTGGTAAGTGCTGAATATCATATATAACTCCTCAGAAGTGATCACCTTCCACCTGTGTCTACTGCTCGACAGTTTTCCAGGCACTGTCACATCCCTTAAATCACATAACAAGAAAAGGACTCAAATCCACTGGGACGGCTAATGTCAAACAGGAAATAAAATGTTGGTGAGGACGTGGAAATTGGAACCCTTTGTGCACTGTTTGTGGTGGGAATGTAAAATGGTGAGACCACCTTGGAAAATATTATGTTGTTCCTCAAAAAATTAAAAATAGAACTACATATGATCCAACAATTCCACTTCTGGGTTTATACCCCGAAAGAACTGAAAGCAGAGCCTTGAGGAGATATTTGTACATCCGTGTTCATAGCAGTACTACTCACATTGGTCGAAGGGTGAGAGCAACCCAACTGTCCATGGATAGAACAAAGTGCGGTATGGCCATAGGATGGAAGATTAGTCAGCTTTTAAAAGGCAGGAAAGGCTGACACATGCTGCACGTGGATAACCCTTGAGGACATCATGCTAAGTAAAACAAGCCAGTCACAAAAGAATAAACACTGTAGGATCCATTTCTATGGGGTAGCTAGAATAGTCAAATTCAGAGAGACAGAGAGTAAAAAGAATGATTGCCAGAGGCTGTGAGGAGAGGGGAATAGAGAGTTAGTGTTTGATGGGTAGAGAGTTTCAGTTTTGCCAGATGAAAAAAGTTCTGGAGATGGATGGTGGTGATGCTTGCACAACAGTGTGAATGTACTGAATGCCACTGCACCATACACTTAAAATGGTGAAGAGGGTAAATTTCATAATGTGTTACTTTACTACAATGAAAATTAACCAGAAAAGAGTAAATTTAAAACTTTTAAATAATCAATCAATCAATGGAAAAGCTCAGGGAGGTTGAGTGCCGCTCCATGGAATGCAGCCCGTGTAGAACTGAGCCTCACATCCCAACACCAAACCTTCTTTCACCTGCCCCTTCACCCCAACACTGTTTCAAGGACGTCCTGCAGCCTTATGCCAGAGTAAATGTGTTTCCTTTCTGTTTCTCCTGCCACATGGATCTATAACTCTGACCTTCCATGATAGTTTCTCTCCAGCATGTGGAATTGAAGAAGTCCCCTTCACAGTTCATATGATATAAACTCAAGACGAATGATCAAATTGTGTCTCTTGAAGCTGGAACATCAAATCAATGCACATTTATAAAGAACAGCGCTGGGGACCTTGAAGTTACAACAGAAAGATGGGGCAGTTCCTACCAACATTGAAGTTACAGACTAGCTGAATAGAAAAGACTTTACATAATTACATAGGATTTATAGAAAATTCAAGAGAGTAAGCAAGGTCACAGTGGGTATAGGGGTGGCACTCAGCTGAACCTCGTGGAACATACTAACAGCATGAGAGACTGGAAGCCTGCCCTCATGGGAGAGAGTTTCGGGAATCAAGTCTTCTCTCAAGTAAATAGATAATTATCAACCTGTTAAGTGGGTTGAAAGAAAAGTATGGGGAGCCCTGAGTACATATAGCAGGGAATCTGATCTGTCTGGGTGGTCAGGGAGGGCTTCCTGGAGGAAGAAGCAGGAGTTAAATCAGCTCTGGAGAGTTGGGGAGGCTGGAGATAACAGGTTCCATACAATGTCGGAGGAGGGGAGATCACCTAATCTAATGGCCCTGGAAATCTGAGATGAGATTCGAAGTGGATCTTGGAGGGTGGGTAGATGTAGAAAGGGAACTCGTATAAGAAGCATTTCCTGATGGAAGGAAGCATTGTGCCAGAGGGGTATAGAGGGAGTAGAGCACAAGGGCTGCTAGTTTACTGGGATCCCGTGACAACTGGACTGCTGACAACAGCAAGACAAAGGGGTCCTGTCAATCAGTCCCTCACCTCTGATCACTACCTAATGGTCTTACCAGCCTGACTTATAAATGCCATCCAAAGCAACCTTGACTGCTGTTGAAATAGTAACGAACTAAGGACTCAGGGAAGTTGGTTAGATGGACAGGACAAGAAGAGTGAGGCCCCAGGGACTCTCAATAGAGAGACATCTAATTAGGCAAGCAGAGCATATGTGACTGCGTGAATATGAGACTATGTGACCCACAGAGCCAGGAAAAACATGGTCACCGGGGATGAAGGAATAGTAGTACCAGGAGTTCCAGGTATGCTGTGCTGTGCAAGCGGGAGTGGTCCCCTCACTGCAGGCCTGAGGTTCTGGGCTGGACTCCAGTCCCAAGAGACGAAGGGCTTAGCAAAAGCAAGGAGTGGTTGGAGCGGGGAAAGAGGCCAAAGCATGCCTCGGGACAGCAAGCCTCCCCAGGGAGGTGCATATGCTACTGTGTATACTGGCATACGCAAGTAGGCCCTTGATGGGTTCTTTTGATAACAGTAAAGATCAAACTACAGATTTCTAGACACCCGTCAAGTTCTCCTGAAGAGCTCAGTTAGTTATTAAACCTGCAGCCTTTTAGAACTGAAAAGGACCTTAGAGATTATCTGCCATACTCCCCGCCCCCTTTTTTACAAATGAGGAAATGGAGATCCAGAGACATTAAATCACTTGACAAGGTCACACAGCTAATTAGCCACAGAGCTCGGATGGAAACACAGGTCTCTTGACTCTTAATCCACTTCTCTTCCCTCCACATACTCCTCGTTTTTAACTTTCAAGAGTAGGTTTAAATTAGGAAAGAAGCAATCTGCGACCAGTCCCATGATGAGCAGTGGGTGTTTTCCTCTCTGCTGACATGGACTTCCACTTTTTGTCGGTGATCGTCATTCTATTTCGTTTTACAAATTGGGTAGAGAATTTGTTCCAGTTGTTAATAGGATTGCTTCGAAATATCAGTAAAGGCTGTTTCTATATCTATGACCACACGCATTGAAGTGTCCATGTTTCCACGACTTGAGGAAGATGGAATGTAGACATCTATGCGTGCGTAATTACCTTATGTGGACCTGAGTGAAGACCCAGCTGTGTATAGACAGTTTCCTGGACAGTTAGTTGACCCACAGCCACCAGATCTATGTTTGGACCCCAGTTTTGTCACTGTCACCAGCTGCGTGAGTGTGAGTAAATGACTTAGCCCCCCAGAGCCTCAGTTTCCCACACTGCTAAGTGATGGTAGGAGTCGCTGCTTTGCCTGGTTCATGGGGTCTTTTTAGGGTCAAAGGTCCCATTTGTGAAAATAAATGTTTGGCCACAACACTCTCTTCTTCTGGAGCATCCTGTTGCCTAGGTCTCTGTGAACATACTCAGGGAAACTTCTTCGAAGCAATGGGTGACATCAGTGCCCCAGCACACAACAGGCAGGACGTCTGGTCCCTGACACATCGTGGCCATTCAGAAATGGGTCCCAGCCTTGGCTCTATTTCTATGCTGCCAGAAAAGATCAGGAAAGCCTGTAGGGGTGAGTTTCAGCAGAAGTATACTTGTGAGTTAGGTCATCTCTAGGTAGATTTATACAAGGGTCTCTCATAATACCTTCTACCAAAACCCAGGAGAAACAGAGACACTCTCTGAAAGATGATGAAAGCTCTCAGATGTTGCCCAATAGGATCAGTGTCTCCAAATCCTCAATCACATGCCTTTCATGGTGGCTGCCTCCCTAGCTGCTTCTCCAGGAACATACAAGACTTACTTCCGACATATTCAGTTACTAATAGCTAGGGTTTTAACCCCAAATTCCTCATATTCTGGTACAGGGAACTAGACTAAATTTGAGCCTGAAGGGCTCCACAGGAGTCTAATTAGAGACAGATTTTTAAAGAACTGTTCCATGTTCCCTATTCCATCAGGCCACCTATACACTGAAGGGGGTTCCATGGAACACTCACTCGTTCTGTAAAATTTTTCTAGAAAAATGCTTTTGTGATCAAATACGAGGTGTGATCAAAAGATACGGTGAATGTTTAAATTTTAAAAATGTATTACAGTAAAAGACATATTGCCATTAGTCCCTCTCAAAAGACTCCTCCTCGCTTTGAACACGCTTATTCCTTCATTCTTACCACTTTCTGAAGCAGTTCTGGAAGTCCCTCTTTTGTGAGTGTCTTTACTTCATCCTGCATCATGACAATGCTCCATGTCACACATGGCTTCTGCTACATGGCAATTTCTGTCAAATAAAAACATTACAGCGTGTCCTCATCCACCTTATTCACCGGATCTGGCACCCTGCGACTTCTGGCTCTTCCCCAAAGTCAAAATGACCATGAAAGGAAGATGTTTTGAATCGATTCAGGACCTCGAGGCAGCCACTAAAGACACTCACAAAAGGGGACTTCAGGAAGTGGCAAGAATCATGGGATAAATATGTGCAAAGCAAGGGGGCATATTTTGAGGGGCATTAATGGCAATGAGTCTTTTATTGTAATAAATTTTTTAATTTAAAAATTAACCATATTTTTTGACCGCACCCCATACATTTGGAAAAATCGACTTTTTCCATTTAATTTTTTTCGTTTATTCAATCAATATCTATCAGTCTCCTGCTATGCACCAGGACCTCGTCTGGGTACTGTGCCACAGAGAATATGACTGAGGCCCTGCTCCCTGGCAGCTCCTGATTGCCTCTGATGCAGCATTTATAAGGGTCTGAGAAGTCCACCCATTAAGAAACGTGACCAACGTGGTGTAACCCGACACTCTCCAAATTATTTGAATGCAGAACCTTTTTTACCTAACATTTTATCGACAGGAATGGAGAAAAGCTGTCCTAGACCTCATTTTTGTTGTCACTAGGCTTTTAAGGACAAGAGCATTTTGCCAACAGAAATTGTCCCTAGACCTAAGTAGCTGCATCTGTAGGACGCAAGAAGAGAGAAGGGGGAGAGAGATGGGGAGGAAAGCGATCAAAGGAAGAGAAATGCCCCTGTCCACTTGTACGTCTAATCCCGTGAGTCAGCCAATGGCCTTCACGGCCCCACCCCCTCTGTGAACCCTTTCATGGGTTCCCCTGAATCCCATTTAATGACACTAGCAAACTCCTCACTTTCTGCCTCTGTCTTGTCTGGCCCTTTTGTTTGGATGTGCTCTTATGTCTCAGACTCTGTGTGGGGACGTGCTTTAGACCCCTGGGGGCCCCTTTCCTGGAGGCAGAATCCATTTCCTCTTGTACAATACGTGGTAGGCAGAGGCCAATCCTACCTCCTCACTCTCAGGATCCCTGGGACCCCACTGGGGTGGGAGAAAAAGCCTGGCCTGGTCCTAGCTTGCTAGGTCATCCTGTTGTCTGGTTCTATTATTTGAGTTTGGTCAATTTTTATATAGCTACAAACTCAAATTCAAGTGACTTTCTCCTAACTTAGTTCCTACTTGGCCTTCTGAGGGAAGGCCTCAAACACAGGACTAGGGTTCACTTCCCTGGGCGAGTTATGCTCACCTTGCAGCAGTGTGCTGACGGGGCAACAACTGGCAATAGGTCCCCATCTTTTATCCACAACCACTTCCCTTGACCTAACAACATTTTCACGTACAGGTGGAACCATAGCCAAGGAGCTGCCATCTAACCCAGAACCCAGCACGTCCTGGTCTCAGCAGCACCCTGAAACCCTACTTCTTCACCAGACACCCTCCTGCTCCACTGCCACAGATCGACTTTTATTTGGAGGTTCACAAAGCACAGGTAGCTTTCTGGGGTTCATACTTGGTGGGGGGTGGGCAGACATTCTCCTCCAACCCACATTCTGATGTCCCACAGCAAAGTCAAGATGCTTTTGCATACCTGCCTCACTTATTCCCCATCACACCCTTGCAAAGTGGGTACTACTCAGCTTGCTGTCTACACAAGGAAACTGAAAACATCAAGTGTTCAAGGATGCACAGGTGGTTAGAGTGCAATTGCCGTTTAAGCCTAGAAACCCTGACTCCAAATGTCGTGCTGGCTCCGTGATGCTAAGGTGGAGGCAGTGAGACAATGGCCTGTGACAGGGCCACATTGGCCGGGGTTCCTAAGTGCTGAAAGCATCCTGGATACAGAACGCCATCCTCATTCCCTATTTCTAAGCTAATTCTAAGCAGACGGAGCTACTGTCTGCTGATCACAAGAGACTTTCAAGCTGGCAGAATGACCTCCCAGGAGAAACCGGGGGAAGTCCCACTGACTCGTGCATTTAAAGTGGGCTTAGATAAAGCTTCCAGAAACCTTCCACAGGAACAAATCTGTAATTGGGAAGGAAAGAAACAATCAAAATGGTCTTCCCAAACTCACACGTCTGCCCTTAAGTTTCTCCTGGGAGAGGGGGCGGGGAAACCAGGACAGATTTGGGGAAAGGTTGATCTAATTCTTTTCATTTCCTCATTATAGAAGTTGCCTAGTTCTCAGTCAGTGGAGACACCACTGTTCATTGCCAGTAGAGGAACCTGTTCTCCGCTCTTCTGCCTCTTCTGCATATCAGTTTCTGAGAGGAAGTTCAAGCCCAGAGAGGGGAAAGGGGGTTAGTCCCTCATGGTGTATCGAAACAATAATTTGTTTTTGGTAATGTATTCTAAGGTTTGCAAATAATTTTTCCTGTAAACGAGAGAAAATTGGAAAGTTTCCCATCATTCTTAATCTAATAGGCTTTCAAGAGCAGGAACAGAAGGGAATGAAGTAAAGGTCAATGACACAGGAGCAGCTAATGGCTTTGCCCGTGGGACACTGTTGGGAACATGAATATATCACTTCTGCACAGATGGGAAACCATTTGAAGTCTACACGGTCTTAAAACTACTTCTTCCCCCAACACCACAAGCAGCCTCTCTTTACTTCTCCAAGACTGAGTATAATTTATTTTTTAGTATAATTTCTTTATTTCTACACAACTAAAAACCAAAAGTAGGAGTTTCTACCAATGATGAAGAAACATAAAGGTAGACGATAAAGGTGATCGTTTGGACCCACTTC
This sequence comes from Rhinolophus ferrumequinum, assembly GCF_004115265.2. Classification (NCBI taxonomy): domain Eukaryota; kingdom Metazoa; phylum Chordata; class Mammalia; order Chiroptera; family Rhinolophidae; genus Rhinolophus; species Rhinolophus ferrumequinum. The sequence continues at coordinate 41,538,985 of NC_046301.1, forward strand.
CTACCCGGATTCAGCGCACAAGTAATTTCGTGCCTCCGATCGCAGGAACTTCACACGCACGGTGTGGGTAATTGCTCATCCTCCTCTGCGGATATTGTAGGGAGGGTTGCTCTGATGCTCAGACGGAAAGTAATAAGAGCGGGTGTTATTAAGCACCTACTCTGTGCTAGATGCAAACATGTATCATCTCAGTTAAGCCACACAAACGTGCTACAAGAAAGGGGTTATTATCCCCATTTTACAGAGATCAACTGAGGCTTGGAGAGGGAAACTGAGGCATGCAACAGTGCTTTGACGGGTAGAGAGAGCTATAATAAAATATAAGACATTGCTATTATTATATCATCATTGTCATTATTAATACTGTCAATGGTAGACTGTTCTAAAAAAACAATAATTAAATATAGAATGAAACATAGTTTTAAAATATAAATGAAACCAGTCTGGAAAAACCAATGAGACACATGGTCTTTGAGGAAATATTGCAGAAGGCAGGAAGGAAGGTCTCATTCTTGGCAGAATTGTTTCATTCTTGGCACTGGGGAACAATAAGGAACAAAAAGACCCCAAACTCTCTGCTTTTATGGAGCTTACATTCTTGGGGTGGACACAGACGAGGAATGAATACATTCGTGTAAAACAGAGTATGTCCGATGGTGACAAAAGCTAAGGAGAACAACAGAATAGGAAAGGGGAGATGGGGGTTACAAGTTGGATATGTAGTCAGGGAAGGTCTCCCTAAGACGACATCATACTTTGTCACCTGGAAGGAGAGAAGGGGCGATCTGGGCTGATACTGGGGGAGAGCCTTCTGGGGAGTGCTGCAGACCAAGGAATGATGGCCCAGCTCTTCCCAACTCACTTGATGTCCTGGGACCTTCCCAAGGATGAGAAACCACACTGCTGGAGTGTTCTCAGGATGCTGACCTTAGTAGTGAGAAGAAACAGTTTATCCACTAACAAACCTGGACCATTCTTAGCTCATTTTTTTCTGCCCTCACATTTCTAATACAGATTATCAACCCATCATGTTACACGGAGAGGCTAATAGTCCGTGTTTGAAAATCTCCCAAATGCAAACGACTCACGTTGGAATCCCATTTCAAAGGCCCCTACAGGAAATAAACATTGCTTTACGAATACACAGAAACCACGACGTTCTTCCTGCAGCTCTCTGATGTCTACAAAACTGAGTGGAAGTGTGTGCCCTGTGGGGCTGACAAAACTAGCCAGCCTTCTGAGATTCTGTTGCCACACAGGGTAACCTGCTTTCAAATCCAAAGTATTTCTGTCCCCATAGGAAAGCCCAATCTTACTTGCCCAGCCCGTCCACAGCTTCGGTGTCCTGCGAGGGACAGAGCCACTGTCCCAGCCACCTCCCTCCCTGCTCAGCCCCTTCCCCCACTCCGTGTTAGGTATGCATTTCAGATTTTGAATGGATCTCCTTGTCTGGCGTTAATTGACAGTGAAAGCCCGGTTTTCCAAGCCAAGGTACAAGCACTGAAGGTAAGTGATCAGAGGCCTGCCCTCGTAATAAATCACCGCAGTGCGGGTCACTGTTTGGAGTGTGAATGCAATGTTCAATAAAGAAACACACTCCACCTTTCAGCTTCAAGCCGACCCTGCCTAATTGACCTCATTGTAGTCCCGCCATTAATCATTCTGGCACATGGGGCAAGAGGCAGTTTCACTGCTTAGGTTTGCAGGGAGGAGGGGGACCAGGTCCACGTGGGGGTGGGGAAGGGTTGAGGGGGCAGTTCTAATGTAAAAGGAAATCAGAGACAATTCTCCCTTAATTAACTCATTGGATTTCCAGGTTGGCCAGATAGGGTTGACTTTGCTAAAGGAATGTGGGGAATAGTGCAGGGGCCTTCATTAACTTCACACCAGGACGCGGGGCTTCGGGTCTCTAACAAAAGCAGATGTGAGCATCTGTACCCCATCCAGAGAACTGCTCTGTGGAAGGACCAGGGGGTTAGCATACTGCTACATAATCATTCAGTGTCATCGATCGCCCCAGACCCTGATGAATAAATTGCAGCAGAAAGCTTTTGCGGGGGTGACTACAATTTTATTTCACCTATTAGAGGCACAGCACAGTGAGTCCCAGCCAAGCAGGACCTGCTTCCCATCCTCTTGCCCGACGCCATCCTCTTAAGGTTCTGTCCAAGGCTTTGCACTTCTTTGCTGGTGAACCTTCTATGGGTCTATTGTGGTTGAGAGACATGAGACCCTTTTTGTCCAGCCCCTCCATCCCGCCAAAGCAACCCCAAGCTGAAAACTGGGAACAGAAGGGGAGTTTCAACACGGGGGTCAGTTTACACTGCAGCCCAAGCCTTGTTTCTTCTGTGCAATTCAACAAACATAATGTAGGCACCTGTTCTGTGCCAAGCATTGCCCTGCACTAGAAACACACACACACACACACACACACACGTTATGATCCTGGTCCTCAGAGATCTTAGAGTCTGCATTGATCCATTTATATTTTCAAAATGCAAGATCTGCCTTTTTGTACCAAGCTGCTTTAAATTAGCCCTTTTTTTTAAAAAAAAAAAAAAGGTCTTATCCTCATGATTAGTTGCTATTATTCAGGAACGCAGGAGTTTCACAGTTCATAGGGGTAAACAAAGCCCAGAGGGTCGGCAACTTTCCCTCTGAGAGGAGGAGAGTGAAAACGAGGGAAGAGAGAGAGAGAAGGGTGAGGGGGGAGCTATTGCTCATTTTACACTTGTGCTTTTTCCAGCTGCTCATCTTCCCCGTGTCCCATTACTGTTAATGAACTTAATTGTTGGGTTTCAAAACGCCGGCCTGAAGGCATCGCTCTCCTTCCCCTCGGTGCTGAGACTGTCTTGCTGATCTCCAAATTAACTTGTAAGCAAATACTTCAAGTCCATGTCCTTCCTTCGCTGACAAGCACCTGAAGGGAGAAATTCAGGCTGAGCCTCCAAGACAAATTCACGTCCAGAGCATCCAGAAAGACAGAGTGAGCGCGTTCAGATCCCCGTTTGGTATCGTGTGTAATTCAATCCCACTTAACTATATTTATTGCGTGTCTACTATATGGGCTGGTAATTGTGCTAGTCATTGGGTTTAGAAAGTTGATAAAACACAGTCACTGGCCTCAAGGAGCTCACGGTTTCCAGCCCACAAAACGGATCACATTTCCTTGGTTCTCCCAACAACAAGACAAACACATCCACAGGACCCAAGAGTTAAGGCAGCTCAGCTTAGTGGGAAACCACAGGCTTGGGAGCCCTACTCATGTAGACTCTGAGGTCCGTCCATTCAAGAACTATGCGGGCTTGTCCGTGCTATGTAACCTCAGGGAGGGATTTGGTATCTACCCACTTCAGTTACCATGAAGAGTGTCTGCGTTAATGTATGTAAAGTGCGGGTGCCACCACCACCACCACCACCACCACTCCCCCACCCCCCATGAAAACTGCATTATGTAGAAAATTCCAACAAATTATTGTGAAGACTGTTCACACAGATAACAACATCCTAGATCCAAATTAAAAATCTATTCTAATATGTCCCCTCCCTTACTCTTTCCTCTGGAAACAAATCATTTTGTCAGCCTTAGCATCTGAACCAGAAATGCCATCCGAACCATCACCCAGTAGGAACCCCTCGCAGGTGGCACTGTTCTTCCCATCCGAATCAGACCTTCTGCCAAGGCCATCATACACCCCGACTGCTTCCAGCCAATCTTTGACTGTACTCACTGTCTACCCCATTCATTTTTACACATGGAATAGCAAAACCTAGAATTTGGGACAGTGCCAAGAATCATATTTTGATCTTCTCACACAAGGAAACTGACACCTAAAGAAATTACAAGAGTTCTTCGAGTTGGCTCAGGTCATTAGGGTTAGTTAGAGCTAGAGTAAAGCTGAGATCTCCTGAAATCAAACCCAGTGACCTTTTTCGTACATGAGGTTGGTTATATCCAATCACAGTCAGATTAGTGCCTTGTTTTATGCTGCATTACTGTGTCCTCAAATAGTTTGATGGGCCTTGATAGCCTACTAGTGTGGGTGCTTTCTCTCTCGTCGCCTCTTTAATCCAAATCTGTATATCACTCTCCTGACTCAGATGCACAAAGAAGATGAAATGATAGCAGACTTCTGCTTTTAAGGGCTATTTGAATCTCAACTTTTTCCCCCCTAGTCTCCTCTTGGGGGTGGGATGGAGGGAAGGATGAAAACTCACAACCAGAAGACAAGAAAATCTGCCAGACAAAATAATGTCAAAATTGGAAGGAATCCTTAGAATTACAGACAAATGGAGTTTTGTTAAATAAAATTATTGCTTCATGAATCGAAGTCTTTGACTCATAAAAAGCAGACCATTGAGGACAGAGAGAGAGAGAGAGAGAGAGAGAGAGAGAGAGAGAGAAGGAGGAGGAGGAGGGAGGGAGGGAAGGAGGAAAGGAAGGAAAAAAGGATGGAGAGAGAAAAGAAGGAAAGAAAGGAGGGAAAGGACAAGAAGGAAGTCAAGTCACCCCTCCCTCCTAACTCAGAGACCCAGAAGTTGTAAGACCATGAAAACTGGGGGGCTAGGCCCCTCTCAGGTGGGTGCTGCCTTTTAGTCTTGGCAGAGTTCTGTTCTCCTCTGTCACACACTCTCACCCAACATTTGTTTTATAACCATTCAGATATAGCAACTCCCAGAAAACATCTGGAAAAGAAATATGGAGAAGGTGGTAACCTATTGCATCCTAGAAAGGCAAGTCGCAGCAAAGAAAGCCCTGTAGGTAGGAGCAGAGGTAGGAAGAAACAAGGTGGCCGTGACTTCTAGGAGCAGAGCAGCTGTGTATGCCATGAGCGCCGCGGGTCATGAGATCAAAGCAGAGGGGAGGAAGACAGCACTTTTATACAGCAGTCCTAACCCATGGCTCCAATACCAACATATCCATTAATATGCTCCAAAATATAAATTGGGCAAATAAGATATGCCATGTGACAAATGTCACAAAAACGAAACACGGAAGGGAGGGAGGAAAATTCAACAGATATCAATTAAGTCAACATACATTTTTGCTAAATTTATTATTAGGTTGGTGCAAAGGTAATGGTGGTTTTTGCAATTATTTTTAACCTTTTAAACTGCAATACTTTTGCACCAACCTAATAGTGAAATGAATGGAAAATACACTCATAATTTGATTTCTTTCTTTCTTTCTTTCTTTTTTTTAAATCATTTGTGCTTGCTTCAGGAAAATATATACTAAAATTTCAAAAGATACAGGCATGGATGTGAACTCTTCATATCTTCCCTATTTTTATATCTTGCTCATGAAATGCTCATTAAAAAAAATTTCTGAAAACAGCATCCAAAATACTTAAAGCAAAGACATTCTTTCAAAATCAGAACATAAAGATGCATTTAACATCGTTAAGAAAATTTTTGTCAATTTAATAAGTAAAAAAAACACATTAATAAGATATATAAATACAGAATAGAATAGAAAATTTTTATTCTTTGCAGGTGATAGTATTGTCTACTAAAATATCCATGGCAATCAACTAAACAATGATTAAATCTAATAAGACTTCAGGAAGTTGGTTTAGATCAATGTTTCTCAATCTTTGTTTCATTTCAGAATCACCTGAAAGCTTTTAAAAACTACCAGTACTGGGGGCTTACCCCAGAAATTCTGATTTAATTGTTCTTGAGTGAGGCCTGGCTCCACGTCTGGTTTAAAAGCTCCTCAGATGACCCTAGTGTGCACCCAAACTTGAGAACCACTGATATAAATGTAAGAAATATACAAAATCCGATAGATTTTTCTTTCTGCCATCAAGAATCAATTACAGAACATGGTGCTAAGAAAATCTTACTAATAACAACAACAATATAAAATATTCATAATAATAAAATTGTGACTATATAACCCAGCTATTCCACTTCTCTGTATGTACCAAAAGAAGTGAAAGCAGGGTCTAAAGAGATATTTGTACACCCATATTCATAGCAGTACTATTCACAGTAGCCAAAAGGTAGAACCCAAGTGTCCATCGATAGGTGAACAGATAAACAAAATGTGGTATGTACATATAACAGAATATTATTCAGCATTTAGAAAGAAGGAAATTACAACATCTGCTACCACATGGATGAAACTTGAACACTTTACGCTAAGTGAAATAAACCACTCACAAAAAGACAAAACTGCATGATTCTACTTATATGAGGTATCTTGAGTTATCAAAATTATAGAGACAGAAAGTAGACTAGTAGTTGTCAGGAGGTGATGGGAGGGGAGAGATGTATAATGAGTACAGAGTTTCCACTTTCCAAGATGAAAAGAGTTCTGGAATTGGTTGTAAGACAATGTTAATGTATTTCATGCTCCTGAACTATACACTTAAATGGTTAAGATGGTAAATTTTACGTTATGTATATTTTACTACAAGTAAAATTTTTAAAAAGAAAAACAAAAATGCAATAAATTTTACAAGAAATGTTATACGAGGAACATTTGAAATTTTATTGAATTATATAACAGAAAAAACTCTTGATTGGAAAGACGACTGTTCCTTCATAAGATGGTTCAATTTCATAAAAGTGACATTATTTTTAAATTAATTTATAAACATAATTCATGCCCATGAAATCTCAAACATGTATTTTGTGACTAAATAAATTCTCCAGTTCATTGAAAAAAATAAACACCTGTCACTAGACGAGAAAAAAATAGGACTACAAAATGGCTTGAATTACCCATATTAAAATGTATTAGAAAGATACAATACTTGAAAAAATATAATAGCACAGGGAATGACAGACAGATCATTAAAGTGAAACAGAAAGCCCCAAAACTCACCCAAAATACATAAAAATTTATGATAAAGGTAAAAACAATGTTAGAGTGAATTAATAATGTTATGTTTACACAATTGGTTAACTATTTGGGAGAGAAGTTAGATATCTACCTTACACCATATACCAAAATAAATGTCATACGAGCTAAAATTTTTATGTTAAAAAAATGAAGTAATAAAAAATAGAAAAATATAGAAAGGTATTTTAAGGGATCTCAGGGCAAGAAAGACATTTCTATGTATTCTTGGAAAATAGAAAACTTAAAGATAGAACAGGAAGTTTGAAAGCTGATTCTTCGGAGCTGGGGATGGGAGAGTGGAAGATAGGGGTGAGGGCTCTTAAACAATAGAGACCTAAGAGCTAAGAGGCGGGCTTCATACTGATGAAGACTCCTATACATACCAGGGATGCTGAAAAGGCTGCCCCCTCTGTAAAGAGGGAACTTAAAAACTCCATCCAGAAAAGGTAACGCTTGTGCACTGTTGGTGGGATTGCAGATTGGTGCAGCCACTATGGAAAACAGTATGGAGGTATCTCAAAAATCTGAAAATGGAACTACCCTATGATCCAGTAATTCCACTCCTAGGTATCTATCCGGAGAAACCCAAAACTTCAATTCAAAAATCTTTATGCACTACTATGTTTATTGCAGCACTATACACAATAGCTAAGACATGGAAACAACCGAAATGTCCATCGGTAGATGACTGGATTAAGAAACTGTGGTACATTTATACAATGGAGTATTACGCAGCCATAAAGAAGAAAGAAATCTTACCATTTGCAACAACATGGATGGACCTAGAGAACATTATGTTAAGCGAAATAAGTCAGACAGAGAAAGATAAGTACCATATGATCTCACTTATTTGCAGATTCTAAAGAAAAGAATAAGTGAATGAACTAATCAGAAACAGTTTTGGAGACAAAGAGGAAAAACTGAGGGTTGCTAGATGGGCGAGAGGGGTGGGGGGTGGGGGGGGGAGGGTGAGGGGATTGGAGGGCAGTTGGTGACCACAGGATGGCCACGGGTTTGAAAATTAATCTGGGGAACGTAATTTGGTGGTTACCAGAGGGTAAGGGGGTTGGGGGCTGGGAGATGAGGGTAAGGGGGATCAAATATATGGTGATGGAAGGGGAACTGACTCTGGGTGGTGAACACACAAGTGTAATTTATGGATGATGTGATACAGAATTGCACACCTGAAATCTACGTAATTTTACTAACAATTGTCACCCCAATAAATTAAAAAAAAATAAAAAATAATAAAAATAAAAAAAAAAACTCCATCCAGCAGCTGAGGGAAGAAAAAGCATCTGATTAGGTTTCTGGGAGCAAAAAAGCACAAACCAAAAAGCCTCCTGAAAGAAGGTTTATGCCAAGTTTATGCCATGTAGAGGTGTGGCAGACAAACTAGCCAAGAATTATTTCTAATGCTCACTGGATATGAGTTTCCAAAAATATTACAAACCACAAGAGGAACTAATCTTCCATGAGCAAGATCACAAGCTCAAACATGGTAGACATTTACTATCTCCCAAAACTTCAGACAATAGAAGTTGTTTTCAACGGAAGAATATAAACTAAATATGTTTTAAATTGTCAAAATGATTAAAAAAGTATAAAAACCATATTGAAAGAAAAGGACCTTGATGAAAACAGAATACATAGATTTGAAAAAAAAATAAAATAGAACTTAAAGAAATAAAAAAAATGTCATTAGACTAAAACCTCAAAGAATAACTTAAACAGCAAATGAGTTCCAGATAAAAACAGTACTAAAGAATTGGAAGAGAGTTCTGAAGTAATAACCCAGAATGAAACATGGAAAGGTAAAAAATGAAAAATAGATGAGTGGTTAAGTGACATGGAAAATGGAATGAGAATGCCCAACATACATTTAATAGGAGTTTGGGAAAAGAGAATAGGGAGTATGGGGAGAGTCAATATTTCAAGGAAAAATGGCTAAGAATTTTCCAGCATGCATGAATTCATTCCACATATATACTCACGAAGCTCCACCATGCCCTAGGCACTCTTTTAGGTATTGGGGAGAGGGCAGTGAATGAAACAGACAAAATCCTTTCTTTCCTGGTGTATTCTTTCAAGAGGAAAAGAGAGCTCATTTTTCTTAAGTACCATATATAGTATGTGTATTACGAGGCTTTTGCTGGGGTAACAAAATTCCATAATCTCAATGGTTTATAATGACATTTACATGTCGCTAATGTTATATGAGGGTGACAGTTTGCCTGCGGCTTTGCTCCAGGCTGTGGATTGAATATAGGTCTAATCCATGTGTCCTTTCATTTCAGGACACAGGCTGAACAAACAGCCCCTCTCTGGGACACGGTCTTAAAGTGACAGAGAGCAAAAATGTAAAACACCAAGCCAATCAATTGTGCTGTTGTGTGGCAAGTAGTGGCACTTGTCATGTGTGCTCACATTCTATTGGTAAAACAAGTCACACCTGACACTGTCATAAGGAAGTTTACTACACCAGGGATGAGCATGGCACTGGTGGGTATGCACAATCCTCTTGCAGGGGAGGGAATAAATAATCATGAACAAAAATATAATATGTTCAGTGTGGTGATTGCTATGGAGAAAACCAAAACAGGGAAAGGGGATAGGAATTATTAGGGAGATCACAATTTTAAATAAGCAGGTTAGAGAGGGCACAAAAAGGGACTATGTGATTAAGACCTGAAGGACGTCAGGGAGTAGAGCATGCAGATATCTTGGGGGAGAATGTATCAGGCAGAGGAACAGCAAGTGCAAAGCCTGCAAGTCAGGAGGAGCAAGGAGGCCACTGTGACCGTCATGAAGTGAAGGACAAGTCTTTCAAGGAGTTTTGCTGACAAGGGAGAGAGGAGAATGGGGTGCCATCTTGAAGGGAAGTCAAGTCAAGAAGAGTTTCTTTTTAAGACAGGATAAAATCATATTTGTGTGCAGACAGGAAAGTTCAGTAGAGAGGTGAAAATGGGTATGTAGGAGAGAGAGGGTACAGTTGCTGGAATGGTGTCCTTGAGTAGGCAAGAAGAGATGACATCTAATGTATAAGTGGAGGGGCCCTGAGCCAGGAGCTTGGAAAGTTCTTCCAAAGTAATAACAGAGAAGGTAGTAATATCTCATTGATTTGCATTTCTCTGATGATTAGCGATGTTGAGCCTCTTTTCATGTACCTGTTGGCCGTCTGAATGTCTTCTTTGGAAAAATGTCTATTTAGCTCCTCTGCCCAGTTTTTAACCAGATTGTTTGGGATTTGTTTTGAGCTCTTTACATATCTTGGATAGTAACCCCTTATGTGATTAACTCCCACGGTTACAAAGGCTATCATAAAAAAGACAAGAGATAAATGTTGGCAAGGATGTGGAGAAAAGGGAACCCTTGCATATTATCTGTGGGGTAGTAAATTGTTTCAGCCACTATGGAAAACAATATGAAGGCTCCTCAAAAAAATAAAAATAGACCTACTATATGATCCAACAATTTCAGTTCTGGGTATTTATCCAAAGGAAATGAAAACAAGATATTGAAATGAAAACAGGTTGGACAATTAAGTTTGCGAACTCATCCTAGAAAAAGTGCTACATTTCTCATTGCTGAATATCACTATGGTAACCATCCCTTTGGGAAGCTATGCACTGATGCCAGTGCCTAGTCCACCCTTCAAAGCAATTTTGGAACTCTTTTTCTGGAATGGACATCAGAGCTATCGTCATATTACCCTTGATGTACTGAATGTCATCAAAATGTCTTCCTTTCAATATTTCCTATATCTTCAGGTAAAGAAAGAAGTCATTGGGGGCCAGATCAGGTGAGTAGGGAGGGTATTCCAACACAGTTATTTGTTTACTGACTACAAACTCCTTCACACACAGTGCTGTGTGAGCCGGTGCATTGTCGTGATGCAAGAGCAATGAATTGTTGGTGACAAGTTCACGTCGTCTAACTTTTTCATGCAGCCTTTTCAGCACTTCCAAATAGTAAACCTAGTGAACTGTTTGTCCAGTTGGTACAAATTCACAGTGAATAATCCATCTGATATCAAAAAAGGTTATCAACAGCATTGCAACAAGTTCACAAACTTAATTGTCACACCTCATGTATGCACTCCCATATTTATTGCAGCATTATTCATAATAGCCAAGATATGGAAACAACCTAAGTGCCTGCCAATGGATGAATAGATAAAGAAGATGTGGTGTAAATGTACATATATTCAATGGAATATTCTTCAGGCACGATAAAAAAGGAAATCCTGCCATTTTCAACAACATGGATGGACCCTGAGGACATTATACTAAGTGAGATCAGTCAGACAAAGAAAGACAAATACTATATGATCTCACTCATATGTGGAATCTAAAAAAGCCAAACTCCTAAAAACAGAGAGTAAAAAGGTGGTTACCAGGAGCTGGAGGGTAGGGGAAATGAGGAGATATTGTTTAACGGTACACACTTGCAAAAAGTAGATAAATAAGTCCTGGAGAGCTAACGCTCAGCATAGTGATTATAGACAACGATCGTGTCTATACACACATCAAACTTACACACACTCTTACAGACATCAAACTTGGTAAGAGACTAGATCTTAATTATCCTCACCTCAAAAAACAAATAATTACGTGACATGATGGAGGTGACAACTAATGCTACAATGGCAATAATATTATAATATATAAATGAATCTAATAAATATGTTGTATACGTTAAACTTACACAATGTTATATCTCAAATATATTTTAATTAAAAAGAGAGGGAGAAGGTAAAACGTATGGACAGAGAAATGCAGGTGAGTGGATTGATGTGGTGGTGAGAACTTGGGGAAGTTTTCTTCTAATTGCTATTTTCAAAAAACAGTGAGTCCTAAGCAGACCAAATGAAAAGTTGTCCACACTGAGATATTTTACATGAAAGTGGAAAGTAAAAAAAAAAAAAAAAAGAAAGACAAAATTCTTAAAAGCAATCTAAAAGGAAAAATCAGATTTCTTGTTGTTCAATTTTCAATGGCAACATTACAATCCAGAAGACCATAAGATGTCCTCAAGATGAGACACCCAATTAAATTTTCATACTGAGTAAGGGCCAACTACTGACATTTTTAGATAAAGACTTTCAGCTACGCCGTAATAGCCATTAATGGATATACTTCAGTTAAGAAGGAAGAAGACCCAAGAAAGAAGGAGTGGGAGACAAAAGCAATGGTGAGCAAAGACACTAAATAAGTATTCAATGGTAAGACTTCTGGGAGCTTTAAAAACAAGGTAGGGGGCCGGCCTGGTGGCTCAGGTGGTTAGAGCTCCGTGCTCCTAACTCAAGGCTGCCGGTTCGATTCCCACATGGGCCAGTGGGTTCTCAACCACAAGGTTGCCAGTTCAACTCCTCGAGTCCCGCAAGGGATGATGGGCTCTGCCCCCTGCAACTAAGATTGAACACGGCACCTTGAGCTGAGCTGCCTCCAGGATGGCTCAGTTGGTTGGAGCGCATCCTCTCAAACACTAAATTCCTGGTTTGACTCCCCCAAGGGATGGTGGGCTGTGCCTCCCTGCAACTAGCAACGGCAACTGGACCTGGAGCTGAGCTGCGCCCTCCACAACTAAGACTGAAAGGACAACAACTTGAAGCTGAATAGCACCCTCCACAACTAAGATTGACACACTGTTCCCTAATAAAGTCCTGTTCCCCTTCCCCAATAAAATCTTTTTTAAAAAAAAAAAACAAGGTAGAATAAAATACTAGGCTAAATGCTATGGAAGAGGGAGGAGCAATCAGGGTGAGAGTGGTTTATGAATCCTGACTGTTCTGAAGGAGAGGAGGTGTAATGCTGAACCTAAAATTTCCTTAAGTCAAATACACATGTTACAAATTTAAGTAAAACTGAATATCCACATGGAAAAGGCTGAGTTGGGACCCTGTCCTTAGACAATACACAAAAATCAACTTTGATGATAGGTATAAATGTAAAAGCTAAAACAATAAAAATTTTTGAAGAAAATGTAGAAGTAAATGTTTTTGAACTTGGATTAAGCAAAGTCTTTTTAGATGCAATACCAAATCACAAGTGGGGGAAAGAAAACCTAGAAAAATTGAATTTCACCAAAATTAAAAACTTTTGTGCTACAAATTATACCATCAAGAAAATAAAAGACAATCCACAGAATGGGGAAAATATTTGAAAATCATATATCTGCGAGCCAGAATATATACATATACATATACACGAGTATTCTTGCAGTCAGAATATATAAAAAACTCTTAATAACTCAATAATATAAAGATACGAAACCCAGCATAATCATGGCAAAGGACATTTCTCCAAAAAAGATAGAGTAATACCTGAAAAACACATGAAAAGATGTTCATCATCACTAACCTTTAGTGAAATATACATTAAAACTACAATGAGATACCACTTCACACTTACACAGATTGTAATTTAAAATAAAAAATAAAAAAAGATCACCACAAGTGTTAGGAAGGATGTGGAGAAATTGGAACCCTCATACATTGCCAATGCAAATGTAAAATGGTGAAATCACTTTGGAAAATAGTTTGGCAGTTCCCCTAAAAATTTTAAACATTGACTTACCACATAACCCAGCAATTTTATTCCTAGGCATATACCCAGAGAAATTGAAAACATATGTCCACACAAAAACTTGTACATGAACGTTCAGCACTATTATTCATAATCATCAAAAAGTGGAAACAACCCAAATGTTCACCAACTGATAAATGAATAAATATGGTCTATGCATACAATGGATTATTATTTAGCCATAAAAAGGAATGAAGCATTGATACGTGGTACAACATGGATGAACCTTAAAAACATTACGTTAAGTGAAAGAAACCAGCTACAAAACACCACGTATTGTACAATTCCGTTTATATGAAATGTCCAGAACAGACAAATCCTTAGAGATAGGAAATAGATTAGTGGTTGACAAGGGCCGCGGGGAGGAGAGAATGACTGATAATGTGACTGACAGTGGGTATAGGGTTTCTCTTTGGGATGATGAAAATGTCGTAAGCATAGATTGCGGTGATGGTTACACCGCTCTGAATATATTAAAAATCATTGAATTGTACACATTGAATGGGTGAATTGTGTGGCAAGTGAATTATATCTCAATAAAGCTGTTTAAAACATTGTAAGTGTGACCTTAAAAGAGTAGATTATCTAAACCAGTAGAGGTAATTTTTAAACCAATAGAGGTAAAATGGAGACTAACAAAATTTGTTCAATTCAAGGGATGGTGGAAAAGGAGGGGAAAGAAGTGAAGAACAAGTGAAGAAGCACAGAAGGTACATTTAAATTTTTAAAAGAAAATTACGATTACTATATTCTATATACCATTAATATGTGTTTTTAGAGTATGAACATTCTCATATATTGTTGGATAGTAAAAGCATAAAATCATCCAGTTAAGAATTGGTGGGAGATTGTTTTTGTTTTGTTCGTTTGTTCCTTTTTGCTTTATATTCCACATATGAGTGAAGTCATACAGTTTTTCTCCTTTTCCACCTGACTTATTTCACTCAGCATAATACTCTCAATACTCATCCACGTTGTCTCAAATGGCAATATTTCCTCTTTTTTATGGCTAAGTAGTATTCTGTTGTATATATCTCATAAATACAGACAACAGAATGGTGGTTACCAGAGGGGGTTTAGGGAGGTAGGAGGAGGGCAAAGTGGGTAAAGGGGGTCTAATATATGGTAATGGAAGGAAACTACATTTTGGGTAGTGAGCACGCAATAGAATATACACGTATTGAATTATAACGTTGTACACTTGACTTTATCTAATGGTATTAGCCAATGTTACCCCAGTAAATTTAATAACAAAAATTATATTGGGAGAGGGAAGGAGATAAATGGGCTGCAGAAATGGGGGCGTGGGCTTCTGCTGTATCTATCACACTTTACTTCTTCATTAAATGATGGGAAACACGATGGCAAATTGTTACTATCTATTAAATCTGGCAAACAAGTTCATAAGTGACTATCTTTTGTACTATTTTATGTTTACAATTTTTCTTAATTAAAAGGCACTAAAAATAGGGTTGGCAAAAGGTCAGGAAAATGGCACTCCTCTGCTAATAAACGTGCAAACCTGCACAAATCTGAAGGGGGGATTTTGACAATATGTAGCAAAAGTTTTTTAAATGTTCACATTCTTTGATAAAGCAGTTACTCTTCTGAGACTTTAGCAAAATACTCATGTGTGAGCACGAATATTTCACAACACTGATGTTTGCTAAGTTTATATATAGCCATGTGCAAATATGTACACACAAATACACATATACTCATGGGGACATAGGAGGTCTATTAGTTGGACATAACATTCAAAAGTACTGTGCAGTTAATCTAAATAATTAACTGGAGAAAGAGAAAAGTCGTAGGCCTCTAAGAAGCTGATGAAAGTTACGTATCCTTTAAAGAAAGGCAGATGCATATAATACATTTGCAGACAATTTCAGTGGATGCCAGAGTATTTAAAATTCAGACCTTTCATTAGGGAAGAAAAACTTGCCAACTAACTCTTAATTCTCCTCCAGAAGCCTCTTTCTTCAGGTAGCTTTTTTATTGTTATTATTATTAGTTTCAGGTGTATAAAACAATGTACTAGTTAGGCATTTACACCCCTCACACAGTGATAACCCCCTCCCCCAGCCTTACCATTTGCAACGATAGGGATGGACCTAGAGAACATTACGCTAAGTGAAATAAGTCAGATGGAGAAAGACAAATACCATATGATCTCACTTATATGTGGAATCTAAAGAAGAGAATAAATGAGCAAAGTAAACAGAAATAGTCTCAGAGATATAGAGGAAAAACTGACGGTTCCAGGTAGCTTTTGCTGTTTCCTGTTCTCTCCATCCTACCCAGCCTGGAACAGGCAGCCCTTCCTTAAGACCACATATAAATCTCTACCCTGCCCGCTATCTCTCTTTGTATTGTGATTGTCTGTTTCTTTTGTCTCCTCCCCACCAGCCTCTTTGAGAACAGGGCACACAACTCAATGGGTTTCATACCTCCAGCACAGCACAGGGCCTGGCTCAGACATAAATACACATTTGTTGACCAGATGACCAAATAAATGTTCCTGGAGGAGGGTGCTGTTGCTATAAATTGTTTCTAGATAACACTTCGCAAACACATGCTTTGCACATATTTATTAATCCATAACCAGTGCCAACAACCTCTCTAACCAGGTTATACACACACCCGGCCATAGCCGATTGTCTTTTGAATCTGCTAGATTTTAAACGCAGCTTTATCTCATGCAACGTACACGACCTATAAACTGCACACGTGATGCGTACGAAGTGAGGCTCCACTTTCTCGGCAACTCAGCTCTAACCAGCCAGGGCATTAACATAGACGGTCAAATTAGCAGCAAACTGCTTTCATGCAGAGGAGAAGCTGTCCATTTTTTTCTGAAGTTAGTTCCCTTTCTTTCCCTTCCCGTTATTCTCTGTTTCCATCAGGCGGTGCCCTTGAATGCTTCCCCCCCACCCGCAGCTATTCAAGAGGCTGGTCCCCCTGGAGCTGGTGACACAGAACCTATTAATAAGCAAACACCACGAACTGGCTCATTCTCCTAGTGAAATTCCTCGGCCACCGCTTTCTCAGACACTTCCCTTTAGGGTTTTCCTGTGGAGTCCCATTCATTTAGAGGAAATGTGGGAAATTGTTTAATGTTTCTCTTTGTAAGCAAATGGTGGAAAATGCTGGTTACATGTGGAGAGTAAATGCTGCTCTTGGACTTGGCTTCCTAAACCATCTGCTGGCTGGAGCGGCAAAACCTAAGCCTCGCTCCCTGCCAAAGCCACTCTCAACCATGGTCACCTGGTTGCTAGAGAGGGCTGTAAAATGGAAAGCTGGGCTTCTGTCAGCATACCTGGCTTTTATTTTGGGAGAAGTCATTCTCCCATTCTTTGGCTTGGTTTTTCTAACTGTAAAATGATGAAAAGTATTTCCGCTCTTTACATAGTTGATTGAATCCAATTCAAGGATACATTGTTTTGTACTGAGCTTGGGCTCTCAGATGGTGTGGGAGCTACAGAATAAGCATGGACGACTTCCTATCATTTCAGATTCCAAAAGAGAGAACAGGAAATGTCAGTGGAAAACTCTGAGCTCTGACAGACATGATTAGATAAGAAAAATATAAAGTATTTGGGTCTGCTGCCCCCATGTAGGGGAAAGAGAGGACAGTGGCTGATTACTCAAAGAAGAAAAGCATAAGTCTATCCCACCCTGTTTTTTAAAAAACAGAAATACAAAGGGACCTCATTTTTACACCAACCCCTCTAGTATACTCCAGAGACTAGGGCTTTCCAGAGCCTCCACCCCTGTTAATGAGTGGATGGATTTACACTAAAAGACAAATTAGGGAAGGAGCCCTTTCTAAACGCCCCCGTCTTTCAGTAATGGGAGCAAGGAAAATCATGGGACAAAATATTTTTGGGTGCTTAATAGACATAAAAGCAGAATGTTAGAGCCACCCAGCTCAAAGCCTTTTAATCTGCAGATGGACAAATTGAAGCCCAGATAGTTGGGCTGACTTACCCAGGATCACACAGTTAATTGGGGGCAAGTCAAGGATGGGATCACAGGTCGCCCATTCCGGAGCTCCTGGCACTGCAGGAATTCTCAGCAAAAAATCCAAACATGAGTGGTAATAAGATTATTATCACTCAGGACTTCCTACTCCACCAAGTGTTTCTTCGGCTGCACTCAAATGTGGACTTCTTCCTGTACTGCAAAGAAAATTGGCTTATTCCTGCTTATGTAGCTCCCCTTGCAGGTAGGCTGCCCTGTGTGGTCACACAGGTTGTGCACTACACAACTCAGAAAAAGAAAAAAGAAAACTTGTTCACATGGTAATCCACCCATGTGCCGGCCCAACATGTCCTCATTATCCTTCTTACTCAAGGTGTTTTCAAGTCATTGTTTCACAAAGCCTTCCTTGATGAGTTTAGAACACACTCGTTTCTCCTTTCTCTGAGTTCCTAGGATTCTTATTTTTTGCACCCATTACAAGCTGTTCATCCCTGGGCAAGGCAATGATTCTGAGTTTCTGCTTTCTTATATGTGAAAACAGCGGAGATGTGAGGATGAAAGAAACCCATGTACATCGAGAAACTCCACGAAGTGCCAAGTGCTCTGTGTGTGATGCTTCTTATGGTCACTCCAGCTAATTAAATACTATTTTATGGTGTTGACTATCTGTTTCTCGGTCTTGGTTTGGCTTTCCCCAATAAGAAATAAGTTCCTTGAGGGCAGGCGAGGAACACTTGTATTTCCACATCCCTCATAGTGTGTAACCAAAATAATGGTAACAGCTCACATTGCCAGCACTATTCCAAATGCTTTACAATGCTAACTCATTTCATCTATATAACAAATTATGAGGTGGGTTCTAGTATTATTTAGGTTTCATAGATGAGGAAAATAAATGCAGAGAGGAGATATAACTCACACAAGAGTCAAAAAGCTAGTCTGTGATGGATTAAGGATTTGAGCTCAGATGGCTGGTTGCACAGCCTGCTCTTCAGCCGTCTGTACCATCCCACCCTCCTTCGTGTGTATACAGAAGGGCTATAGTCGGAAGTCAGCACATTTTTGATTCTTGATTGTTTGATCTTTGGGCTATCCTTCCTTTAGACAACGGTATGCCTTAGAAAAAGAAAATCAAATCCATTTATTTACCATGTGGACATGACATGACATGACATGACGTGACATGACATGACATTCAGCTCTGGCTGCCTCCCTACCCTCCTTTCCCAAACCTCTGCTTACTGGAGCCTCAGCTGGTATGTGATAAAGAAAGACTTTTTTTCCTTCATTGTGATACAATATTTATAACATATAATTGACCATGTTTTAAGCATGTATTTCAGGGCCCTGAAGTACATTCACAGTGCTCTGTAACCCTCCTCACCATCCATCTCCAGCACTTTCTCATCACCCCAAATAGAAACTACGTACCTATTAACCAATCATCCCCCACTCCCCCCACTCAGCCCCTGTAAACTTCTAATCTACTTTCTGTCTCTATAAGTTTGCCTATTCTGACACCTTATATAAGTGGAGTCACACAATATTTGTCCTTTTATGTCTGTCTCATTTCACTGAGCATAGTGTTTTTAAGGTTCATCCGTGCTGTAGCATGTAGCAGAATCTCATTCCTTTTTAATGTTGAATAATATCCTATTGTATGTGTTTACCACATTTTGTTTATCCCTTTGTCTGCTGATGGGCATTTGGGCATTTCCACCTAGTGGCTTTGTGAATAATGCTGCTATGCATGTTGGTGTGCACAGCAATGTTCACAGAAACACGAGGAAATTTTAATACCAGTCCATATTAAGCGGAATTGAACAGATAAATCAACTTCTGAAAAATAATCCCATGATGCTCCTCAAAGCCAAATATGGCAGCAGCTCGAGAGAGTATCAAGGGAGAGATTTGAGCCCTCTCCTCATTAGCTTTCTGGTCTTTTGGATTGAGTTTCCTGACCTGTAAACTAAGGGAATAAGATTAAATAACTTCTGAGGTCCTCTCTAGCTCAAATGTTCCAGGATTCTCTATCTCAAGCTTATGTCCTTAGTGCCTACAGGTAAGCAGTATATTCTGCTTCCCCTCTTTCTGAGAGATTTAGCATTTGTAAGTGTGAGCTGGTGGCTTTCCTGGGTCTGTTTTTTTCATATACAGAATGATTTGCTAAACCGGCCCTAAACTCTTCCTCTTGATTTCCAAAAAATAGGCTGGAGGGATTCTAAGTCATTTCCTCTCCCCAACTATATTACTGCCCTTTTTTCCACGGAGGCTCAGTTATTCAGGCTACCTGGATTGCCCTCTTCACAGGAAACCCCTATTTCTCACAGAAGCCATGTCACTCACATCTCCAGGTCTCAGTTTTCTCTTTTCCTCATTTGTAAACTGAGGATGTTAGACCACACATGTCCATCAGCTCTCGTCTTCTGTCATTCCAAGCAGAAGACTAGGGAAATGAGACATCTTTGTTTGAAAAAAGGAAGAGGCATAGGTTCCAGGGCACGGAATCTTGGCATGATTCCCAGGGGCACAGGTTGACAGGAGTGGAGGAGAGGGAACCCTTTCTATAGTCCTCTAACGACCCAGTGAAATGCATCAACATCACAAAGAAAAATAAATTCATAACTATTGTTAAGTATAAGGGAAAAGAAATTGTGTATTATAAAAAAAAAAGTTACTGGTTCTACAACAGCATAAAATGACATGTTTTACTGAGAAACAGAGCAAGACTGGGAGTACCATCTTATGAATAAAACCGATCTCAACTTCTGAGAGCACTCAGCCATTTCTCTCACTCTTCATTTGTTGTGTAAACTGCACTTTCCACCCAGCTAAGCTCTTGACTAACAGGGCACTGGGTGACTAGTTCGGTCCCCTTTAGCTAATGTGTAATATACAAAGGTTGTCACCCACAATTCAACCCTTAAGGCTTTACTCACTTGGGTAAAGGGAATTCAAGGTGAAATTCCTAGAAAAAAATCACCTTTTAGAATCCAAATGCAGACAGTTTCCCTGTTCTTTTGTTGTTGTTCTTTTTTATCTAAGTCTGGCCTGGTTTACTTATCTTTTGTTGAATTGTTATCCTGGAGCAAATTACTCAATTGAGCCCATGTGGACTTATGTTTCACATTTGGCTTTGAACCTTAGGGGGGTGTGTGTGTGTGAGTGTGCGCGTGTGTGTTCTCTCCCATGACTTGTTAATGCTATTCTTGGTTTGCACTATACTAAAGGTAAACAAAAGATGAAAGAAAACTCAATGCAATTTTTATGTTGCCAAAAACAAAGTGTCTCTCCAGCACCTTACCACACCATCCCCCAATTCATGGCTACGTTATTGTCACATACCTACTTATTTCTCATCCTGACTCATTTTGCCCAAACCTCAACTTCATCACTAATGTTTGGATTGTTCGGGAAACATCCATTAGCCAATATCAGGAATTCTTTGCAACGCCAATGTCAATAGTTACCTTTCCTGGGCATACTTTAGAATCAACTTTGACGCTTAAAAAAATACATATTTTTGAGCCCCACCTCAAACGTACTGATTTGGAATCTTAGGCAGAGTTCCAGGACGTCCGTATACTTTTCTTGCTTCAGAAAAGATTTCTCATTCACACTCAGGGTTGGGGACAAGCAATAGAGCAAGGGAAGTACACTTAATTAGAAAAGGGACTTTTAAGATGTAGAATGATATGCATACCATCACTTAATTTATCACCACAAAAGCACTGAGACACCATTTTTTTCGACATGGTACACTCTCACTCCTTCATTCACCAACAATTTTCTCAACAGAACTTTGCTGAGTGTACATGCCACATGCCATGAAAAACACAAATGAAACAAGGACATGAGGCAGCCTACCTCTAGAAAAGAAGAAAAGATATAAACAGAATTAACCACCATAGAAAAGCTGTGCAGGTGAAGAGTTATAGAAATTCCAAAGAATGAAATATCCTTTCTGGCTGGAAACATCCTAATGACTTCATGGAGAAGATGTGCTTTGAATTACATATTTCAATAGGCAGAGATGGGAGGAGGTAGTTAAGGGGACAGAGAACGACTTGAGCAAAGGCTCAGACGAGGAAAAGCTCAGGATTGGCTTAAGGGGAGGAGTGCACACTAGATGGAGAAGAGACCGAGATGGAAAGGCAGGCAGAGGTGGTACTCCTCACTGTGAAGCCCTCTAGCCCACAGCCGTTTATACCCAGTTCAAGCCCAGAAAAAGGCTACTGTCTAGGACTCCTGAAGCCTTTGTGCAAATTTCATTTTGTCATACTTGATGTCTCCTTTCCAACAAATGCCAAAGTCTGAATTTTAACCACCAATTCTTTTTCCTACTAACCAGGCACATCTTTATAACGACAGCTAATACTTACGGGGTGCTCATTACGTGGCCAGGCTCTCAATGTGTTTGATCCTCATAACAGTGTGGGTGTGATCTTTATCATTTCTATTTTGCAGATGAGAATCTGAGACACAGCAAGGTACAGGAGCTTACCCCAAATTTTGTATGATGAGCAGAGGAGTAGGGGTTTAAACATGGGTACCCTGGTCCCAAAGTCCACACTCTCAGCCTTCACATCATAGGCCCTGTGCAAGACAGCCACACTCTTTATCCTGGCCTTTGACCCTGAACCACTTTGAAAACCATCTGCCATTTTTTCCCCCAATTAGTTACCTGTCACTCTCCGATCGATTGAAAACATGAATACTGAAGCACAGGAGAAAACGAAATGGATTCACAGCAATCCCAGCATAAGTCAGGACTAAATTCTAGATTCAATCCAATTCTGGATCTGAATCAGTAATCTACTGCAGTGGACAGAATTATGATCTCCCCAAAGATAATCCACGTCCTAATCCCCAGAACCCGCGGATGACTATGTTAGATTACATGGCAAAAGGAAATTACGGGTGCAAGTGGAATTATGGCTGCTAACCAACTGACCTTAAGATAAAAAGATTAGCCTGGGTTATCTGAGTGGGCCAGCTGCCAGCACAGGGGTCTGTGAAAGTAGAAGAGGGAGGCAGAGGAGAGGGTCAGAGAGGACGATGCAACTGCAGAAAAGGTCAGAGTGATGCAAAGTGAGGACTTAACCTGCCCTTGCTAGTTTGAAGATGGAGGAAGGGGTCAAAGCCAAGGAATGCAGGAAGCCTCTAGAATGTGGAAGAGACAAGGGAATGGAAGGAACAAAGGAACGAAGGAACAAAGCTCTGCTGACACTTTGAGTCCAGTGAGACCTACATCAAGACTTCCAACCTACATAACTGTAAGATGATAAATCTGTGTTGTTTAAGCCAATACGGTTGTGGCAGTTTGTCACAGCAATATAGAAAACTAATACATCCACTCACTTAGCCCATTCAACCATCATCCTTTGTATACAGTTTTGTGCTGATAATAATGCTTTTGCTGACGTTAAAGAAAGTCAATATCACTAAGCTTCTTTTTCGTTAAGTGGCTATTCTCCTGGTGTCTAAGTGAAGTCCTGAGGTAGGATAGAGGACGGAAGCATAGCATTTAGGGACGTCTATAGACCTTGGAGGCCAGAGGTGGATGTTCAAATCCCAGTTATACCACACAATGATGGAGAAAACTTGGGTAACTTACTTAATTTGACTTAGCCTCACTTTATTATCAATAAAACAGGAATAACAGCATAGATTTTACATGATTGCTAAGAGGATTAGAGCTGATATATGTGAATTTACTGGTACCTAGTAGATTGCTCAGTGAAAAAATAGTGTTGTTATGTTATTGAAATGCCTGAAAACTTGACAAACTACAACAGTGAGTGGTTGAATGCATAATGCAATATAGCCACTGGCATAAATGCATGATTTTTTAAGAAGACAATACAAGAGTCTAGTGAGGAAGAAGCAGTCAAATGGAACGATATTCATTTCTATTTTTTCAGTTGGTAAAGACATCTAAATGCTTTCTTTTTCAAGGCCTTTCTAAGTGTAACCCAGATATTCAAATGTTCCCCAGGCTTCATGGATTTCCCTTCACATAATACCCAAATAATAATAGAGCAGGCCCCCATCCCTAGACTGGGAATTCCATTCTTCTTGCAAGGTTCCCCCCATCATGCAGTTTCTGCAAAAATTTGGGACATGTTCCCAGATAGTCACGGTAGTCTTGTTCTTACTCCTGGCTTCTACTGCTCTCTCTATAATGTTAGCCTGATGAATGGACGCAGGCCCCGTCCTTAAATCCTAGGAGAACAAATACACCAGGCTGTGCTGGTATCAAAACATCACTTCTGACTTGCTACCATGTTGCAAGGGCCAGGCTACCTTCCTCAAATGTTTTCCTTGCTAAAGCCCAAGTCCAACCTCTCCAGGTCCAAGAACAGATAAAGATTTTCCCTCCCCCAGCCCAAGGTCTACCTTCTTTCCTGTCCCAGGATGATTGACAGTGGGTTATGTCTGGCCCCTGTAGCCCACCCTCATTGATATTCAACATTAGATTTCCCCAAAGTTTGGTTTAGTCAGCAAAAAATTTAAAAAATTAAAAAATCTCGTGAAATATTTGAGATCAAAGTAGATTATAACTTTTTCATCTAGTCTCTAGATTCTTACTGCTCAATAGTGAAAATATAGCTCTTTGTCTTTCCTATTCTCAATTTCCTATGGGTAATTTTGATTACACACACACGTGAGCATGCTTCCTTGTAAGAACAAACAATAATTTATCAGCTGTGGCACTCTCTATTTTTCTTGTAAACAAAATAAACTTTTTTGTCTTTTTAAAAAGCAACTCTTAGATTAGTTGATTTTTTTCTATTGTCTTTTTATTTTCTATTTTATTAATCACTGCTCTACTCTTTATTATTTCCTTACTTCTGTTAATTTTAGGCTTAGTTTGTTCTTTTCCTAGTTCCTTGAGGTGTAGTGTAATGGTCATTTGAGATTTTTCTTCTTTTTTAATGTAAGCATTTATAACTATAAATTTCCCCCTTAACACTGGTTTCATTTCACTCCATAAGTGCTGATAAGTTTTATTTTCATACTCATCTCAAGATAATTTCTAATTTCCCATGAGATTTCTTCTTTGAACCATTAGTTGTTTGAGGGTTGGTGTTTGAGTTCCACATATTTGTGAATTTTTCAGTTTTCCTTCTGCTATTGATTTCTAGATTCATTCCACTGTGATTCAAAAAGATACATTTTTATATATTAAAGTATAGTTGACATACACAAATATATTAGTTTCAAGTGTTCAACATAGTGATTCAACATTTATATAGCCCACAATGTGATCATGATGATAAGTCTAGTAACCATCAGTCGTCAGACAAAGTTATTATAATATTGTTGACTCTTTTCCTTATGCTGTATATTACTTCCCTGTGATTTATTTATTTTATGATTGGAAGTTTGTACCTCTTACTCTGGAAAAGATACTTTGCCTGATTTCAATCTTTTAAATTTTTTTAAGACTTGTTTTTGTGATCTATCATATGGTCTATCCTGGAGAATGTTAAATATGTACTTGGAAAAAATGTGTATTCTGCTCTTGTTGACTACAGTGTACTGTATATGTCTGATTGGTTCATAGGTTTGTTCAAATCCCCTTTTTTTTTTTACTAATATTTGAATTATTGTTCTATCAATTAATGATAGTGGGATATTTAAGTTTCCTAGTGTTATTGTGGATCTGTCTATTCCTTCCTTCAATTCTGTCAATGTTTCCTTCATATATTTAAGATCTCTGATGTTTGTCACATATATGTTTATAATTATTTATAATTATATGTTTATAATTATTATATCTTCTTGTTGGATTGACCCTTTTAACATTATATAATGTCCTTCTTTGTGTCTTGCAACAGTTTTTGACTTATAGTCTATTTTGTCAGATATTAGTATGACCACTTCTGCTCTCTTTTAGTTACTATTTGCATGCAATATTTTTTCCATCATCTTCCATCATTTTAAGGACAGCCTATTTGTGTCCTTAAATCTAAAGTAAATTTCTGATACACAGCATATAGTTGGATTCTTTTTTTATTAATCCATTCAGCCAATCTATATCTTTTTACTGAGGGTATTTAATCTATTTACATTTAAAGTAGTTACTTATATGGAAAGACTTACTGTTTATATTTTGTTAATCATTTAAACAAAAGTTTAAAGTTTAAAGTTAAAGTCTTATAGCTTTTTGTCCCTCCTTTTCTCTTCTTGCTTCCCTTTGTGTTTCTGTGTGTGTGTGTGTATGTGTGTGTATATGTGTGTTGACATACTTTGATTCTCTTCTCCTTTTCGTGTGTATATATATATATATAGTATAGATATTTTCTTTGTGGATACTATTTTAATTACACAAAACATCTTTAAGTTATAACATTCTATTCTAAACTGATCACAACTTAATTTTAATCACACATGAAAATTCTACTTCTATATTCTTCTATCTCCACTTTATGTTATTGATGTTACAAATTACATCCGTATATGTTGTTGGGAAAGTCTGTCTCATGCATACAGTTGTTCAACTCTCACTCAGCCTTATAAGAATGGGTCTTGGGCCTGGAACACATTTTTACCAAGAAACAAACAGCCCACACAGTCTGTTCCAGGCTTGTCAACTTGTGTGATAATAGCTTCCTCTGTTTTCCAGTGCAATTAATATTCTTTTGTTCTGCTTAATTCTCTGTGTATGTCAATGGCCCTTAAGCGTACCCCCAGCTTTGAGTATTTCAGATTCCTTGTGGGAGGTAAAGGGGTCCTTCCACTGTGGTTTGAGAGGGATATATAATGTGTCTTGATGTGGGCCTCTTTGGATTTATCCTGATTGGGACTTTAGCTTATTGAATTTGTATATCCATTTTCCCTTCCCAGTTGGGAAGTTTTGGCTATTATTTCTTCAAATAAGCTCTCTGCCTCTTTCTTTTCCTACTTTGCCTTCTAGGACTCCCATAATGCATATATTACAATACTGATAGTATTGCCTAGAGTTCCTTAGGCTTTCCTCGTTTTTCTTCACTCCTTTTTCTTTTTGCCTCTCTGATTCAATGATTTCAAATGACTTGTCTTCAAGTTCACTGATTCTTCCTTCTGCCTACTTAAGTCAGTTGTTGAAATCTACTAGTATATTTTTTAGTTCAGTTATTATATCTTTCAGTTCTAGTATTTGTTTGGTTCTTTTTATAGTTTTTATATCTTTGTTGGTATTTTCATTTTGTTTATGCATCATTTACCTGATTGCTTTTGGTTGTCTATTTGTGCTCTCTTTTAGCTCATTGAGTATCTTTATGATAATTATTTAAAATTCTTTGTCAGGCAGTTCATAGATTTGTGCTTCCTTCGGATCATTTTCTAGTTTTATTTTGCTTCTTTGATTTGGCCATATTTCCTTGTATCTTTGTGTGACTTATGATTTTTTTTACCGAGACTCAGACATTCGAAGAAACAACCACCTCTTCCAATCTTTTTAGACTGGCTTCATGCAGGAGAAAACCTTCACCAATAAACCCATCTAGAGATTCTAGGATCTCTCAAACCTTTTCTGAGGACCAGAAACCTTCTGAGGACCTCAAATCTTATTCTGAGTATCATCTCTGAGTATATGCATGTCCCTTTTCAGTCTTCTCCAATCACCTAAGCAGCTTGTTCCTGCTTCTTCTCAGAAGCCCATAATCTCTTGCTCCCCCTGGTGTCTGCCTACAGAACTGCAGCTCTATCTGCTGCTGTGATCCGGTTTTCTGCAGATTCCAAACAAGGCTGCCAGTCCCATCAGTGCTGTGAGTCAAGAGACAGACAGATACCAGTCCCTCGGACAGCCCCCAGACTAGCCAAAACGTTGGATGCATGGTCCCCTCTTTTGTTTCTGTTCCAAGGAATGATCTCTGGTGTAGGAGGTTCCCTTCCAGTTGAAGCATACTAGGTCAGATGGCGGGAACGAGAGCATAAAATGCAGTGAAGTTTCCTACCCCTTTCACTGGAATCCTTCCTGGTTTTATGTTGGTCTGAGTGTTGAAACTTCTCAACTGGTCTCTAGAGTTCTCACAAAAGTATTCTGGCCCATATATTATTGTTAAGTGGGTGTCTCTGTGGGAGAACAAGAGCCTAGTGCTTCTTTTTCAGCCATCTTGCTGATATCACTCTAAATGTGTGCTATTTTTACAGTAATAAAGTATTATATTTTCTAAAAGAAGCCACTCCTCATTAGACAGGTATCTCTTCACCTTTACACCCCCATACCACTTGGTTTTGATCTTTCCCACACTCTCACATTTTGCCTTATGGTGTGTCTTTGACATGTACTGAATATCTCTAGACTAAAGAATATCCTGAATAATAGTGTGTGTGTGTGTGTGTGTGTGTGTGTGTGTGTGTGTGTGTGTGTGTTGGGGGTTGGTGTGTTTAAGCTGGAAAAAAAAAAAAAGAATCGAAATTAACAAAGTGAAAGATCTCAGAATAAAAAAGTCAAGAAAGGTAGTGGATTGAGGAAAGGTCAGTGCTCCAGACACAGAAAGAGCATAAACAAAAGAATAAAGGAGCTGGTGATCAAGAGTGGATAACTCAGAGGGAGCTAAGGGAAGGTGATTGAAGACCCAGAGAAATCTGGCAGAGAGCCATAAAGGAGCAGGAAAAAAACACCATCTTAGTTTGCAACTAACAGAGGCCCATGGGTATTAGAATGCTCATAAATGTTCTCTACACATTTTTATTTTTAATTGACGTAGAAATATGAGGCCTGCAGCTCTAGAATGTCTTAAAGATTGAGTTGATAGCATGCAAATGGTTTGCTTAAATTTTTTTTTTTCTCACACAGGAAATGTTAAGACACATTGACATAAAAAAATAAACATATTGGACTTTCACAGATTTACATAAACAATTGCATGCTGACCATCAGTCCACTGAACGGGAGCCCTGTTTTAGTTCCAGTTTCCTGGTGTTGAGTACTGGGATTCATTTAAGAAATAGTACAAATGACGGGGGAAGGCAAGGAGAAAGCACGTTTTTGTGACCCTTGCTTGGCTCTCAGGCCTCGGTTGAGGGCTTGTGTCCCAGGATTCAGGGTGACCGGAAACATTTGATTCAGTGGAGTTAGAGAAAAACAAACTCATCCTTTTATATATCAAAGAAATAGATACGTAGAAAAAATAGTTACTAAACATCAAGGCTGTTCAAGACATGCAAGTGTAATGTATACACCAACATGAGCACCTCTGATTTGTAACAATTCATGTCCTCATTAACTTACAATGAACAAAGTTAATAGATAGGTCAATTCTTTGAATATTTCCTGTAACTACCCCCAGTGTACCTTACTAAGCCTTCAATGGCTGATATCTAAAGAGATAGAAAGGAATCTTGGAGCGGAGGCGGGGTTGGAGGTGGTGATAATTTGGTTTGTTTTAACAATGACACATTTTAGCATCGATGGCCAACCCTACCCAAAGGGAAAAGGATCGTGACATTGCTCTTAAAAGGACCAGAGTTATTAGCCTAATGTATTGAAGAGGGTGATACACTAGACACGACACATCACAACAATCGCATGAATGCTGACAACACAGGCAGGGAACAAAAGAACACAACTGTAACATGAACCATATGGCTTAATAACTAATCACGCTTCCAAGTGTCTTTATTGTTGTGATTGTTTTAAATCTGGCTAACCTTTGGCCTCTCTTATTATAACTGAAATGTTATCTATCGCTGCTATCTCCCTTGTATTTCAAAATGTTGTTTTTAAAGCAAGATATGAATGCATCAGAGACTCTTTCATATCTTGCAGAGGGAAAGTTCAAATGCGAGCGTCTCCATAATAAAGCCTACCCAGATATAATGAATGGGGCTGTCAGATGGATTCTCACTTGAGACACCAACTGTAGCTAATATTACTCGATATGCAGATGTTTTCTGTCTCTTTCTCTTGGACAAAAAAAAAGAGCGTTTAAATGGAATAATGATAAATTGGCATTAATATGAAGGGGCTCTGCCACAGTGTGGCAAAGGGCTACACAGGTCAAGAGCTGGAGACACATGTGAGTGATGGAGCCCTCACCTCTGTGCTGAAGGGTCTCAGGAATTTATTAGCGGAACTATTTGCCCTGTCTCAAGACCACACAACACTGTTTTTAAAAGAGAAGATAGAAACCCTGAACTCTACTACAGCTTCTGTTAGGTAGAGACAGGGTCCCCTGCAGCACTTGGAACACTGCACTGCAGTGCACACAGTAGGTGCTTCGCAATGAAGGGCACAGTGGTGGCAGAGGGATAAAAAAATAGGAAAGCAAATCCTGACGATTCTTTACCCAAATGTCAGAGCTCGTGCTTGCTCTCAACGGATGCTGCTGCCCCTGGACTGGCCGCCTGTCTGCCTCCTGGAATTTCATTCTGTGGCACCAGCAAACGGTCACCTTCACATTTGTTTGCACTTAAGTTCCCCCATCTCTCTCGCCTTCTTCCCCACTAACGGGCAGGTAGGCAACACTGCAGAGGAATGTGAAAAACTTCACTTTAGCTTCTTTTCCAGAAAGAAGGCAAAGAAAAACTAATGAAAGGAGCAAAGGGCAAAGGGTCTAATAAGGCAGCCCCCTAAATGATGAGGCATTTCTTCCTAGAGAACACTTGGGAAACTCTTTGTAGGCATCTCCTGGCGGTAATCAACCACTTTCTGAAGTCCTTAGGACGTGGAGTCTGTAAACCTGGAGGCCAGCCTTTTACTATGCATCTGAGACTTTACTTTGGACAAATAAGTTAACTCCATGGGGAGAGGGGGACTGAATTCATCTGAAATCATAGTGCTATAATATCCAGGCTACAAATGAACAAAATGAGCAGAAGTTAGGCATTAATTCACTCACACCTCCTGTATTACTGGAAGTCAGAAACTAGAAGATAGCCATAGAAAGCAAACCAAGTATTTATCTATTTAGGACTTTCTAAATGACTACACCCCCAACCCTCCATTTTCCATGGAAATGGTTTGGATAATTCCAAATCTTTACTATAATTCTATTCAGTGTATTGTAAAACTCATCATAAAACAACTTCCTTTCTTGCTCTAAGTTTATCTCCTTAATTACAGGTAGGTAGGCTAGTACTAAAGATTCCCAAGTCCAAGTGCACACCAAATGTTCAGGCCGGGAAGGGCAGGCAATAGCAGGCGTTACTACCGTGTTTCCCCCAAAATAAGACCTAATGGGAAAATAAGCCCTATCATGATTTTTCAGGCTGACATCCCCTGAACATAAGCCCTAATGCATCTTTTGGAGCAAACCTTAATATAAGACCTGGTCTTACTTCGGGGAAAACGCGGTATGACGGGGGAGCCACTTGAAGACAGTGAATTGCCAGAGAAATTTCATCGGGTGGGAGATTGTCTGCAACTGACCTATCCTGACATTTTATAATCCTGCCAAACTCAGGAACAGAGTCACTCTGACGTGCTCATGGACTCCAAAGTTACAGAATCAAGCTCCTTTCTAGCACAGCTCTAGGTCTTTCCCTCACCCACTGATTAATTAAGAGGAGGAAGAGGAGCTGTTTGTCCAAACCAAACCCAAGACATGGAGTGACCATTGATCATATTTCCTACCTGGTGCTTTTCCTTAAGTTCATTGTCTCACACCCCAGGACACATCCCTCTACAGCCATGGGCCAGCCTTACTTTGCCAACCTTCTCTTGGGTCTATGATGTCCTGGTGGCAAATGCAAGAGCTGTTCTGTTCTCTCCTTCTCTTTCCAGAATCTTCCCTTCTCATTTCCTCTTCCAGCAAACCTTGGATTGATTTCCCCTACACAAGGCAGCTGGCTGCTTTATACACATAAAACAAAGGGCAAATGTCATCCTACACCCATGGCCAGTGGAGAAATCAGAGTTTCCTTCTAACATAATGGGCCCTGAGTTTCCCAAGGTCTGGCCCTTCTATAACACCAAAGGTTTCCATAGGCCCCAAATAAAGTGAGCCTCGGGTCCCTTCACTGTTAAATAGAAGTGGACACAGTACCCTTCCCCCAGCTGTAGCTGTTTCAGCATCATTCTGACTACATTCAACTCCGACTGCAACATGTACTAGGACGAGTTACCCAAGCTTTCCAGATTTCGCTTTCTCGTGTAAAAATAGAGTACTGATAACTCTTGCCTCATTGGATAATTGTGAGGATAAATGAAATGGTTCAATTATAGTAATTAGGACAGAACTTGTCACAAAGTAAACTGCTAAAAGATGCTGGCTATCATTATTTTTCCTTGAATTTTTGTAGAGCTCTAGAAAGACAGTATGAATGGAAGTGCTTTATGAGTCCTATACAAAGGTAAGTGTTTGTATTCTACTCCTTGAAACTTAATGTGAGATTGGCCCACAGATTCTTGAAAATGCAAGAAGACCCTTCATGTCACTGTTTCACCTGTGACTTACTTCTTACAAGCAGAATATGAAGACACCTTTGGTGAAAGGTTTTTCCTGGAGCTGAGTACAGAAAACAAAGGTCCTTGCTTCCATAAGGCATTAACCCAAATGCCAGGGGCCCACTATGTTCATAATTTCTTGCCTGAACAAGAATTATTGCTATTGTCCTTTCATAGATCTGAGACAAGACACAGTTAAACAGGCCTAAGGTAACCTAGTCACAGGTAAAATAATGACACAGGCCATGCATGTGTCTTTATCACTTCCTTATTTGTTTTCAGAGTGCGAAAAACCTCTTCTTCCATGTTCCCATTTCCTTCCAGGTCTCAATGTAACTGCACTGGCCAGAGACTAACCGGTTAAAGAATTTAGATTTTAAATAAGCCATGTTTATACCAAAAGTGAATGGCTAACTGCTTTACCTTTTTCCAAAAGTATTTACAGAGGGGACTTCCAGAGTGACCAACTATCTGAGTTTGCATGGGACTGAGGAGGTTCCTGACACATGGGATTTTCAATGCTAAAACCAAGACAAGTTGGTCACCCTACTTTCCCCGCCCACCTCTGCCCATTGACAAAGCCAGCCATGGCTGGGCGACCAGCAAGTGTAACAATCTGCTTCTTTTGTGGTTTGGCCTGCACACCTGCCATTCAATCTGCAGGAACATAACTATACCTTTCTTCCCACAACCACCTTTACCTACCAATTCCTCCTCATTTTTAGAATACAGTTCAGTGGTGACTTCCTTGGGGTAAGCTTTCTAGCTCACTCCACCCCAGGCTAAATGAAGCTTCCTTACTAGATGTTTTCAGGTCACCCTGTATTTTGCCTCTCTCACCTAAACCGTAATAACAGCTTAGAGAAATACATTGATTGTTTATGATTATTCAGACATGGCTTCCCCATTAGACTGCAAGCTCTACAAGAACAGTGATAAAGAGAATAGTAAGTCCTCCGCTGATTATGGCGTAAAGGAGTTGAAGGAATAAGATCTTTTGGTGACTGTGCCTGCCTAAATCAAAGTAACAAAAGGAGTGACACTGGGCTTCGTCATGGGGAATGTTCCCCAAGATCAGATATTTGAAGTCTCCGAATCAAACCCTGATAGCCAGGGCTGTCCAGACCCCTCCCGTCTCATCTGCCACTCCTGACTTTCACGAGGACGGCAGAGACGTCGGGATGAATCAATTCCAGTTCAGTTTAGCAGGCCTGTGGCGTCTGTGGTCTGAATCAACCCTGCTCCCAACTGCACCCCTGGCTTCCATAGGTGCTCGCCGCATGTGGTTGCCCCAAACCAAATGAGCAAATTAATTAATAAACTAAGTGGAGGAATGGTGGATATAAAGGAAAATGTTCCTGCACCCTAGCTTAAATTTACCTCTCCTTTAAAATATATCCATAACTTCCTTCCTAAGAATCTATTCCAAGAGAAGCAGCCAGATTTGTGCACTAGAAGCAGGGAAAGCAAAGACATTTTGTTTGGGACTCTATCTCCAGATGCATACCTCTAATAGCAATTAAGTAAATTATTTACACAGTATGTTAACAACTTTGTATGATATCCTTCAATATCTACACCTAGAAAAAATACGAGATCGAAGGGTATTTACAGATAGCTGTTTTGGATGGTGAGGTTGGCATAGATGTTTGCTTCTTCTGCTTTTTCCAAATTTTCTATAATGTGCATGATAAATTCTATTTAAAAGTAAATGACTATGGAAATGGGAGAATCCTTGCTGATGCTTGGTTTAAGGTTATGGCAGTTAATGGATGTCCAGGGCAGCTGTAAAAGGGTAATGCTAATTAGGGTCTCAAATAGTGACAGCAACGCTCACCACTCTTGCTAACCCAAACCCAGGCTCCTAGTGTCTTGCCGCCCAAATATAGGTTTATCTCGTCCATTGGAACAAGCTCCTTCCTCATCAAATCCCCTCTCCCCTTACCCCAACCACTCAAGAAAAGAAAAATATATCCTGCAAAAAACTGTCCACTTCATAATTATTGAAGGGATAGGTCTTATTTTACATCCAACTTTGCAAAGACAAAAATGTGGTCATGGGGGTGACAGTGAAAAATACAGGAGAAAGTGTTCTCCAAGGTAAGGTCAACAGTCCTGCAACTCATTTGTCAGAGGACACATGGTAACTGACTTCAGGAAATACAAGGAACTGGTTGAAAAAAGAAAAGACTATTCATTTCCAGATCTTGCTGGCAAAGGTCATTTTTAAAACCCATGAGCCAGAGGAACAGACCTATGTAAACAGAGACTGAATTGTATTCTAGATCCATTCATTTTTGCTGCTTATCCATGTAACTCGCAGCCTCCTTGTAGCCTTCAAGATTTGTTTCTGAGTATCTCAGGGACTGAAATGAACTAATATTCTCTTTCTTAATTGCCAGATGAAGAATTCTAAAGTTATCTTTTATACACACACATGCACACACACACCCACACCAGGGGTGCCAAAATATTTATATACATATTTTAAGAGATGTCACCTATGTATTACTTTTCCAAGTTGAATTGAATTACATAGCAATGTGTAGTATGACGTTCGCTCAAAAGACGGCGTTAATCAAATGAATGCTAGCATCGTTCATTGTATTACAATTTTCATAGTTTTTTCCTTTCTTAAAATGTGTATACATTTTTTGGCACCCCTGGTATGTGTGTGTGTTGTGTGTGTGTGTGCGTGTGTGTGTAAATCTATAAGGGCACAGAAAGCTTTGAAAATCTAATTTAGAGCCATTTAGACTTCAGGATTTAGAGTACTTATTTAATTACCATTTATTGAACACCTATTATGTGGAGGGCACTGTGGAAGGATAGAAAGATGGTGAATACACACTCCCCAACCCCAAGGAAGTTTTCAATCCACTAAGGGCAACAGTCTGGTAGGACAGCTGGGGAGTGGAGGAGAGTACGTAGGTGAGCTTGGAGATCTGATTCCAAATCTGTCCCTATCTTCCACTCACTGAGAGACACTGGTCCAGTTCTGTACCACTCTTGGCTTTGTCTGCTCTAAAATAGAGTTGAGACCCTGTACTCTACTGCCTTCCATGAGATAATGATGAGGATCAAATGAGATGCTGGGTGGGAAAAAGCCATGAACAAAAAAGTTTATAGCGCTAATAGAAATAGAAGATGGTACCACTATTGCCGTGAAATTCTTGATTCCTACAACACTTAAAAAAATGCTATAAAATTCCTTATGGATGCCATCTTCCTCTTAGGGTGCTTGTGAATGTAAGACAGTTTCACACTGTGAAGAAGAGAATACATGACATTTTACCTGAGACTCTTTTCCCTCCTGAGTAGGTGTCGATGTGCCCATCACCTTTTCTTTTATAAAAATATCTTTTATTTTAAGAGTAAAGGAATTTACAAATCATCTACTTTAGTCCCTGGAGAAACTTCAACGAGGTGGTTTGAGGAAGAAATTTTTGTGTCATTTTCTTCTAAATGTCTCTTTCTGAAAACTAAAAGGACTCAGTTCAAGGACATAGCAGCAAAGTATTGACTGTTTACATAACTCAAAAATGGTTTGAAAATGGAGAAAAGTAGACTTATTAATTCAGTGGCTTATTGAAATTCCCCAAACATTCTATTTCACCTTACCTAAATCTACAAGTTCAACTTTTATCTTTGGGAATTTTGTTGTTTTTAATAGAAATGTAGGATTTGGCTACCTCAAGACAACTCAATTTCAACTTTTGTTTTTTGGATATTCTAGTTTCTTTGTTTATTCCGTGATTGGCAAGTGACTTTGAGCTGATCAAGAGATATGGCAATGTGAAATGAAAACAGAGCGATGGCCAGGCCTTTTTAAGGTTTGTATTCGCTAGCAGGACGTTCCAAGCCCCAGACTTCAATCTCCTATATCTCCCTTTTGAGGTGCCCATACTGCAGTACCCAAAGCTGCCAACCACTACTACCACCCTGCCATTGGTCAGCAATTATGTATGACATGCGTTTTCTTGAACTCTGTGCCTTAGCTTATTCTAGCTTCTCTGCTTGCAAAACCTTTCCCTACAAACAGTCACCTGTCAAAATCCTATTGCATATGGAGGGCCAGCAAAAATGCTGCCTCCCCCATCAGGTCTCCCCAG
The DNA here is from genome assembly GCF_004115265.2 of Rhinolophus ferrumequinum. NCBI lineage: Eukaryota > Metazoa > Chordata > Mammalia > Chiroptera > Rhinolophidae > Rhinolophus > Rhinolophus ferrumequinum. Next base: position 41,574,901 of record NC_046301.1, read on the forward strand.
ATTACTCCAGATTAACACCTGTGTTCCCTAGTCTGTATTCCTCTCACTTTTTCTTGGTAATTCTCTTATTGGTTATTGCATTCTGCTTAGTGTTAATTATTTATTTACACATGTAGCCGAGTGTCTTGCTGAAGATACAACCTACGTTTTGTTTTTCACTGCTTTAGTAAGAGGGGACCTGGAGATTATTCCTGCTCATTCTTTGGAGAGTGACTCATCCTTCGACAGAGAAGGCATGTCCCTTAAGGAAAAGAAAGCAATTGTTTTGTGGTTCTGAGATCTAAAAACACCTTAGAGGCAAGGAGTTTACCGAAGGGAGGTAAGGAGTGGATGGAGGGACTGCTGAGAATGCATAGTGTTTCTGGGGTGGAGAGGAATAACGACCACCTTCTAGAGTAGGTTCCCAGGACCGGGAAAAGGAGGTGTCTGTGAGCCCAGCAGTGGGCTGACTCCTGAACTTTCCTGGCATAGCTCCTCTGAGGTGGGGAGAAGAACTGTGTACATAACCCAAAGGACTGGGTACTAAGGCCTGTCACCTAGAAACCCAGTGAGAAGGCCAGGCCACAAGACATGACTCTGAAGAAGTGAAATCAGCTGGGAATTACCCTCCTGAAAAAAGCCATTCTGACCCATGCCAGCATTCAACAGTGGCACCATGTGGCAGTGAGGAGCTATGGCAGGAACGGGAACAGTAGCAGCCAAGGGACAGACCCAGGGTTCTCAGCTGGGTAACGGAGGGCCTGTGTCATTGGAGGACTTTTACATGGTTCTGGGGACGTGGGAGGAGGCTAAGAAGATGATATTGGACCTCTGACCAGGTCGGTGGGGTTGGGGAGAAAGGGCAATATTAATTTAAGAAATTAACAGGTTATGGAAGAGTCTTAAAACCCCTACTAAACAGCAAGTTCCTTGAAGACAGACACCATATTCATCTTCGTGCCGTGGGTGCAACAAGGCATTGAGTTGAGTACATTAGATATAAATATTTGTACTTTGCATATAACTGAGGACTACATAAATGAGACCACGCACCCCAGAGAGCTGAAACAACTGATTTAATGGTTTTCAGCAGGGGCTCTCCCCAAATGTTGTTCACCTGCTCGAAAGTGCTGGTTTTGCTTCTCCTTGAGTGGACACCAAAAGGAAAAGCGTTTAATCAAAAATATTAGCCAATTGGTCTCCGTAGGTATTTCCCATGATCCTCTGGGATTTAACCATTGTTGAATTCTGTGATGTTTACTCAGGATGTCATTTTCTTCAACTTAAGGCCTTCCCTGCTAATTCACCCCGATCTAGTAAAGGTCCCAAAGCAGAACCTAGTTAGATTGCCTCCGGTCACTGCCAAGGCCAGGCCCCAGTCCTCACTTATCCTACTACGTCTGACTCAATGGCATTCTTTTTTTCTTTATAAGCTACATTAATACTTTTAGCTCCTGGACAGGCCCTCCCACATTCCTTCAGAGTTACTTTTCACCCAGCATGGCATCGTCGTAGGTCCTGATCGTCTCCCTGACTCTGCACGGCCTACACGCATTCCTCCTTAACAATTGGCCTCAATCACAAGTGAAACTATGTTCAAGTAGATGAGAGAAGTGGGGCTTGAAATATAGAATATATCGTCATCTCCTCTTCCATGATAAATAACTGTTATGGTCATTTATTGTTCCCATGTTCCCAAACTAAAACTGCTTTACAGATGTTCTTGAGTCGAGCTTCCCAACATCTGTGCAGGGACGGCAGGGTGCAGAGTTACCAGCTCCATTTTGCAGATGAGAATAGTTATGGGAGGCCTAAGGGGCAGCAACTTGACATCTTTAGGACGTTGTGATTATATTTTACTGGCTTTAGCCGTAATACACTGGAGCAGCCGGTAAACAGCATGTGTCAATGTCCAGGACAAGGTCATTCTGTAAAGTCAGAAAGAGCTAGAAACAGGACCGCAGGTTTGGGGACTTCCTATCTCAAGTTGCATTCACTGTTTTCCTATCTTAAAGAGCTATGCATCAAATCACAAATACATGCACAGAGACTCAGTACCAAGAACACATTTGTAAGAACACACATTATATAATGCAGTGGCATAATTTGCTTTACTGTCAAGAAACAAAGCAGCCCACTCTGTCTCTCTGGTCTCCTTCATGACCACTGACCCCAGTCCAGTGGGTGGTCCAACAGACCCAGTCCCCAAGTAGGGACTATTTTTCTTCTGGGCTCCTCAAGTCACTGACTATAAAGTAGGACTGTACTCTTGCTGCGTGTCATTGGAGTCTATCCAAAGAAGAATCAGGGAAAAAAAAGAAAGTAATAAAACATTACGCTGGGATTTCCATATCAACACTTCAGAGATAGTTAGATGTTCTCTCAATTTTTTTTTCCTAAATGAGGTCTATTACCTCAAGGTATTTCCCGAGGTGCCGAGATCTATTGTCTACATGGCGCTGAGTACTTACAAGGCCGGGATTTGGGGTATGCTGTGCAGCTGGTTGGAAAATGCATTAACCTATGTCCCAAGGTGAACATAGCACAGCTCCCTGGAGGCATCTGGGACATTGTCCCATTTCTAATTATTTCACCCTTCTTTCCTTAGTAAGGGTCCTTGGTGTTCATACCGCACACCAACTTAAGAAGCATTTCCAGGGAGGCGTGGCTGTCTCTGCTCACCCCACATCATAACCCTATCCAGGCTGCCACAGCTCTTCAGAGCAGCCAAGACACCCGTATCCACAAGTGAGAGACAGGGGTCCCGCTGCAGCCTTGAGAAATGCACAAGTAATTTATTACTGTAATTCTAGGTGTCGTATTATTGGTCTTCGGCAGGGCAATACGCATAAGTCCTGGGTCTCTGACATTGCTCTCTAAAGATCAGTTTGCGTTTGAACTAAAAAAGCCATTTATTTCCTCCTCGATATACTGTCTGCAATTAGGATATATGCCACCAAGTGAGTGGGGGTCCCTGTTGTCACCCCATAACTGGAACAGCAGACTTACTTTAAGTATATTTCAGGTGACATGAAAATATTAGCATGCATGTCCATGCAAGAGTCCTGCTTTTTATCTATTCCTAGAGTTCTTCAGTACAGCCACACTAAGGAATACGATGTGTTCAAAGGACAAAAATGTATAAAGTGATAACCACCTGGGTAAAATTGGAGTCCTTCTTCCACTGTTCCTGAACCATTCTTGATCATTTAATCTAACCTTCATTTATCTTCAGTCTCCCTTAAAATGCTTATTTCCTGTCTTACTACAAAATGTTCTCTTCCCCTGAAATCATTTCTAGAAAAGAAATGTATCAGGCCCGTTTGCAGTCGAGCCCTGTTTGGTGTATGCTCGCTACTGCCCAACTTGTCCTTTGCCTCCCCCATGTTCCCCTCTTATTCAGCCTGGCTGGAGGGGGTGGGGACGCAGTGGGGGGTGGAGTCTGGTTTGTCTGAGAGTCAAGGCTGGCTTTACCATTCCTGCCAGGGGAGCTGTCCCCTCCTGCAAGTGAGGAAGCAGAAAGTCATTACCTTGCCTACACGTGACATTATGAAAGTCTGCCTTTGGTTTTTTGTAATAATCAAAAGGAGATATTTTCCTTCTCTCGGATTCAACCGATTTTCTAAGAGAAGCCAACATTGGTTTCATCACTGCACCCTGCCTGAAGCAAACATTTCAGAAAAGTTCCCTCTGGTTCTTTGTTAGTTGCAAAACAAACACCAGAGGTCAATTGCTTCTTTCTCTGGCAACCTTAGCACACTGATGCTCTCAGCCAGCATTTACCCACCAGGCTTTGGGGCGGGGGGAAGCTTCTCCTGGTAGTTTGTAAGGTAGATCTTATAAGCAGCAGTGTTTGACTTCCCAGAGGGGAGTTTTAAGAAGGTTCTTATGTTATGGATGGAAGGAAAGAAGGAAGGAAGGAAAGAAGGAAAAAAGGAAGGAAAGAACACAGCTTAATGAACCTATTCTGCGAGGGACAAAACCTTTTTACTTCGTGGCTGTCAGAAAGAATCCCTATATTAAGGTGTATAATGGGAACCTAGAAATGTCAACCTGAGTCAACCACATGGAACCCCCCATACCCCATTCTCACCGTTCCCACACATCACACTCATTCACCCCTTTAACGCACTGCCCGTGCAGGCACAGAGTGACATAAAAGAAATGCTCTTGGTCATATGGAAAAATATGGCCACACAAGAACTTTGGTTTTCACATGATACAAATAATGAAGACCTGAAATTATTTTGCTGAAACTTCCCTAATCCATAAGATGTTTAGCACCTTGGTAACATCTTGGTGAGGAAAGGGATCTGAGTATCCTCTCTGTGTTGTCTGGTATTTTAGTATGAAGTAAAGGTTGATTACAGTGACTTGTGTGAAAGAGATCAAAATGGAAATAAAAGTCAGGACTTCCTAAGGTGCCGTGATTAAAATGTTGTTGATTCTGCCTGAAAAACTGTTAAACTTAGTAAAAAAGGTTTCCCTCTGATTAGAAATGATAATATACCCAGCTCTCTTTCCTGCCTCCGTTGCCCTATAGTTGCCAGGTAGGATAGAAATCGTGGGACCCTTGAGGGTGGCCTTGTAGAGCTGAACTGTGGCTTCAGGAGTCTGTGCCAGTAGATTCAACTTTGTCTTAAAGGGAAAAACTGTCCCACAGAACAAGGTCAAATTCTTCCCATCAAAGCTATGCATTTGCCCACTGGACTGAGGATATTCTACCCTCCAGGTGTGGCCCTATATCGTAGCTCTGGCCAGAAATAGCATGAGAGAAGATGGAGGGGAAAAGACGCAAGTGGTCTACTGAGGTATAATCTGAAGACTCAAAGATTTAAAAAATAAATCCACTGTCAGTCCCAATAGGGGAAGGGTTCACATTTGAAAAATTGACACAAGTTCCCTACTTCTCACCAAAGAGCAGCAATCCAAGGGTAGAAGTTTGCAAAACAAGAGTGACCAGGGGCCGGCCCGGTGGCTCAGGGGGTTAGAGCTCCATGCTCCTAACTCCGAAGGTTGCCGGTTCGATTCCCATATGGGCCAGTGGGCTCTCAACCACAAGGTTGCCGGTTCAACTCCTCGAGTCCCGCAAGGGATGGTGGGCTGTGCTCCCTGCAACTAGCAACGGCAACTGGACCTGGAGCTGAGCTGCACCCTCCACAGCTAAGACTGAAAGGACAACAACTTGAAGCTGAATGGCACCCTCCACAACTAAGATTTAAAGGACAACAACTTGACTTGGAAAAAAAGTCCTGGAAGTACACACTGTTCCCCAATAAAGTCCTGCTCCCCTTCCCCAATAAAATTTAAAAAAAAAAAAAAAAGAGTGACCAAGACTCCTTGCATCTTCTTTTGGATACTTCTCATTATCTAAGGGAAGGCAAAACGTTCCTGAAGGCAGCTTCCTAGGTACTTCCCGTCTTCTGAAATCTTTGTCTTTTCACTGTCCTTTTTCAGTTCTTCTACTCCTCTTCCAACTCTCCTCTCAGATTTGAGCCTCAGAGGACGAGAGAGAATTCTCATAGTTTGGAAAGAAAAGCTTTCCAATTTCCCATCCTGGCATGGACCCTGAAGAATTTTTCAGGCATTAAGTAATTAACCTCTCATCACTTCTGAGTGTGAAGAGCCACGTGCTACGGTTACCTCCCATTTTATAGCCAGCACAACAGAGGCAAACCAAAGTTTAAAGACTTTCCCCAAATACCAGAGTCAATAAACAAGCAAGAAACACACACTCCCTTCTGCACTCACTACTCACTTCCAATAGACTCATTTATTGTCAAATCCTTGCTTGCTTTGTTTAGTTTTAATCCCTGCGCCATTAACATGGGAGCCTGGAACATGTTGGCTTCTTAACAGCTCACAGAACCACAATCATTTAGGATGGAAAGTAAACAGCATCTTATTCTCAAAAGGGGAGATGGGAGGTCAGTGGAGTGGGAAACCATAATAGCAGACCGGCCAGCTCGAGGCAAGCTAAATGCAGCGGCTGTCACTGACCAGGCTGCTGGATTCGTTCAGGGCCTCTGGTCTGAGATATCCTGACCAGTCTTTCTATCTCCTGGTACCAACAGTGAGGAATTGCTCAGATCCCAACACACCAAGCGTCCCCTCAGTTTTGCCACTGAGTAAATGTCCCTGAGCCTCTTCTTCTTCTTCTTCTTTTCTTTTCTCTTTTTCTGGTTAATTCTTTTATTGGGCAATATTGGGGGACAGGGTGTTTTTGCAGGACCCATCAGGTCCATGTCAAGTCATTGTTTTCAATCTAGGTGTGGGGGGTGCAGCTCACTGGCCCATGTGGGAATCGAACCGGTGTTATGAGCACTGTGCTCCAACCACTGAGCCAACCGGCCGCCCCCTGAGCCTCTTCTTAAATTCCTATCTCCTAAATTCCAAATTCTGGACAAAGCTAATGTTTAATTAGGAAAACAATAATGCAACCAAGAAAAGACGGGATGTGGAGTCAGACAGACCTGTCTTGAAATTCTGATCCCCCTGTCACTGCAGCTATGCAACTCGAGGGCCAGTCCCAGGGCCTCTGGAAGGCCCGCTTCCCTGTCTGCTCTGGGAGGACAGTGACGTAAGGCAGAGACCTGCTCTATGGAATAGGGCTGGAAAGTCCACAGAGAGAGGCTACCACATGCCTCATGGGACAGGGACTCAGAGCTCCTTTCTATTTCCCACACATCACTGAATCATCAAACTTTATCCAACACCCTTGTTACCTTACCCTGTAACCGTTATCAACAGTTAAGAAACAGTCTTCTACAAAAATAAAATTACAAAAAAGGAAGGCGGAAAAGGTGGGAGGGAGGAAGGAAAGAAAGAGAGAAGAGAGGGAAAAACACAGGGAGGCAAAGCGAGAGGGAGAGGAAGAGGGAGAAAGAGAGAGAGAGAGAGATTGAAAGAGGAGAAGAAGAGGAAGAAAATAAGGAAGGGAAAAAGGAAGGATGGAAGGCAGATGGCTGCCAACCTCTGCAATCTTGCACAGTGTAACACGCTAGAAATGGGTATGGAGTCTGAGAACAGAGCTGGAAATCTTGTTTCCTAACATATAAAGTCACCTACCTTGGTGACTTTGGGCAAATTACTTACCCTCTCTTCAGCTTTCTTATCTTTTAAATAGGTTTATAATAATAATGCCTACCTCATAAGATTATCTGGAGGATTCAATGAAATAATGGACATGAAGGCATCATGCACAGAATCTGGCACTTGACGAATGCAAAAAAAAAAATATGTTGATTGAATTTAAATGTCAATTCCAAGATTATTCACATAAGCCCTCCCAGGGAGGATAACTTAGTTTCCTCATCCGAAATAATCAGAAGAGCTGTGCTAGCTCAGAGTGCGCAGAGCAGAATGTCCTAGAGGGACACACTAGTTTGCGGTATAGTTGCAATATTAAGTTGTTCTTATTAAAATAAGCTCACCAGACTGCATGGGGACAGAATCAAATCCAATCCTTCTACAGCAGGGCAAGAAGCAATCAGTCTGCTCCTCAGCAAGACACGATAAATAATTCAACAAGATGGAGACGCTGGTGTCCTCCCGATTTTTCTTCTTCTGGTGATGAATCCTGCTCATATTTCCCCAAACCACAAGTGGAATATAATTTCACAAACTGAGGGGGAAATAAGGCATGCTAGACATGCAAGGATGTTATGACAATTTCTTCTTGAATAATACCAGTCCTCGGTGATCTTTCCTTGATTTGAATTCCTTTAGCACTGGGTTTCCACTGTTTCCACTCTGTATGACATCATTACTAAATGTGTTATCCAACACCTTGAAATGGTTCTCTTCTCACCTTGTAACTGTTCTCTTAACAATACTAAGAGTTCACCTTTATTGGGCACTCATTCTGGGTCAGGCATCATTTTATCATTTAATTCTCACAGCTGTCCTCTAAAGTGGTTCTACTGTTATCATCACTTCAATGGTCAGGACTGAGGCCCAGAAAGGATCAGTCGTCACACCGTTAACAGTGGAAGAGCTAAGATTTGAACCCAGACAGTCCGATTCCAGAGCTCATACTCCTCATCATTCTATGCATATTACCAGAGTGCAAGCTTCTCAAGGGCCAAGGGCACATATTCCACCAAATTTGCTTCCCTATACTTCCTAGAAGAGCACTGAGAATTAAAAGGTGCTGACTAGATGCTTGGCAAATTGAATTCAATAAAGGCATTCACAGGCCTCCACTAGAAGGCGTGCACACGTTATTCTCCAGGACCACTGCAGACGACCACACTGGCCATGTCCTGCACAACTCCAGGGGGCGCCCTTCACAAAGACCACAATATGAAAGCCCGCTAGAACTATACAGAGCCATTTGCCTCTTGCCATTTCAAACCAGAACCATTTCCCAAGCCCTCTTCAGCGCACTCCACGCAGACTCATCCCCTCTCACAAACAGGGACATTTATTCTCCTGGGAATCAGGAGTGAAGTAGTATATAGTTGACCCTTGAACAACATGGGATTTGGGGGCGCCAATACCCCATACAAAAATCCTCGTATAACTTTTGACTCCCCAAAAACTTAACTATAGTTCACCTACTGTACTAATAGCATACAATTGACCAGAAGCCTTACTGATAACATAATCAATTAACACATATTTTGCATGTTACATATATATAATATACTGCATTCTTACAGTAAATGTTATTAAGAAAATCATAAGGAAGAGAAAATACATTTCTGTACTTACTGAAAAAGCTCTGCATGTAAGTGGGACCTTGAAGTTCAAACCCATGTTGTTGACGGGTCAACTGTGTATCTTTTATATTTCAATGCTCTGCATGCAGAAAACACTCAATATGTGCTATAGAAAAGGAAAAGGGAATGTCTGTGTCATTCCTATTTCTCATTTTATATATAAAAAATAAATGAATTTGACCTGGGATAGGGACTGTTTATAGCCTTGAATGTTTTCTCCTGTAATCGTATATAAACTCTACGCTGGTCAGGAATACTCAATCATGGATCTATTTTTATTCACATCAAATGTATCTAGATAGCTCATCGTACTTGGTACCACTACAACTGAGAGCTTGAAGCCAGGATCCCAGCTATACAGCCTACAGTGGTCTGGAGGGTTCCCCCGCATGCCCCGCATGCAGAGACACAGCCGATCGTGTCACACGACTGGCCAAAGCCTCTTCAGCATAATCACAGAGTTCATGTTCCCCCCAAATACCAACTTAACTCTGTGGGTCAGGTTAGCTCAAGATTGGGGCTTCCAGTGAGAAAATTGTAGGTAGTGCTTGAGTGCTTTAAAAACATAGATTCATATAGTCAAAAAATTGTCATCTCCTCAGTTGCCTTTTAAGAATTCTGAAATCAAAAGCAATCAAAGGTTGCTTGTACAAACTCTCGTTAATCATCTTTTTTAACAAAAAGAGAACAGGACTCAACTTCAGAGCCTTCAGCATGCAAGTGAATCTAGCTAGAATTTAATAACATTATTCCTTTTCATCTTTTCATAGTTATCTTTATTGGCCAATGATTTCGTTATCAATTTACACTAGTGCTTATAACATTTTAAATAAACGCATTTAAGTGAAAAAAGATGAGCTGATCTAAAGATAAATATTGCACAGGCTCTGTGCTCGGGGATGGCAAAAATTGCAAAAGTGTGGCAAATCAGTGAATGAAGATTGGGAATCACAGTTAACAGCCTGTGAAGACAGACAGACGTTAATACGAGGTGACCCAAGGAACTGTAGAGAGCAGAGGAAGAGACAGACCAGGAAGCTAGAGCACAAAGTCGGGGGATTAGTGAAGGAAATAAATGGCATAGCGACTGCAGTCTGGGCTCCTGGTTCTGAGCTCCTGGTCAAATGGATGCAAGACGGACAACCACTGAATGTGACCATCACCTGCAACCTTCTGGGAGGCAGCAGCTTCGGGTGCCCGAGAAGATGGCAAGGAAGTGGGAGAAAGATGAAATAGCTGGAGATGTATAAAAACCTCAAGGCTCAGTTTCAGACAAGCACTGTATGCAGATAATAAACACAGAGAGATAAGCCCCGGGGGCACCGCAGAGAAACCACTGAGTTGGGAGCCAAGAGACCTCGTCTGAGTTCCAACTACGCTAAAACTACGCTGTCTGGCCCAAGACAAGCACTTTTTCTGGGGCTCCTCACCTGTGAAACTGTCCTCCCAGTAACTCTATCCTTTGGCTCTCTGTCTTTTAACAAGTACATCACCAAAATGTCCAACTTGGTAATGGAGGCACAACTTAAAAGAGACAATACATTTGCTTCTAGAATGCTCTTCCTTTACCAACCTTTCTTTGAAGAACGCGCGCGCGCGCGCGCGCACACACACACACACACACACACACAAGCAATTAGAGTTATAATCATTTGACTGTTAATATAATCACTGGCAAATGTTGGTCATAAATACTCAGTGCTAACGGGGTCAGATTCCCTAGCAGGCATTGAGGAATGTGCCCGGTGGGTGGTGGAGGGAGCCACTTTTCCAGGAAAGAACAGACCGTTAAGCGACCATGTATACCTCCGCGGCCTTGCAAACACCAACCCTCTCCTCCTGCACGACTGGACAACTCCCTTTCCTTTAACTGGCATTTAACTCAGCCTTTTGGCAGAAGTACTTTTAATATTGGGAACTGCACGTGACTCATAAAATCACAACTCTTCTCTCTTGGACATTAAAAGAGTAGGAAAGCAAAGGATGGACTTTTGTCTTGGTAAGTCGAGGTTCAGGTATTGCTTTCATGAGACTCACCCAGAAAAATTCTCCCTCTGTTTATTAGCCGCTGAAGGGCTGTTGTACTGCCATAAGATGTTCAAATGGCAAACTGAAAAGGAAGCAGCATAAAAATAAATGCAAACTACTTTTTAGTAGTTACTGATCAATTTTGTGTATGTAGAGGCATAAAATATTATTTCTGTTCTCAAGATGCTTGAAAACAGGCTAAAGAGGAAAGGCTAATACACGGAGCAATGAAAGAGAAAACAGTATATAATTGAGCACAAAATTAGGTGACTTCCATTTAAGACACCCTTCACTTTCACTGCCTCACCCCCAATCCATTCTCCACACTTCAGGCAGAGACATCTTTGCAAAGCACAAACCTAATGGTGTCACTTCCTTGCTTAATGCATTTCAACAGCTCCACCTCCAGATAAAGTTCGCATTCCTCACCATGGTTTTAAAGGTCATTCAGGATTGAGCCTCTATTTGCCTCTGGTGTCTCCTTTCTCATCGTTCTCCTTCCTCGCTGGTCCTGTGTGTGCCCGGAAGTTTGCACTGATCCTGAAGCATTCGGGCGTAAGAAGTCTGTCCATGCTCCTGTGCTCTGTTCCCGGCATGACCCTCTGCTCACGTTATTCCCTCTGCCTGGAACATTTACACACACACCCCACCTTGCTGACTACTGCTCATCTTTCAGGTCTCAGCTTAAACATCTTGATTCGTGGGGGCCACTTTGCTTGCTCCCACAGCCTCCTGCCATCGCACAGCACAGCATTTAGTACCCCGTATGGTACGTAGTTGTTTAACTGGCTCTTGTCACCATTCTACTTGAAGATCTATGAGGTCAGGAACCACGATCTTCTTAATCAATACAGTATTTATTACCTCCCCCGGCACAAAGTACATTACATGTTAAGTGTTCATTCACTATGTTTGAATGAATGAATGTGCATTGTGGATGGTTAGTGAAAATAAAGATTAATAAGGACCAGAATGCAAAGAAAGGAAGATGGCATGGAGGACTGCAATCTTCCTTCCTTTGCATTCTGGTCCTTATTAATCTTGCACCTTTAGGGTGGGTAGGATTTCAAAAAAGGAGAGAGATTCAATTATGGTCAATCGTATAGGTGGAATACTTTGAACTATATCCAACACAAGGAGGGTGTTCAACTAATTGTAAACTAATGAATAATAAGCTAATTAATAAAAAAGTAAATGAATGAATGGCTTTCTTGATGAAGGGAATAACAACAGAAAGAATTAAAGGCATTTTTCTAAAAATGTAACTTGTGCCCTTTATCAACACCCCCAAGCATATGGTAATAAAGTATGTGGATGGGGGTGGAAGAGTTATTGAGAGGTCACAAATAACCAGCATTTTCCACCTCCCATGTCATTCCTGACATCTTCCAACCCTACCTCCACCTGGATGTTTTGTTATTATTTTTAAGAGGCCCAGGAATCTAGAAAAATGTCTTCCAGTTGCTTTCAGACTTTAACTATATATGTTCAATGAGTTTTATTTTTTTCCCATAATTCTCACCTTAACATAAAAAATGCAGCCTTTCTACCAAAATTATATATCCAGAACAGAGCAGACTGACAGTTATTTCAAAGCCAATCTCAAAACATTTTTCAGATGTGATAGGTTCTGAGATTTACCCTCTTCTCAAATGCTGTGGATTATCCTGGAATTTTTTATTTGTTTTGCAATTTTCCTGACTAGAAGTCCTGATTAATAGGGGACACGGAGCCCTGTTTAGAAAAATTCAATACATTATGCTCTAGTCTAATATATCCTCAGCAACTCTCTTGCAAACCCACATTGTAGCATTCACATTCACTCTCTCCTCTGGGGGTTTGAGGGGCCAGGAAAGGGAGAAGTAAGAGAAAGAAACCAGCTTCTTGGCAGCTTCTCAACAATAGCTCCAGCTCCACAGCCCCTCCAAAAAAAAAAAAAAAAAAGAAAGAAAGAAAAAAAGAAAAATGAAATCTTTTACATAGTTGTTCTAACCAAGAAAATATGCATAGCTTCCTGACAGATTGGATAATGTGGAGATTTGAGAAAATTGTGCAATTCCCCTTATTTTCATTTCACCCCCAAATGCTTTGAGTGCAAGTATAACTTCCACCCACATATAATAGTAGTTTCATTTTCTGAAACTAATGAGTGGGAACGGGGAGCAGTAGTTGAGCAGGGGTGCTTGTTTAGGCAGGGGACATTAAGATGACACCCAGTCTTGTTTGGGGCTGTACCTATAGCATTCGGTTGGAGTCCAAACTCAGCAGCAGCACCAGTGCCAGCTGACCCAGCTTCACTGAGATTAGCTATTCATGGACGACACAAGGAAACCTTCCAACTTGTACATTGGAGAATCAGAAGGAACCTGAATCCTAGCTCACAGTTGCCAAGAAACTCTATATGATGCAGGTGCAAATCATTTTCCCCCCTCTTTTAAATTCAGACTCATTAAAATATGTATTTTGCAAGGGGATTAAATTCAAACATCTGGGAGAGGGGGAAAAAGTATCCACAACTCTTGAAGTATTTTTTAACTTGGTTTCAGATTTTGATTGTTTCATTTCTTTTAGGTTGGGGGTAAGCGGCTGCTTGCTGGTGGGATGACAGAAAGGGGCAAGGAGAGAGTTAGAAAATTGCTTCGAAGAGCCCCAGACTTCATCAGCAGCCATAATTGTGGGAAAGTAACCTGAAGATGCCAAACAACAGGAAATTACCAGAAGAATCTGTCAGCACAATCAGCTGCTATTTTCATTGTTCTTTGGCAAATTTATACACAGTCGGGAACACCTGGGCTGGCCTGAAGCCCAGGTTTGACTAATTGCCAGGGGAGAGGAGTCGTCATTTGTCTTCGGAGGGATTTCCTCCATTCGCTCCTCAAAACATGTGGTTTCACTTTTCCCCTCTCTCTGCAGGAAATGGCAGGACAGTGAGACGCAAAATAAATGAGTTCACTTCCAAGAGGTTGCCTCCTAAGAGGCCACTCCAAAAATAACTGTCTTGTGAGAGGTTGTTAATAACCAACATTCTATATACTGTCCTCAGAAAACAACATTTCAAAGGCACACTGATTTCCACCACCACCACCACGACCACCACTACCATCACCACCACCCCCCAGCCCCTTCCCTTTCAAACACAGGGCACATTAAAAATAAAGGCCATGGGAGAATGAGAGAAGTAATCGAGTCCTCTGTCTTCTGGAGGTAGCGAATGTCACTCCTCTCACTCCTTTGCAAAGCCCCTCTCCTTGGAGTATTACCTTACCCAAGTCCTCTTCCCTGCCAAGTGGGAGGTGAAATTGGAACAGTAAGAGATATCAGAGCTTGGTCTCCCTCGCTCTTCCTTGCTGACCATCACTGACTTCCCTCTGAAACCCAACATTTCAGCTTCTCAGTGAGGACCAAGTGATATTTCTCGAAGGCATGAACTGAGCCCTGCTCATTTGTGTTGCCCTGCGCCTGGCATAGACTTGGTGTTAGATCAGTATCCGTTGACTGAAGATCACTGTGTGGTTTGCACAAATCACCTGCTTTGTGGCATGCTGCCCAGGAGTGGGTGTAGATACTTATAAATTTCTTGAACTTCAAGAGATCACCTTTTTACGAGAACCACCTGCCAGAGTGACAGCCTTCTCCCCTAACCTCTCTCCATATTTTTATAGGTTAACATACCACTAGACACACACGCGCGCGCGCACACACACACACACACACTACCACATACCCCTCTCATTATTACAAGCTTTGGCCAAGATATCCTACTTGGGTAGCAGAGTCATGTTTTATATTCCTTCTTGAAGCCAATGGAGCTTTCTAACTTAATTGCCTAGTATTTTAAATGTGCTGATTGGGAAATGTCACAGTGACGGTATGTTTCATATTGAAATGTACATCCGCCTTTGGTATATTTTCACCTGCATTGTGTTCAACCTCTCCAGTGATTTAGGGGTTCTGGCATCACGTCAGCAAAGAATCAACTGCTTTTCCTTTCTTTCCTTCTTTCTTTTTTAAAGCATTTGGAGCATGCAGCAGATCATTACTACCCTAGGTGAAGCCAGCAACATTTGGGTTTGATTTGGTTTCAGTTGCAGACCCCTTTCTCAAAGTTGAGCTGCACTGTAATTCTAAACTGACCCGCCTTCCCCCTAGCAAAGGTGAAAAAATGTTATGGAGAGTTTTACAACCCACAGCCCATCATTTATGCCGAAACACAGGGAGAGTTCAGACTTGGCTTATTTTCGCTAACTCCGAGATGTTTTGACATGTTTATTTGTTTAATTTGTTTATTTTGACTAGCTCTGATTATAATTGGCAGCAGTGTGTAGAATTAACATTAGACAGTGTCTTAGACTTGTCTGTTACAATAACGCTGAAAGACTGTGAAGAGAAATCTACCCGCTCGATAACAATAGCAAGCGGGCAGGAAAACTGCAAGTGATTTCTTTCATGAAAAGAAATGCAACCTCAGTTTTCATTTTTATTTAAAAATGTACATGAGTACTGTACAAATTATGCTTGAACACTAATATTTCTTTTATTCAATAAACCTACCCGCTCTGTTAATATACTTGTACAATGGTTACTAAAAGTGGAATTTTAAAAACCTGACCCTTGGAATTTGCTTTTTGCGTTTTTTTTTTTTTTTTTTTTATCATTCCGCCTGTGGGTCTTTAAAAATAAAGGCACTATAACTATTCAGTAACATTGCAGTAATGGTGGAATAGTCACATAGTATCTAATGTCCTTTCTGATTTCTTTGTCTAAAAATCCCTGAACAATGAAATTTACACCTCAAACAGAGAAATTTATCTGAATTAGGCCATTTCCCCTGGATTTTTGCCTTGTTTGCCAAGACACTGGTCATATCACCTTAACTTTCTTCTTGGTGCTTGCAAGGGTGTACATCCGAGTATAACACCTGTTTCACAGGATGGACCCCCACTCCAGATATAAAAAATATAAAATCCATTTTGAGACGGAAACCATTCTGTGTTCCTTGTTCAGCCAGACCACACGTGGAAGTCCTGTGTCCTTTACAAACATCAGTCTGAAGCCAGCTAACAGGGTCCTGTTGTCCCAGCCTCATCCCTTGCCCTGAAGCTGAAGGCTCTGTGTTCCTAAGCCTGTCTGAGAGAGTATCTGGCCACAGCTCCTTAAAGGGGAAAATAAGAAATCAGTCCGTCTACATACTCTACTGCCAATTATGCACAGAGCACAAACATGCTTTGCTCACATTTATTATCCCATAAACATTTTCCCCATGTGCAGTATGGTACATTGCTGTGTGTGATCCTGATTTGGAACACCATATGCGCTCTGAGACGGAGGCCAAGTTCAGGTTGCCATATCTATGCCAAGCAGCCCAGAGGTCTCTGCTATGGAATATTTGCTCTAAGAAGCCTAGAGTCTCTAGATAATTGATCCCTTCTATTAGCCTTTAGCTTAAATGAGACTTCTTTAGGGCAGGAAAACCTACCCTAAGAACACGGAGGTGGCCAGTGACTCTTCCTGAGGAGTTCCCTGTTGGGCTATGTCTGAGGCACCGCTCAGGTTGTTGAAGGGAACTCAGAAGATAGATTTCTCTTAGGGGCTGTGAAATGTTCTTTATAGGAGACTGAAAATGTATCACTTTCCCTCCAGCTTCAATGACAAATATAGCAATTGTGCAGCTTACAGAGCACAGGGTACAAGATCAGGCATCGAGGGCAGTTTAAAAAATACAATATGTATATAAACATTAAACTTGCTAAGAGACTAGATCTTAACTGTTCCCACCACAAAAAAAGAAATGATAACGATAAGTAATGATAGAGGCGCTAGCTAACGCTACAATGCCAATCATATTGCAATACGTAAATGTATCAATCAAATGAACATGGTGTATGCCCGAAACTTACACAATGTTATATGTCAGGTATATTTCAATTTTAAAAATACAATATGCAGAAAGAAAGAACAATGCAAAGATCTGATTTTCCTAAAATGTATTCTGAGTTTTCCCAAGGGGAGAGGGACAAAGGACAGAAATCCCAGATTGGCAACTTGCAGTGTCCACGGCACCCACAAACACAGTCCCCACACCCGGTGTGCCCTTTCATGTGGCAAAGCCTTGGAGAATGAAGAGTCACTTAGCCAAGCCTCTGGAAGAACTGGATTCAGGGGAAGAGAGAAAACGTGTGGAGGGACAGGTAAATGTCAGTCACGCAGCCGTTCTTCAGCATTTGGTGAAAATACAATCCAGGAGTACAGCTGGAGATCAGAACACGTTTCTCATGTTTGATGTCTCAGCAGGTCTCACAATGGAGAGCCATGGAGAACTCTGAGAGCCGGAACCATCGAGGAGAGAGTCAACCATGGTTCCAGACTTTAGACGGACAAATTACAAGCATTGAAACGAGGTGTAATATTCATTTAACTACCAGATTCGAAGAACTCAAATGCCTGACTCCCTGAGTACTGGGTTCGCTGGGACTCTGCTAATACCTTAGGACACAAAGATACGGAATTCAACCGCACATCCAGAAGCAGAGGCAGGATTGAAACTCTTTCTTTTAGTCAAGAAGAAAATGAAACTGCACAGAACTGTAACCTAGAACAACAAAAGGAAGTCACCCTCCATTTTTTAAAAAAAATTATCATTACCATACTTGCAACCAGAGTTAATGGCAAGGTGACAGAAGAGTCAGAAGTTCTGTCTCCAATTTCCACTCTGCCCCCATTTTACTGAATTCCCTCAGACCAAGCCCTTGCCTTATCTGTTCTTTATTTTTTCCAGTAGTTCAGTTGTTCAAATTACTTTGAGCTTCTTGGAAGAGAAATGTGTCGTACAGACACAGTGTTATTATTATTACCTATCTCCAAAGGGAGAGATTAAATTTGTTAATATGAAATGGGTTGGCTTTCTTTTTGGCTAAAATAAGTAATGAAGCATGGGCCATAAGTGTTTTTAAGCTCCTTAGATATAGAGGTTATATAAATACAAAGCAATATTATTGAAATGAAACTTCTTTAGGGCGTTTGCCAAGGGAGCCAGTGTTAAGAATATCTTACAAGAAAAGATTAAATGAGGGATAGTCTAATGAAGTCTTGCTGCTAGAGGTTCCATCAGGGCCGGTTCTAACTCCCACTGGATATCTCGGTGATTTAGAATAAGGAGAGTAACCAAAAAGTGGCAACCTTGAACAAGAGTTTTAAAACCATTTTACTGCCTGTCAATGTAGTTCTATGGCTTCAGAGAGTTCCCAAACTCATTACATTGAAAATTATCAAGACATATTCAAAGAATCCTTCAGGATAATAATATCTTATATGTGTTCACCTTAAAAAAAAAAAAAAGATTCCCTCTTTTAATCATCAGGTAAAAAACCTCTGACTTTTAGAAATCAGATTCTTCTGCTTAAGCAGAAGTTCTTTTAGTTGACTGTCTAGTCATTTTGACATACACAAAAGTGGTATTTGAGAGAAATGAAACAGTTGTCATAATAGAAGGAAAGTAGTAAGTAGTGGCCAGGACTGAATTTTAGGGCACTTGCTCCAGAACTGAGAAGATGGCATCAGTCTACAGTTTTCCCATTGCCAACCCTCTGCCCTAAGGTCTTCCTACTCCCTAACTAGCCCTTGCCACGCACACAAAGAGCCAAGGATGGTAATGAGACATCATGACGCTTTTTCTGATGTCACATTTTCCGGTGTCACTTGATCGAGAAAGAAAGTTGAGAATAACTATCAAGCTAACAAATAAAATAAGAAATACCTAATAAAGCATCTCATAAACATAAATAGCATATCTTCTAAAACACGTAAAAACAATTGTCAAGCTAAAAAGTGAAATAAACGCTAGCAGACCTGTCTTCTGCCCTATTCTTTTAGTACTTTGTAGGTGACCATGGATAAGTCACTCAATGCTTTCTGGGCAAAAATAACTGCACCTCATGAATTAGGACTACAGAACTAATAGTGCCCTCCCTACCTCTCAATTGCTCTGTGGAGCAAAGCAGGTAGGGGGTATGGCCAGGCTTTAAACCTATTAAGTCTGGTACAAATATCTAGTATTATTTTTCCTGAGGGTTGAGGTAAACAAAAATAACTCAATGATCAAGTCAGAAATATCAAATGGTCTGAGAAACACAGTATGTATACACACACACACACACACACACACACACACACACACACACACACATGCATATATACACACTGACCTCAGCTTTGCTAGTCATGAAATGAAGAAGCATTGTCAGCCAAAATATTCAGGAAATCTAAAATACTTTAAACACAACAAATGGGTATGCACTGGCTTTTAAATATAAAACCGGTTTCTTACTTGACCCAGAAGCAGAACCAAATTCTGTCATCTCTCAAGAGAAGCTCCCTCTCTTGTCTTCCAATCTGCTCTTAGCCAAGAGCTCTCCTCTTTTGTTTTGTTTGCTATATAAAGTTTATAAGGTTACATAAATGCAAAGTAGTGTTATTTGATTGAACATGAGATTATATTCAATATGATTCAGCAGATGTACGCTGAGAAGTCCCTGCCTAGAAGACTCTGGGTTTCCCCACCTAACAGTCTCCTAAATACTCTGGCATTTAGACAACCTCCATTCAGACTCTCCTTTCTCCTTTACTTTTGTTCTTCGTGCATGCCTCATTAACCTTGGAGCTCCGGGCTAAAGGGACAACCGGGGGCCAACACTGTAGATCCCAGTGGAACCTACACAATCCTGCTCAAGTTCTCAGCTAACCAGAATCTGCTTTGGGACATTTTCTGGACTCCCATTCTAAGCCCCAGGCCAGGAGATTCTCAAGCTGCTTGCCCATGAGCCATTTGGATTCTGCCCCCACCCGAGCCAGCACTTGGCCATCTTGACTTCCCAGTGGTCAAATTCTGGAGATTGATGTGCCCTACACACATCCTGAGCAGAGAGCCAGGTGAGTGGATGCTGACCCCCCAGCAGAAGGCTCAAGGGGTTCCAGCTGGAAAAGCATCGGGAGGTGACCTACGTCATGAGAACATCCAGCATTCTTCTACTCACTCTTTCTCCCTCCTCTTCTCTGAATTCTGTTTTCCCTTTTCTCCTTTCCTGAGTAATGAGCAACGCCAGTGGCACCTACGCTTATCATCACATTTGGAGCCAAAGAGATTTCTGGTTATTACACACTTGCAATATGGTTACAGTAAGAAGCCCCTGTTTCCTCTCTCCCCATCTTGCTCCAACTCCTCAGCAATTTTTTGTTTTTAGAACAATACCATCAATTACGTTCCAGCATAGTATCAGGCACCACAGGCCTTGGTGGTCCTCATATAACCCAGGTGTCCTCTCCCATGAGCAGGAAGCCACTTGACCTTCCTTGCTATTCTCTCACAGCTCCCCCAAAACCTCATATTGCTCCCTTGGTGGTTAGACCAAGCCAGGAGGCAATGACTTTCCCAAGGCAGAAGACCCTTAACACGAAGTCTGACAGGGGCCAGGTTGGAATTTCATACCCAGCAAGGATAGCTACTGAGTTCTTCTCGATTTGAAACAAACCAACAGAAAAAGATTTTGAAAGAGCATCAAATCCTCTTTGTATATAAGAGAGAGGAAAATGTTGCTTGGCAGTTTCCCCTGAGGCTAAATCAGGAGTGACAGAGCAAAACCAAGTCTATGTTCCTAACAATGAAAAATACATATGTGGCTACAGTTGGACTTGAAGACGTAGGGCAAAGAGTGGGAAGGTAGGGTTGAAAGAGCCAAGAATCAGACATCTCTTAAGCAAGATTCTTGGTGTATTTCCACTCAATAAACAGAGAGGACTTTAAACTTCAGCAACATAGAGGTGACATGATTCCAGGAGCAGAGACAAAGGCATAGGTGGTTCTCTGTTGCCATCCAGTGGGTAAGTGGTGCATGGTGGCCAGATCTTTCCGTGCAGGGATTCAATGCATAAAATTCAGTCTGCATAAAGTCATGTTAACTCCTCCAAAGAATTACTAAAGCTTCCAGAATGTCCCCTCTCCTTCCCCCTGTCCTCCCCACCCCCTCATTAGCTGCCTTTGTTTGTCTTTGAGATAAAGGGATCTTGGCTGGCCTCCCTTGGTCCACTAAAAAACTCAGTACTCAAGAGAGAACAGCTTTTGTGGCACTTGAACCAAATCTGCAGTTCCCTTAATTTGTTTAAAAGATGAGGGAGATGGGTGTGGAGAGAGAATAAATGAGAACCAGGGAGAGAGTGAGAGACTAGCTTCAACTGAATGCCAAACGGTAAATAAGCCCTTTTTATGGACTCATTTGGTCTCAGCTCTACAAAGGCTTTTCTAATTGAGGGAGGAAGCAGACAAAAAGGCAGTTTTAAGTGACGTTAGATTCTTCCTGAGGAATACTAAAGTTTGAGGTTGATCTGCAGAGCTGATAATAGGGAATCTTGAGTCTCTCTTTAAACCCATGGGTTAGTTAACCCAGAATGAAGCACTTGGTTCTCATTGTCCTGGAATTTGTGTTTCAAGCACATGCCTGGCTTTTCCCTCAGCGAGTCTCCCTTCCTCTGATTTCTGCTCTGATGTAGCTGGTATAAGCCTGGGAGCCAGGGGCCAGCTGCCCACAGTGTCTGTACCAGACAGGTCCCCATGTTGATTGTCAATGGCCCAGGAGGCATGAGGAACCTCAGGATATATTGCAGGTAATTTCAGACTGTGCACCCCTGAGCTCTAGGTTGCACTGGGATCCCACAAATGTTTGACTCAAGTACCTTCATTTTTTCACCTTTAAAAATGTAAAAGGCTCTATCAATGGCTTACACATCAAATTGTAACACATCAGGACACCAATGAGTTTACTAGACTTTTTAAAAAACCCAGGCCTACGTCTATGCCCTCACATAATATTGTGCACAAAATGTTCTCTGAGTGTGCATTGGCTGTGCTCAGGCTAAGTCAGGCCCGGCTCACGCACGTCTCTCAGAGGCTGTGTTCTCCCAGCATGTCATCAGTTGCATAGTAACCAGTGAAGAGACAGCAAGACTCATGAGAATATCACATTATAAATAGTTTTAGCATTTATTATACACTTTGGATGCTTTTTATTTAACTTATCTCTTTGTGATAAATGATACTAACAGATGTTAAATATTGGTAATAATTCAACTTAATTTTTTTTTTTTAAAGAATCCAACCATTCCTCTTTCGGGCTTTGCATCAATTTATTTGAAGAGTATGTAAGACTTCAATATGAGCGAATTCAAAGCCCTTACCATTTGCAAATACTTTTATCTGTATGAATTAGAATTTTTTCAATACGGTTCTACCCAAACAAAACAAATAATATACTAAAACAGCCAGGATAATGTTGATCAGCAGATTTCATTAACAAATACAACAATAGACTTCTGTTGTCTGAAAAAAGAGTACACAAAAGAGCATAAGCTTTGGAGTCTGTTATGGGCTGAATTGTGTGCCCCTCAAATTCATATGCTGAAGTCCTAGGGCCCAGTAGCTTAGGAAATAACCTTATTTGGAGACAAAGTCTTTAAAGAGGCGATTATGCTAAAATGAGACCATTCAGGTGAGTCCTAATCCAATCCGGCTGGCGTCCTTATAAGGACAGGGGATTTGGACACGCAAAGATACACAGTGGGTATGTGCTCACAGAGGAAAGACCAAGGGAGGACACAGGGAGAAGGAGGCCATATCTGTAAGCCAAGGAGAGAGGCCTCAGAAGAAACCACACCTGCCAACACCTTGATCTCAGACTTCTAACCTCCAGAAGTGTCAGAAAATAAGTGACTGTTGTTTAAGCCCCTAGTCTATGGTACTTGAGTTAACACAGCGTCGAAAACAATTAGGTCTGAAACTTCCTACTCTACCATATACCTGTGTGGTCTTTTCTTTCTTTTTTTTTCTTTTAATAACTTATTAAAAGGTAATTTACAAATAAAATATATCAGTTTTAAGTGTAAAAGTCCAGGATTTTTAATATATTTACAGAGTTGTGTGACTATCACAATACCCGTGTAATCTTGAGAAAGATAGTTAACCTCTCTGGACCTTAAATTCTTCATTGGTAAAGTGGGGCTAATGTCTTTTACATGATTTGGTTTGAGAATTTAGTGACATAACACAAACATGTGACTTGTGCTTGTTTCCTTTCTTATTCAATCGTTCTTAGGATGCGGTGCCCTTCTACTGTAACCCAACTAAATCTCAAATCCTTGATACTGGCTGGCTCCGCATTTCCTAGCAAGGCTGCAGTCTTTGCAAAACTTAGCACAGTAACACCCTTCACTCCTACTGACCACCTCCTACCCCAAGGATGTAAGTTAGCTTTGAGTCCCCAGATATGGTCTTCCCCTGCGTGGCAGTTCCTGGTATTCATGTCCTTGTGTAATTTCCTTCCCTTGAGGTTTAGATGGACCTAGTGACCCATTCCTAATGAACAGATTACAACAGAAATGATGAGATGTTACTTCTGAGATTAGGTGACAAAAAGCCTGTGGCTTTCCTCTTGGGCATCCTTTCTATCTCTCTCTCTCTCTCTCTCTCTCTCTCTCTCGCTTCCCCTCTCACTCTGAGGGAAGCGAACTGCCATGTTGGGAGCTGCCTATGGGACGTCCATGTGGCAAGGACCTTCTGCCTCTGGCCAGCAGCCAGTGGGGGCCTGAGCCCTGCCAACAGCCATGTGCATGAGCTTGGATGCATACCCTTCCCCAGCCAAGCCTTGAGATGACTACAGCTATGACTGACAGCCTTCTGAGGGACCCTGAGCCAGAGGTCCCCAGCTAAGCAGCACCAGGAGTCCTGACTCATACACACTGTGAAATAATAAATGTTTGGTGTTGTAGGCTGCTTAAAGAGGTAATTTGTCACCCAGCAATAACCAATATAGAAGGAAAAGGGTCAAAATGAGGTTGACCCCTTTCGAAAGATCCCCCTTCTGCTTAGTGCCCAACACACTGTCAATGGTCAAATAACTAGCAAGTAATATTAGCTTACATTTGTCCTTTAAGAATTTGCTAACATTTCAGCAGCTTACGGCTGCTACCTCTTTTTCTCATGCTCTGCAAAAATCATAATGGCCCATGTGTCCCATGTCTCCTGACTCACTTCCCCTCCTACATGGGATTCAGTTTGGTTTGCCTTGTGACCTCATCTCTCTAATGGGCTAAAAAGAGTTATGATTTGATAGATTATCTAGCTTTTTCACGTTGTTAAGGTGGAAGCAATGTCTTTTTGTGGCTTTCTCCATCTTAAGGGCAAGTGGAACCCTAGACTGGGTTTGAATTTTGATCTCTCCTTTCCTTTCCTTCTGACCAGATGCTGTGATGCAGGCCATAGAAAGCCCACACGACCAAGACAAGGAGGCCTGGATTTACCCTTTGAGTCTTAGGTCTATAGCTGACCGCTGCCCCGTATTCATTCCATTGACTCATACAAGCAGATGTGCCTACTCACCTAGACACAAGAGAAGAGGGTGGCCTTTCCAATGGGATATGAAGACCATCAAGGCTGACTGTCACCCACCGCTTGAAATTTCCACCGTTAAAGTTGGTAATGAGTTTGATAGCAAGTCTTTTGAGGGCGGGCCAGCACAAGAAAAAACTAAACTCCAGTGTAGATTTGTTTTTTTGTCTAGTTACCCTCCAACTGGGCAATTTGTCTTGGGTAACTCACTTTGATTATCGATCTACCAATGTCCTTATCTATTAAAGAAGGACTTAGATGATATTCCTTACGATAATATAAAAATTAAATTCTAAATTTATGAGAAAGAGACTCTGCTCTTCTCTGATTTGCATTTATATTACTCTAGATTCCACTGTTATGTTGGGCTCTAAGTAGATGAGACCGACCAGGTAAGTGTTAGGAAAGGTTAAGGATAACTGTGGTAATTATTGTGCTTTGTTTGCACATTCCCATTCCTCTTCCTCCATTTTCCTCACCCCCCAACTTCTCTGCTTCCCCCACTCCGACACAAACACACAAGCTACAGGACTGAACACGTGACCCAGCCGATCTTAGTACAGTTGACCCTTGAACAACATGGGGGTTAGAGGCACCGAGCTCTGTGCAATCCAAACTTAACTACTAATAGCCTACTGTTGGCCAGACGCCTTATCGGTAACAGAAAGTTAGTTAATACATACCTTGTATGTTATTTGTGCATTCTTACAATTAAGTAAGCAACAGACAAGAAAATGCTGTTAAGCAATCATAAGGGAGAAAAAATACACTCACTGTGTTTATTGAATAAAATCCACATATAGGTGGACCTGCACAGTTCCGTGTTGTATTTTACTTTCCTTTTTTTTTTTTCTTTTTTTTTTACTGTACTTTAACCCTCAGTCAGCAATCTTTAGTCTAAGAAATGTACATAGGAGAGCCCTTGTCTTGGATTACTGTAAATATTCTGGAAAAGGTAGTTTTCCAGTTGTGTTTGCTAGTCTGTGAGATTGTACGTTTGGGAATGCTGGCTACCACATGGCGAGAAACTTGCTATAGAATGAAGCCAAGACAAGGAAAGCGGAGAGAAAGAGGGAAAGGTCTCTGGTACAGTGTGTCTCAGCTCCAATTTCTAAGACTCTGATCCTACAGCTCTTTAGATCCTGAGCAAACCTAGGTATGACCCTTCCCAGGTGTATGAGGCCATAAGCAAAGTTGATCTGACTTGAGTTTCAGTTACTTGCAACTCAAAACAATCCTGATAAATACAGAGACTGAGAGGATGTAGAGGTCATTAAAACAAGTCCTGTAGGATGAAGCACAGAATGAAAGACTAAAGTGATGGGACACTTGAAGGTGAAGGATCCAGGGAACCCAGGTGAAACACCTGACTTGATTCCTGTCCAAACGTACATGGCTGCAGATTGCCAACTACTTCTTAGAAGGTGGAGAAAGAATGGAGGCTTATTTTACACGAGATCCTTGTCAAACTCTCAGGCAACAGGGTAACCTGGACATGGTTTCTTTCAAGCTATATTTGTTTGTGAAAACCAATTGGTAGGGCAACCTTATCCATTGGGAGGACTAACAGAGCAACCTTGCTGTCTCTAATGCTGGCAGTCTCGGCTTTTTAAGTGTAATGTGACTCTGGAGACAATGTCATTGATTAGATTATCATGTTACAAAATTCCAACTGCAAGTGTACTCAGAGCAGTGGCATTGTGTTAGAGGGGAAAGCATGGGTGTTGGAAAAGAATGTAAAGTGGAGTCAGACATCATACTCTCTCACCCAATCCCCACTATGTGCAAGGGTGAAGGGTGTCACCTCAGTTTTGGAGCCAGGAGTCGCTAACAGCTCCTATGGGGATAGAGTCAATAGCCTTGGCCTTGGTCTCATTAGTCTAAGCTCTAGCCAGCTGAATTAATCATAGAAACGAGCACTTGTCTATGTAACACACATTTTCCCAGGGCATTTAAGCTCTGGGTTTAAAGGGAAGTTACATTAATAATAGCAATCCATATTTTGCTGAGTTTTTCCATGCCCCTTGCTATAACGGAATATCCAATCCCATAACAAGTTCCCCAAAATTATGTCTTGGGACCTCTGAGGGGATTCTTACAATGCACAAAAACAAGCCCTGACAGCCACAATATGGAGTCCACCTATGTACTTGATTCCATCCTCTCTTTCTCTGCCCCTTTAATGTCACCAAAAGGACTGCCATTGTGTCCTTCAGGCTTCGGCAATGCACCACCACACTCTACAGAAGTGAGGAAACACCTTCCTCACTCCTAACATCCCCCTCCAGGAACACCGACCATTAGCATTGCATCCTGTGAGTGCACAGGCATGCGCGCACACACACACACACACACACACACACACACACAACCCTCCCTTACTAACAAGATCTCTCACCGTGATCCCAAAGAGGGGGTATATTTTACTCCAAATTGTGAAGGGATCCTTTGTACCGAGCACTCTTTTCCATTCCCATATGTCGTTCCTTTTTTTCTTTCCCACGAACAGAACCCAAATGTGAATCCATGGCGCTCACGGGGAGCCAGGCTCCCAGACACGGCCGGCACTATCCTGCAGCCTCTCGCCTCCCACTGCCGCAGCACGCACTTCACCTGCGGAATACTCCCGGCCTCTCTGTCATCCAAAACATCCCTGGGGGTCCATAATCAAGACGTAGGTCACAAGCCCTGCGCTTCACTTTGATGTTTTGGTTGCATGTACATAATTTCTATTTTGCATAGCATAATAGATAAGATGGCACTTGCTAATGAATCCAGTATAGCTTGAGAAGGAAACCTCATTGCTTTGGCTTGCCTTAAAGAAGGAGCTCACGCTCTAGTGTGCCTCACAGAACAGTAAAGATGAATGCGACAGGAATCATCTTAAAATGACAGACTGGAATTTATTTTTTCTCTGCTCCTTGTCTGCCATCTTATGGAGATATATATGAGCCATTAAAATAGGAAGTCTAGCTACAAAGCAGAAGAGATAGCGGGTTGGGACTCATACACTCCACGGAAAGTCAATCAAGATCTTAGAACACGTGGTTACCTTTGAGATTTAAATTCAAACCTTAGGTACTAGGCCCCTTTATCTTCCTAATTTTGTGTTAGGGACTTTCTTATACATTATCCCATTTAATCTCCATGATTAAACTGTGCTAGCTCTGATATTTGAAACAAAATATACTGCTTTACCTCTTGTTCTCCAAGTAATACACATTCACTCAAAAAGAAAAAAATCTGATAGACATTTTTAAATCATCTATATTTCCTATGCTCAAAGTATTTCAACATTTTGATATATGTGATATATATTATTCTACCATATTTTTCTATGCATACATAACTTATACTTTATAATATTACAATTTTAAACCTATTTTTTTCTGAAATAAGATAATAGTGAATATTTTTCTACGATATGAAATTCTTTTTCTATAACATGTTAAGGTTACATAAAACTCTATCATACAACATACACCATGATATATTTAGTGGCTTCCCTATTGTTGAGGACGTAAGCTGTTTCCAATATTCAGTTATTATAAAAATACTTTGACCGACATTCTAATAGCAACAATCTTTACCCATAACCATGATTATTCCTTTCAGATTGATTCCCACAAATAGAATTTTTGCGTCAAAGCACATGTAAAGTTTTAAGACTTTTCTTCTGTATTGCCAAATATCCCTCTAGAAAAGCTATAGCAATTTACATGGCCACTAGTGGTATAAAAATGTACTCATTTCCTTGCAACACTGCTGGCATTTTTACCTTTGCTGATTGTTTGGAAGAAAAATTAACTTTCATTTCTTTAAAATGTGCAGTTCTTAATATTTACTAGTAGGTTAATTATCGTTTTCATAGGTTTACTGGCCATTTACACTTCCCATGTAAAGTGATAGTCATTTTCTTTGTCTCTTTTCTATTAACTTGCTCCTTTTTTCTTATTGATTTTTAAATGCTTTTTATTAAACCTTCCATATGCATCATAAATATCTCGTGATTAACTCTTCCATAAGTACCAAAAATATTGTCTCCCAGTTTGCCTTTTAATATTTAGTATTTGATATATATTTGTTCATGATCGATTTTTATGGAGTCAAATTATTCCATATTTTTAATGGTTTTTGTACTTTTATGCACACTTAGAAAGGTCTTCCAAAATTATTGTTTTTTAATTGCTTTATTATCTTTTTAAATTGTAAAGTTTCATTTTCACATTTAAATCTTCACTTTGGGTGAAGCAGAAATCTACCTTGGGTAGATTTCTGAAGCAGAAATCTACCTTGATTAAATGGCTGGCTATTATTATTAAGTAATCCATTCTTTTTCCACTGAGTTGAAATGCCAGTGTTATCAAAAATTTTTGTTATATTTTGAGACTATTTCAATTCCATTTCATTACTTTAGCACAGTGCCTGTCATCATTCTTGTGTCTTGCCTTTTCTACTAATCCTGCCACGGGGAAACTGCTTCTTTTTCTACGCAAAAGGAAGACAAGTCACCTGTTTTGAGATCTTGAAAAGCAAAGAGTGAAAATAATGATTAACCATGGATAGTTTCAAATCAAAGCGTGTCAATTTAAAGGAAATCATTCCTAAAGTAATGGACTTCAATCCTAATGCTTTTGTCCCTATTAGCCATTAGCAACTGGAAGAAGAAGAAACAAAAAGCCCTGTTAAAACACTTGTCTTTTTATTACCCCTTGAGTTACATGGAGATCCAGTGGAAGGTAGAAGTTGGCCAGAAGAGCAATGCTATCCAACCCACATATACGAAGCAGAGAGCCATGGCCTACCCATATGGCCGTTTTCATCTCTTGCTGCTCCTTTAACATAGGAGAGTAAGAATCCACTTATGATATTAGGTAGTGTAAATAGGCCTTTGACCCTGCACCAAAGACCTCTATCACTCACTGTTTTGAATCTGTTTCTGGTCAACTCAGTTGGCCCGAATGCAGCTCTAATGAGGCTGAGGTCACGGGTTCAATACCAGTGTGGTCTAATTACCAATAAGTCAACGATTTCAGGGCCTCAGCTTGTACTTCTAAACCAAGCCAGCCATTTTGCATATGCTCAGCTTTGGTCACACAGGGGACAAGGTGAGAGAGCAGAGATAAATCAGAACAAATCTCCCACCGTAGTGGGACGTGCACTCAATGCCCTGCTGTTGGCAGGTAGTAGCAGGGCTTGGGATATGAGCAAGGAGAGCACATTTTTATATTGGCATGACGGCCGTCAGTAATTGGCATACACTCCACCCCTATCCTGCAGAGGGGCTGCCAAACTCCCGTCTCAAAGGACTTATTATTCTAATTTACAGGATAGAGATGGGGGTGGGATGGGTCCAGGGCTTGAACGGGAATGTTTTTAGTAACCACTGATGCCTAGGGGAACCTCAAAAAAGTAAATGGAGATGTAACCTTTCTTTTTAATTTCATTATGAAGTAAATCAAACATGTTAAAGACAATTTGGAAAACAAGCAAAGAAATAAAACATCCATTTTCACCAACACAACACAGGCAAAATTAGAAATTTTAGACTCACTTTTCATGACCATTTTAATGCATTCCACAAATAACATTTCACAGGAGGAATAATAAACATTTGTAGAGAAAATGGAAATCACCTACCGTCCCTAACAGAGCGACTATTTTACATTTTCCCCCGTAGACTTTCAGTCCTCACCCACAGAAGCACTGCATTCTGCGTGACTCCTCGGAAATGCAGAGGTCCCCAAAGGTGCTGACCCACCAACTTGACAAAAGGCCCATAATTAAAATCCCCCAGGACATAGAAGACACTTCCGTCTTCTTGATTCCGCTTACTCTTCACATACTAAAGAAGTTTCTAATTACAAGTATTCGGCACAATATCATTTGGAACGCATCAAGAGGGAGGGGGAAAATAGCCCTCCTGCTTAATGTGAACGCGGCAGAATTGGCACTCCCCTTTTAGAACGTACTGTAATTTCTCATGGAAACACTTTGTGAAAAGCCAGTCATATATCGTAGCCCCCTAAGTATGAAACCACGGGTCCCTCTAACCACACAAAACAGCTGTGCCCTCGAAAGAAAGGTCATCTGCTGCAGCCGTGTTTCTTTTTACTTTTAAAGAAATGTCAGACCATGTTTTATGCGGTCCTTATGACAGGGTGCTGTTTATTGTATCACCAAGCTGCCATAACTTCAGGATGAGGAAACTGCCATTATTTGGAGAGTATATATCTTTCTGACTTGCAGGAAAGATGAAAATTAAGAACGGCCCTTTTGCGGAGTGGGTCTAAGTATTCTTTGACAGTCTCCTACAATATTTCAAACATCTTCGTCAGACCCATAAAACCTGATTCTCGCCTCACTTAGCCCAGCTGAAGCTGTGTTGGACTTAGGATATTTATCGCAAGTGTGCTGTGAATGCTGCCACTTGGCAGATGTTTTTGAGCAGGGATTTTAAGCCAGGTTCCTTGGTGCCCCCAAGGCTAATGAAGTGTACATAATGAAATGATCCGACATTAGGAAATAACGATAACTAATGTTTATCATGTGCCCGGTTCTGGGCTAAGTGTTCTACATGTATTATCTCAATGTGTCCTCACATTTAGGAGGGCACCATACGTAATCCAACGATACAGATAAGAAATAAAATCAAGTAACTTGCCCCAAGGTCACACTGCTGGGAAGCAAGGGTGCCGGGATTCAAACCCAGGGCTGGTCACCCTGTGCCAGATACGTTAATCAACATAGGTCACTCATGTGATCTTTCCCAGGCACTGTGGTCCCACAGCATAATAAGGACTGTCTTCATAGTTCTTACACGTTGCTATCACTATCTAAATTGTGTTGGAGAGAGTCAGTTCTGTCCACATGGTAACACAATCCTGTGACAGATTGCATTTGAAATCAGATCTGTGTGACCTCCAACTCCATATTCTGATGCCAAAGTTGTCGACCTGGAGACTTTTCTGGAGATGAGAAGGAAAGGGGAATGTAAGACATTTTCAAAAACCTGCTCCAGGTCTTGATTGTTTAGGATCAACAGGGGAGGGAACGTGATAAAGTCACTTGAGAGTTCTGTTTAAAATCCTTGTCAAATTCTGTTTCGTTGTGTTCTTATGTTCTAGTGCAACTGCAATGTGAGGAATGCCAAACTGCTTCAAAAACCAGGATCTGGACCAAGCTTACGAGGGATAAGCCGTTACTCAGCTATAAATGCAACCTGTTCGTGTAAGTTATCAAGCAGTACCTTGCCCGGGTCACACAGCTAGTGGTGGCACAGTGCAGCCTAGGCAGTCTCCTGCCAACTAGAAATCTCTGTTGGGGTGGGGCAACTGTGAGGTTCAGACTGAGTAGGTGAAGTGGCTGTGAACATTTCTTTAGAGAAAAGAAAGTCACAAGGGAGGCCGACAGCTGACAGATATATTCACTTGCTTTCCTTCCCCTCAGCTCCCCCCAATCCCCCCCAACCCCCATCCCACATTCCCCTCCCTTGCCCTTCCTTGCTCCCTTTCTTCTCCCTCCTTCCTCAGCCACCCTGGGGTGGGAGGGGCGAGCCAGCAGGGCGGGCGGGTGGTGGGAAATCACTGGATAGGTGGGCTGGCTTCTAGCCTCCGCTCTGACACTCACTGGCTTTGTAACTCTAGACAAGTCGCTTAACCTATGTCTTTCGACCTCAATTGCTTCATTTTTTTTCAGCAGATTTGTATTAAATGCCAAATGAAGTGTTCATATTTCATCGGTGACATGAGGAGTTAGGCCAAATGGACTGTACAGTCCTTTCTGTGTTTAAAATGCTGTGACTTTCTCCCTTGTCTCTGATGCTCCCTTCCCCTTCTTTCTCATTTCTTCCTTCCTTCTCTACTTTCTTCCTCTGTAACCTGTGTTCCAGCCTACCTCTAAGTCTCTACACGGAAGCAGAGAAGTAAAGATGGAGAGGAGAGAAATTCATAAGTTTGTGGGATCTTTCTTTCTTAAAGTCAAATCAACCTTCTTTACTTCCTCCCTACTTCCTTCCCTCCCTTCCTTCCTCCCCCTCCCTTCTTTTTTCTTTCTTTCCTTTGCTCCCTCCCTCCCTACTTCTTTCCCTCCCTCTCTCCTTTCCTTCCTTCCTTTCCCTATGGTAATTTTCTTTGGCTTTTCAAGAGAGATTTTCCGGGACTAAAGAGACCTCTCTTAATTCATCTCCTCATTCAGGCAAACATTTTGATTGTCTGCAAGTACCAGCATTTTGTCGGGCATGGTAACTACAATGGCCACCAGTGGGATCTGGGAGATATCTGCTCACATTGGTTTGCAAACTGTGGTTCCTCTGGGGAACAAAGGAGCTGACACACACTATAATCCCTTGCCTCTACAAGAAGTGCCTAAACCAAACACCTGGACTACCTTAAAAGTGAAAGCCTCGGGAGTCCACGGCAATAAAGCCTTCCAGACAGACTTGACTCCAATGGCTTTCAAGGACGGTCAGCAAATGCCACCTCTGTGTGTGTTGACTGCATCCAGCCTTTCTGCTTGAAAAGAACTTCAAAGGGCTTGAAGACTAGCTAGACCAGCGTTGCCCAACAGAACTTTTCTGGTTAGGGAAACGTGTCTGATATGGAAGCTAAAGCCACATGGCTACTGAGCCCTGGAAATAATGCTAGTGTAACTGAGGAGTTCTATTTTAAATTTTCTTCTATTTTAACTGTTTAAATTGAAATAGCCACATGTGGCTAGTGATTACCACATAAGGCAGTGCAGATACAGAGCACTAGAAACTCACATGAACAAACAGAACTCCTAGATAGGATAGAGCAAATTATGTAAAATGGAAGACAGGTACATTGCATAAGACGATGAGGAGGTTTACGGTAATCAAATCTTGAAGCATGGGCTTGTGAAGAGGAAAAATGTCAAAACAAGGAGAAGGGAAGGGCCTTACTTACTCTTAGACAGTTTCAGATGTCCCTGGCACGTAGTGTGGCTCTCTAAAATTTCGTTGAATGGATGAATGGTTGCTACAGGTCTGGCTAGGCTTCTTTGGTCATTATGAAGAACAGAGATCCACCCACATTAGCTTAAGCAAATGTTGGTAGTAGTTGTAGAGAAGCTGTATTTGTTCTAGACAAGGGGTAGGATCTTTTGAACCTCCACAATCAGGAGCTAAATAGAGCTAAACTCATGGTGATTAGATGGCTCTGGAATAAATTTCAACAATTATTTTTAAAAATAACATGATGTCAGACCCCAATAAAAACTATATAAACATTTTCTGGGTTTTAGTCCTGATAAAATAAAATTTTTTTAAAGGCTTTTAAAGGGTGTATCAAAGGCAAGAAGAATAAGGAAGTCTTCATGCTTGGGGAAGACGTTGATATTAATTGATCATGGATAGAAATCAAAGTATTTGGCTCCAGTTTATTTTTTCTTCCTATTTTATCTCAAGGATAAAAATATCTTTTCATACGAGAAGAGATAAAGCAAACATTGTAAGACAGAAGCCAACGCTGGTTATAACACATCTTACTGCTCTCAGTGAGTTCAAGTCTCCAGGTCTACACAAATTATACCACCAACCAGTGTCTTGCAGAAATAATGAAAGCTGAAATGCTATGGATACATTCTGAACAGCTATGGAGAATGAGAGAAGTCTCAGTGGGCTGGAGAGGACTGACCATTTTCCCAATTTTCAAGAGAGGGTAGAGAAAAGATCCTATCAACTAAAGGCTGATAGGCTTGATGATAATCTCTGGAACAATTAAAGTAAGCTTGAAAGGAAAAAAATTGTGGACATACTTTGAAAGGAAAGCAGTGATCACCAAGAGTCAGGATGGGTTCACTAAAAATAAATCATGTCAGTCTAACCTCCATCCTGCTTTTGGTACAGAGAATTGCAAGACATGCAATAAATTACACTTCAGCAAGGTATCTGACAGGGTCTCTCATTAGATCCTTATGGACAAAATTTAGAAATCTGAGCAAACTGCTGGTACCATTAGATAGATCAGTAATCACTTGGATGGCTTTCCTCAAAGAGTTGTGATTAATAGATGGCTGTCAACCTGAGGGGAGGTTTTCAGATCGTGCCACAGAACTCTCTGTCCTTGGCCTGCTCCGCTAAATGTTTACATGACTCAGATGAGGACAGTGATGGTATGTTCATTAAATCAGCAGATGACAGGAAACTAGGAGGGATACATAACAGATTTCAGGCCCCAGATCTTCTCGGTCTGAGACAATGGGCCAACTTTAATAAATTTTCAGTGCAAGGATCTGCCCTAGTACATAACGATGAACACCCCCCTTTAGCACCAGATGGGGAGAGGCCAGGAAAACCTGGCCTGTGTGATTAAAACCCAGCTTCTACCATTTTCCATGATCAGACCAGCAGAAACAACCTGCCTTCCAGTCTCTTGTGCTCTGTGGTCAGTATAACATGCTCAACATCTCTTATTTCACCCCTTGGCCCTTGTCAGGACTGACCCACAGGCTGACACCTCAGCCCCTTGTCTAGGCGCCCTGCTCCCCAGGAAGGAGTTGCCATGTTTCAACCTACAGTTACAGTGCCCAGTGCTTCCTTCCCTTCCTGGGAGGAACTCGCAAAGCCAGTTCTTGCAGTTTGCCTTGGGATGGGGCTGAAGAAGGCTTCTGCCCTCGGTGACCAGGCTGGGCTCATGAAATTGCACCATCCTCTGTCCAGCAAGCTCTGCTGGTGATCTCTGATGTCATCTAAAAACCTCAGCCAAGCCTGCTTCGCCCCTTAACACTTTGGGAGGAAGGTTTCTGGGACATATGATAGACAACTGAAGTTGGTTATGTTCAAGAACCACTAATGCAAGCACTCGGGCAGTGGTTGCTTGTTATCAGGTGATTATAAACCCAAAAGCCAATGTGATCCTGAGCTCTTCTCTCAGAGATAATGAATCCATCGTAAGGGAAGTGGTTATCTTGTTCCTTCTCATGTTGATTAGACCATGCTGGGTACCACACGGAGCAACATTAACTAATTGAAACTTCCTTGGAGAAGAATGGCTAGAAAAGTTAAGAGACTTGAAGCCAACTAAATAAAACAAAAGTTGAAAACTTTGGATGTTTCACCCTGAAGAGATTGTAATAGCTGTCCACAGATTTTTACGTCTTTCATGTGAAGAAGGATTGGAGTTATGTTACTAGATAAAGCAAGCATCAATAAGTGAAAACTACAGAAAATCAGATTTCTTACAATAATCTCTAACAATTAGAACTGTCCAAGACGGGCCCTGGTTCCCTTAGGACCTTCTGAATTCCTGTTGCTAGAAGTGCTCAAAAAGAGATAATGTGTTATCTGTAATGTCACAGTTAGAATGCAGCCGCCAACATGTAGTTAACTGGACAATCTTCAAGGCTCTTTACGCCCCAGGTTTATAATTTTATAACTGTATATCTGATCTAACTTGGGCTAGTTTTTTCCTAATTCTCCTGGCCTACTATTCCAAGAATATATTCTAGAGAAGACACATGGCCTCTCTTTTTAAGTTTGCAAGCTCAGGCAGAGAAAAATTGGGGAGGACCAAGAGTAAGCCTTCTCTGATGACACAGCTGGTAAGTATCTGTAGGGGTCTCCAAAATTCTCCTCATCATGTGTAACAATTCTTGCCCTCACCCCAGCTCCCTTGGGTCCTTTGAAATATGAGTTCAGTCCTGTCCTGTTATCAGACTCTGGACAACAGGTCAGTGTCCCTCCCAAGCCTTTCTCTTCACAGATGGGAAGCACTCCAGGACACTGTGGCCAAACTGGGTGGAGGGGGCCTCGCTTGCACAGTCACTGAAACCCAGACATTAACCTGACTGGCTTCTTCTGCTCCCAGGATGAGAAGGGGAATGGAGAAAGGAGGGAATGATGCTGACTAGGCTCATTCATCTTCTTGCATTAGCCTGTGGCCATTCTATTCTGGGCCTACTTCCACCCCTGGGCCTGTCTCTCTGGCTATACAGCCTCAAGGTGACTCCCCGCCTCACTCCCAGGCCTCTGGGCCACCCTTCCCAGATGAGCATCCTGCTGCATAACTAGCAACCTCTGTCCAAAATCACACATATTTCACCTGGAAGAGGAAGATGTGGTTCAGACAGTTGCCTCCAGAAAGGGAAGGTAGGATTATTTTAATTGTTATTGCCATCAGCCCTATTTCCTGAAAATGTACAGCGGCAATGATGGAAGGTACTTCCTTGAACACATAAGAAGCCAAGATAAAGAATACTGAATGATTGACTAGTCTCAGAGCACGCACTAGAGAGAACCCATAATATGTGGCTGGGAGGTATAGCCAGGTGACAATAAGCGATCTTTTCAAATCTAAGGGCAAATGTAAAAAAAAAAGAAGAAGAGAAGGAGGAGGAGGAAGAGGAGGAGGAGGAGCAGGAGGAGAAGAAGAAGAAGAAAGTAGAATGGTGGTTGACGGGCCAGGGGAAGAGAGTCATAGGAATTCACTGTTTAATGGGGACAGAGTTTCAGACTGAGAAGATGAGACCAGTTCTGAAGATGGATGGTGGTGATGTCTGCACAGCAACGTGAATGCACTTAATGCCACTGAACTGTACACTGAAAAATAGTTAAGACGGTAAATTGTTTGTTATGCGTATTTTAGCACAATATAAAATTGAACAAAAGAGATCTTTTCAAATCTAGATTTGTACTCTGATTTTCAATGAGAACGTCTAAGAATCAGCACAAAGGTAATGTGGTACAGGCCACAGGCATCTGAGACATGATGAGAAAGTAGGTGAAGAAGTAAGGAAGAAATCCATCGAAGCTGGAAAGTCATACTTCTCATGGACAAGAGAATTTCCTCACTCAGGAATTACTGACACTCAACAGCCCCCTTGCCCTTGGTTTCTGGGTTCTCAGCCAACAATAACTCAGAGCAGCACATCTGAAGAGAGGAGGATACACAGGGAAGAGATGTTAGAGGAAGACACAGAGTCTAGAAAATATATTGGGTGACGATGAAAAGCATATACAAAACTAATAATAGTCATTAGACTGAGGCCAGTTAGTGCTGGAGCAAACAAGTTCTTCCCAGCCTCATAGGCCCTGATGGTCTTGAAGAACAGATAAATAACAGATAATAAAGAACAGATAATAAAGTTACCCAGGTATCATTTAAAAATTTCAATAACGGTCAGTGTTCTTAGTTAAGGAAAGAAGGACAGTACCAAATACTTTTCATAAATAGTCTCATACACGCTTTCATTTTTTGCCCCTAAGTTTTGCATTTAACATGTAAAGCAGTTGTCTGGAAGAGTCACAGATACAGAGCCCTTCATTTTCTCATAATACCTGGTACATAAGTGTTTCAGAGAGTTCCAGAATGCTCAGAGTTCTGCCACTTCTACTGCCTCTTATTCAGGGGAAGGGGAAGGAAGTTCCAAGGGTGTTTTTCTCCCTATATACTTGGCCTTACCTTTTCATGTGTGTTCTCAGTTAAGGAAACCCACATGTGCTACATGGGACCAGAGACCAATACAAACAACAGGCCACACATCCTCTCAGCTTGAAGACGGCCATCCACCTCTGAGGAGGACTGGTAGGTAAACACTGATAACTGGAAGTGCTCTCAGTTGAATGGAAACAACTTAAACCAACCAAAGACTGTCGTTTGGGAAGAATAAAGGCTATGAAATCAATAGAAGGTAGGCTAAGGGAGCTCATGTTGCCATTCCAAATCTGCTGTGTAGAAAGGATGTGTCACTTAGAATGCTTAAGAAGCCCACCGGCCATTTTAAAAGAGACTTCAGCACTTGTA
The DNA here is from genome assembly GCF_004115265.2 of Rhinolophus ferrumequinum. Lineage (NCBI taxonomy): Eukaryota > Metazoa > Chordata > Mammalia > Chiroptera > Rhinolophidae > Rhinolophus > Rhinolophus ferrumequinum. Next base: position 41,612,823 of record NC_046301.1, read on the forward strand.
GTCCTCAAATGATGGAGGATGTTGTTTGAACAAGGGACAGTCTTTAACTGAACCAGAAATGGGAACCTGATCTAAGGCCGGCCAATATATAGGCTGCTCCCCAATCAGTGAGAGGGTCTAGCATAAAACAAAACTACCCAACAGATAATTAGTTAGGCCAACCTTTTCTCCCATCAGAATTTGAAAAGGAAAATCTGGAGCAATTCAGCTGGTGTATTTGGGATACATAGCAAGTAAGAAATATTAGGTTGGCCCAGAAACCGCAATAGTAATTGTGGTTTTTGCATTGTTGAAATTTGCCGTTTGATATTGGAATACATTCTTAATAAAGGTGGTTATGTTGTACATCATTTTAATGCGCATTTCTCACTTTATGGGTTTTTTTGCTAATGACTTATTACTTGCTGTTTATTTTATATTTATTTTAGACTATGGAAGTGATGTTAAACAAAAAGCAAATTCGAGCAATTTTCTTATTTGAGTTCAAAACGGGTTGTAAAGCAGCGGAGACAACTCGCAACATCAACAACACATTTGGCCCAGGAACTGCTAATGAACGTACAGCGCAGTGGGTTCAAGAAGTTTTGCAAAGGAGACGAGAGGCTTGAAGATGAGGAACATAGTAGCCAGCCATCGGAAGTTGACAATGACCAACTGAGAGCACTCATCGAAGCTGATCCTCTTACAGCTACACGGGAAGTTGCCGAAGAATTCAATGTTGACCATTCTATGGTCGTTTGGCATTTGAATCAAGTAGGAAAGGTGAAAAAGCTGGATAAGTGGGAGCCTCATGAGCTGACCGAAAATCAAAAAAATCGTCGTTTTGAAGTGTCGTCTTCTCTTACTCTATGCAACAACGAACCATTTCTCGATCAGATTGTGACGTGTGATGAAAAGTGGATTTTATAAGACAACTGGCGACGACCAGCTCAGTGGGTGGACCAAGAAGAAGCTCCAAAGCACTTCCCCAAACCAAACTTGCACCAAAAAGAGGTCATGGCCACTGTGTGGTGGTCTGCTGCCACTACAGCTGATCCACTACAGCTTTCTGAATCCTGGCGAAACCATTACATCTGAGAAGTATGCTCAGCAAATCGATGAGATGCACAGGAAACTGCAACACCTGCAGCCTGCATTGATCAACAGAAAGACCCAATTCTTCTCCACGACAACGCCCGACTGCACGTCGCACAACCAATGCTTCAAAATTTGAAGGAATTGGGCTACGAAGTTTTGCCTCATCCGCCATATTCACCTGACCTATTGCCAATCGACTATCACTTCTTCAAGCATTTCGACAACTTTTTGCAGGGAAAATGCTTCCACAACCAGCAGGATGCAGAAAGTGCTTTCCAAGAGTTTGTCGAATCCCAAAGCATGAATTTTTATGCTACAGGAATAAACTTATTTCTCACATGCAAAAATGTGCTGATTGTAATGGTTCCTATTTTGATTAATAAAGATGTGTTTGAGACTAGTTATAATGTTTTAAAATTCACGATCCAAAACCGCAATTACTTTTGCACCAATGTATATCGATGAACCAAAAAATTAAAGGGAGAGGTTATGAGGGAAACCTGGGATAGAAAGACCTTCTTCATTATATAATAAGCAAAAACCAAGTGCACTGAAAATAACAGAAGAAGGCTATTTATTTACTGCAGGTTAGGAAGATTAAAGCGTGAACCTGGATTACCCTACAGCCCTCATGGAAGGATGGGCGAGTGGGTGGGAAACTCATTTTATTCTGCTTATCCAATACTAGACGCTAACAATATGTGCTTATTTAAATGTAATTTATTAAAATTAAACAAAATTTAAAATGCAGTCTTCAGTGACACTAGCCACATTACAAGTGCTCAGTGGTTTAAGACAACAGTTTAAGCTCCAAAACTTAAGACCATGTAAGACAACGTGGCTATAGAAGATTTCTATCATTGCAGGAAGATCTCTTGGACTACACCGCTTTACATTCTCATACATCCGAAGAGCCCTCCATTACAAAACATACACCAGGTATTGTAGCACTAATCTATTTCTGGCCATTAATACAGGTAAAATTTTAAGATGACATTAGAACAGCAGGCACCATATGACTACGAATTCTTAATGCTAACACAAATATTCCACTTGGGAAACAAAAATTTGTGATAAATCTCTATTTTCATAATTGTTATTTCCCCTAAAATAAAAATGAAACCAAATATCTGTTTTAGACGTACAGTCTCTTCAACTAGAGATAAATATCTATGCTATCATTTAAATAAAATTAATATTATGGTAACAGACTCAAAAATCAAGAGTAAAAATAGTTTTTCTAGGCATATTTATTCAATACTTCTATACATAATCACAAAGAGTACATAACAGAAGAAGGCTATTTAGTAAAGGAAGAGAGATATTGCATTCACATTATCAGCAAAAAAGGCCACATAGAAATAAAAATCCTCAGACACATCATAGCACTTGGCAAATGAACTACTGGAATTCACATACTAAAGCAATTGAATCATTGTTTTCCTGCAGCGTTACAGTTCCAAGTCAAAGAGGCTTTATTAAGACGCAATATGGCCCAAGCAAATACAATTTAAGAAAGCTTACTTTACATGATACAATCATGCTTCACATGACAATATACAAAAAAAAATTATTATTCAGAAACCAAATCATCAGGAAGTTCAAATGATCAAATTTCAATGTTACTATGCACATACCTACAAGTACTAAAAATACCCTAGGAGACTGGAATCTACCTGCTATTAGTTCTGAATCTGCTCCTCCACACTTATACCACCAGGCAGGTCACATTTGTTTTCTGGGTATAAATTTTCTTATCTATAAATAGTGAGGAAACCAAGCAAAAATGCTGAATAGTTCATATAAATGGCTAACAATGCAATTAAAAAATTAACTGCATGTAATAAAAAAGACAGTGCGAAAATAAATTACATACCAGACTCTAACAAAACTACTATGATACTGTGATCATAGATACTCATAACTATGGTATTAAAGAAATGCAAGATGCTAAGGGCACTTCTGAAATATCCACGAAAGAGCAATATTGTCTGTGTTATAAGATTATTATATTCTCATTCTCAAACATCTGTATGGCCTACAATGTTGCTCAGTTAAGCAAAATATTCAAACAAGCAGCGGCACGAAACAAAAATCCACCCTAATAAAAATTAAATTGTAGACACACCCATCAAAAACTGGGTGTTCAGCACAAAAATTGAAGGAGCTAATGGGTCAAAAATGGCTCTCTCAGAAGATGATATTCATATTTTGCAATGGCCTTGACCTCCCTAGCTCTTAAGGCTTTTTATCGGGCAAGGGGGAAAAAATCAGCAACCTGATGATCTTCTGCGGCAAAATTATCTAAAGAACCTTGATTTGGGTTTTCACTAACAAATATAGAAAAAGAGCAGCAGAGTTTGGAGGGGAAGAAATCAAACATTCCGAATGGCAACTAATCCTTTTTGGTGCTAGTTTGGGGAGAATTTTTAAAAGTAAGGAAAGTGGAATGAAAGTATCATGTGACCAGTTATCTCATATTACCTAAGAGGACATACCCATGGCAGCCAATTATCTGTGAGATTCATTTTTCAGATATGGTTGACAAGTAAGGTCCAATCCCTGTAGTACTGAGAGCCATAACTGGAAACCTTTTTTCCCCCTATAGCTGATAAAATATATTGAAAAAAGAATGGATTAGGGCCATACACTCTGTGTCAACTATAACCACACATAACATTTAGGCTAATTTATCAACTTCTCCAGGAAAAGTACTGTTACAAAGATCATGGAACTCAGCCATTTCTTTAGCTATCACCAATAAGTATTAATTGTCCTCATTAATTACCCTATTGTATGTGACACCAGACTTAGGATCAGACTAGCCGATTAAATATTTTCACCTAAAAAATGAAGTATCTTTATCTTTTTTAATAAAAGCAATGTTCTCATGCTGTTTTTCTCTAAAATTACTGTCACAGAAACAAAGTTCCTAAGAACACCTTCAAAAGTTGACTACATTAATATGAAAGTAAAATAAAATTATAAGCCATCTCAGTACGAAAAACCTTCAGTGATGAACCCTACCATATTGTTTTATGTTAACTGCGACCGTATTTCATGAAATCTAAGACACTGATTTTATATATCACGACGATAAAAGCACTTCTAAATAACTGTAAAATGCCATCAATTATTAGTCCCAACTTTTCAGAAATGTTAAAAGGTGACAAAAGTGTCCACTTTAGAATTGACATTAGCTGTATGCATGATAAATGAAAGAACAAACAAACATTCCCTGAGCCCTCACTATGTAACCAACACTGGAAATAACTGTCATGCAACAGACTTGGTCTCTTCATTGGGAAAGTTCCTATTCTCTTTACCTGTAACTTTGCACGTACATCCTAGCCACCTTTTCAATCTAAGTTCAAGCCATAATGCCTTCCTTGACCACTGCAGTGCACGTTACCTCCCCTTCCCCTCAATCCTATGGCTTCTTTGGTCTGGTAGCATTCAGCTGACACTCTAACCTTCTCTCGGTGGTGTTACTTCGCTTTCAGCCTAAGTGTGTATACTCACTGTCTAGTGAAATTCCTCTTTAACAGACATTTGTCTTTATCCTCTAAAGCAATCAGAATTCACTTATTAAAATCTACTGGAGAATGGGGGAATCTAATAAATAGAATGTTTCTGGGTAACGATCACATATACTATATATATATATTATATATATATACACACACACACACACAGGACATATATGGATATGCTACTCTATAAAACAGTATTTATTTGAAGGTAACGGATCATTCATGCTTGATATAAGCTTTATTGAAATCAGTTTATACAATGAAGCACAAAATATTAATTTCTTAAAAAATATTTTTAAAGAATACCAAATATTAATGAAAAATGATCTTCTTTCAAGTATATAAGCCATTTTTTAAAAATCAGACTTTTTGAGAAGAATGTTAATAAGTGCCATCAGTATTCTAAGATACAATGTAATAATTCCAAATATATCAAGAGTCATAAAAAGCTAAAGTTGAAAGAGGCCTGCATTTTAGGAAACTTTTCAACTAAGTTAGGCCTTAAAAACAACATACACATATTCAGTCAACAATTCTTAAGCGTAGGCCAAGGTACAATATAATTTCATACCTAGATAGTAGAAGATCAAAAGGTATGAAATAATCCACTGTAACTTCTGGCCACTTGAGGTGGCCCAGATATATCCATATCCTCATGTTAGAATATTTTAGGATATGTGTCTAATTTGCCAGAATCAGAAAGAGAATATAACTAACTACAAAGCACATTTGTTTTAAAATGTAATACAAGCAGTCTCCAAATCATGAAAGTACATTTACCAAGAAGCCTATAAATATTAAATTTGTTTCTTGGTCATGTTATATTATATGTATAAATACACACTATTACCCTTATTGCAGCATTATTCTTTTTCTTTTAATCCCCAAAAGCAATGTAATCATAATTTTCAAACATTATATAAAATGTTTCATGTTTTCAGAAGAGAAAACAATAGGCATTAATTGATAAAATTCATTTCTGATTAAGACTTTGAAATGTCACAATCCCATAAATGTTTTTATGATTCTGAAATTTTTAATTACATCTGATTTATCTCAATGAAGAGTTCAGGGCACAAATTGCTGAAAACATTTTTCAAAAAGAATTTAATTTCCAATTCATTAAAATACCAAATAAACGCTGTGTGGTTTAATGTAGTTCCAAGGCTGTAATCTGCGTGCTGCTTTATGTTTACTGTGCAGGTCATATATAAACTTTCTCAGCATTAAAGAAGGGTTTATGTTTAAAAGAGTAACTCCACTTGGTTTTATTTGACATCATACATTACAGAATTATGACACAAAAAGAGCCAATTAAGACTCTCCTTTTCAATGCCTCCATAGCTGACTAATCCTGCTTTTTTTGTTTTTATTCCTCAATCAAGTTATATCCAAATCTTGTTTTGGTTGCAACTCTCTAAGATTTAATTCGAAAAGAATAATCTCAAGGTTCCTTCACCCATGTACTCCCATATACTTTCGATGAAAGATCTGCCCTCATCGAACATACAGAGGAGTGGTTTTATAGGCAGGAAAATGCTATTACTGTGACTGCTGAGAAACTGTGTGACACATACGGAGATAAATGCAGAAAGGATGCAGAGAAGCTACCAGTCTGGGTGTGAGTTTGGCAAAGGCGTTCAAGGGGACAATATTTGAGCTGAAACCTATCAATGGGAATTGCATGATGAGAAAAGAGGAAAGAAGGCAGAACACATCGTGAGGGTAGGACCAACGTCAGGAAAGAGGGTCGGTGAGTCAAATAATGTAACATTAGAAGACTGGGGTAACAAACGTGCGGATAAAATTAGGAGAAATGAGGCTAGAGGGATGTGAAAAGTGCTTAAAACTGCTAAGCAACCTAGTCGTTATGCTGAGGGGAAAAGGAACCATTGAAGAAGAGTTTGCAGCAGAGAGGGGGTGCAATTTATTTTTTAGAAAGACCATTTAAGTTGCAGAATGGAGAACAGCAAAGAGAGAAACAAACGTGTTCAGGAAGGACAATGTGTATGGCCAAATGGAAGAGAGATAGTGGTGACTTGAATTAAAGGGATTACGGTAGGCTTAGAAGCATGGAAGGCTAGGTGGCCTGAATTAAGACCTGGATTCCAAAGAACTTAATTATTGACTGGACTTATGAAGCCAGCGAGGCATCATCAAGGATCGGATTTCTAGTTTTAACAATTAGGTGGATGGGGAGGCCATGGATGAGATAAAGAAGGGCAGCATACATGAAAAGGTGCCCAACGTCACTAATCATGGGGACATGCAAATCATGTATCTCATAAGGGGTTACTATCCAGACTAGATAAAGAATTCATACAACTCAACAGCAAAAACAAACAATCCGATTAAAAAAAAAAATGGGCAGAAGATCTGAATAGGCAGGTATTTTTCCAAAGAGACACAGACGGCCAACAGGTACACGAAAAGGCTCTCAACAGCACTGATCATCATGGAAATGTAAATCAAACCACCGGGAGTTACCACCTCCCCACCTGTTAGAGTGGCTGTTATCAAAAAAACAAGAAATAACAAGTGTTGATGAGGAAGTAGCCAAAAGGGAACCCTGTGCCCTGTTGCTGGGAATGTAAACTGGTGCAGCACCATGCAAAATAGTGTGGAGACTCCTCCAAAAATTAAAAATAGAACTACCATATATATAAAATCCAGCAATTCTACTTCTGGGTATTTATCCAAAGAAAATGAAAACACTAACTCGAAAAGGTATATGCTCCCCCATGCTCGTGAGCATTATTTGCAATAGGCAAGACATGGAAGCAACCTATGTATCTATAAATGGATGAATGGACAAAGAAAATGGGAGATATATATATATATATATATATATATATATATATATATATATATGTAAAATTCAACCACAAAAAAGAAGGAAGTTCTACCATTTGTGACAACATGGATGGACCTTGAGGGTATTATGCTAGGTGAAATAAGTTAGAGAAAGACAAATACCATATGATCTCACGTATACGGTTGGAATCTTAAACAAATAAAACAAAACAAAAAGCTGAACTCATAGATACAGAGAAGATATTGGTGGTTGCCAGAGGCAGTGGGGTGGTGGGGTGGGGGTTTGGTAAAATGGGTGAAGGTGGTCAAAAGGTACAAACTTCCAGATATAAGATAAAAAGTCATGGGATTTAGTGTATAGTATGGTGACTATAGTTAACCATACTGTGCTGTATAGTTGAAAGCTGCTAAGTGAGTAAATCTTAAAAATTCTCATCACAACAAAAAAACAGTTTGTAACTATGGACGGTAATGGATGTTAACTAGACTTAACTGTGGTGAACATTTCTCAATATATACATATATGGAATTATTATGTGTACAGCTGAAAGTAACATAATATTATATGTCAATTATATCTCAATTTAAAAAATTAGAACACTCTCCTGCTTAAAACCTTTCTATGACTCCCTCATGCAACTAGAAAAACTATTCACACTTGTCTCTGAGCTTATCTCACACATCTATTCCTACACTTCCATACTGGTCTCCTGTCAGTTCCTTGAATATAACTCCTGTCTTCAGGGCCATCACAGGGTGTTCCTTCTGTCTAGAATGCTCTTCCAAATAATAACTATGTGGCTGGCTCCTTGTCATTCAAGTTTCAGCTCCAGTGCTGTACAAAACCATACAGGAACCTGAAGTAAGAGGAAAAATATGCTCCCCTATATATGTTTTCATGTGGTTTTTAAATGGTTAATATTTTTTCCAGAATATGGAAAAAGTGAGAACTCTCTGTGTACCTTGTGCTTCATTTTCCTGTGAACCTAAAACTGCTTTAAAAAGGTAAAGCCTATTGAAAAGAAAAAGCTAACTGACAAAATACAGAGAAGCAGAGAGAAAATCAGAAAAGTCATTCTTGCAAAAAGCAAAAGAGGAGACTATTTCAAGAGGGAGGGTGGGGCAATCATTGCCTAATGCTGCCAAGAGCTCATCTAAGATAAGGACTAAAGAGTGTCTCATGAATTTAGCACCAGATGTCAGCCTCGACTTTAGCATGAGCAGACTCAGTGAAGAATTGTGGGTGGAAGCCAGATGGCAGGGGATTGAGGAATGAATGGGTAATATGGAGGCAGAGATAACAATAACGGCAACTCAAGATGTTTGGCAGTGAAGAAGAAGCAATATAAGAAGTGTCTAGAGAGGGAAAAGATTCAGGAGAATATTGTTTTTCAGATTGGGAGAGACATGAACGTGCTTAAATACCGATGGGGAAAAGCCAAGAAAAAGATAACGAATGACAGTGTGAAAAGGGGGACAATTTATGTTTGATATTTCTGAATAGGTGGGAATGGGTGAAAACCAGAACCCTGGTGGAGGGAATTACCTTGAATAGGCAGAGAAAAATCCTGTCTATTGTAAATGGTAGGAAGGGGAAAAGACAGTAAATATGAGTATGTGTGATGGCAGAAAATTGATGGTGCCCTCCCTGATGGTTTTTATTTTCTTCTGTGAAATTGGAGGTGAGGTCATCTGTGGAAGATGAGCAGTGAAGTTATTGGGTAGAACATTTATTTATTCATTCATACAATAAATGTTTATTGGGCACCTACTATGTGCCAGGCTCTGTCTTGGGTACTAGAAATGCATTAACAAACAAAACAAAGATCCCTGCCACTGTGGAGCTTATACTCCAGTGTGGGGAGACAGATGATAAACAATGAACATAATAAGTAAGTCATACAGTGTGTTAGAAGGTTGTAAGTACTCTGAGAAAACAGAATAGGGTCAGGGAGATGGAGAGCGCTGAGGAGGTGAGGTAGAGAGCGGTGTGCAATGTCAGATAGAGAGGTAAACGTAGGTTTCCCTGAGAATAGAACATGGGAGCAACTATTTGAATTCGATGAGGGAGTCAGTCAGATGGATATCTGGGCAAACAGTATTTGAGGAGGAAGGAACAGCCAGTGCAAAATTATAAGGCGGGAGCATGCTGAACACTGTGTATGTTTCCTACTCTTGTTATAACAAATAACCATAAACTTTGTGACTTAAAACAACACAAATTTATTCTCTTAAAATTCTGGAAGCGAAAGTTCAAAATCAGTTTCACAGGGTCAAGGTGTCAGCAGGGCTGATTTCCACCCGAGGAGGTAGGGGGAATGTATTTTCTTGCCTTTTCTAACTTCTAGCGGCCTTGTGATTTTCTTTACTGATGACCTCCTTCCTGACGTCTCTCCAATCTCATTTACTCACCTCTCCTACTTCCCCTTCCATAGTCAAATCTACCTCTGCCTCCCTCTTAGAAGGAGTCTTGTGATTACATTTGGTGCCCATCAGGATAGTCCAGAATAATCTCTGTACCTTAAGATGGAGATTTGATCAAATGACAGATGCAAATCCCTTTTGCCATGTATGGGAATATTCAAATGTTGCCAGGATTAGGACCTGGATATACTTGAGGTGCATTCTTCAGCCTACCACAGCCCACTCTCTGGCCCCCAAAGATTCAGGTCCATCCAATATGCAAAATACATTCACCCCCATCCCAACATACCTAAAAGTCTTAATCCATTACAGCATCATGTGAAAGCCACCCGAGTATCTAGGATAATCTCCCTTAGGCTTTCAGCACGTCTACAAAATACTTCACCGCAACACCTAGGTTAGAGTTTGATTGACTTAGCTTTGTCACATTGACACATAAACTGACCATCACAGAGATGTTAGAGATTCAGCAAGGAGGCCACGTGGCTGGACAGATGTAAGCAGGAGATAGTAAGAGGTAAAGTCAGAGCAATCCTGGATGGCCTGAAATGCAAGGTATGGCAGGCCATGGAGAAGAATACAATCGTTTTGAAATCGTTACTTCAAAGAATCCGAGGACCCAATTAAGGCTGAAAATACAGAGTGTACCAATCTCTGTGATGATGCTATTTTCTCTAGCAACACAGCAGTCCAGGTTTAGGCAAGGTGAAGTCAGACCCTTGAACTGATCCAGCGGTTTTTTTTAGAGTAGACATAACAGAAAAAAAGAAATGGGGCCGAGGAAGTTCATTGACAAGAAAAATGCGGAAATAGTAAACCGTGGAGTCTAAGCTGGGTAGGAGAGAAAGTGAACGCTGGATAGGAGAAGAGCTGGGTTTCAAGACATTAAAGAGGAACAATAATAACAACAGATCAAGGAACATGTGAAATAGAAGTAACTGCCGAGAGAGCTTAAACTTGAGAGGTGCTGGCTGGCAGTGTCCACACTTACCCTGTCAGGGAGGCAACAGTTATGGGTTATGATAGGATGTTGTGTTTGTGAAAAGGGTGGCTGATGAGGAATGGAATAGAGGATCTGAAGATGAGCAGGACTCAGACTACAAATCTGGAGCATGAACCCCATGGAAGTGTCTTCACTGAATGAAGGGTATTTGTCAAGAGCACCGTTAGTGAATGACACAACCTATGGCAAAAGCTGGAAGAAAGCAGGGCTTTTCTTTCTCGTTGAGGCATGTGTGGGATCAGAAAATGAGAATTATCCACTTGAGATAGCTATCAAGGGAAGCAGTATCCTTAGGAGACAGCCTGGTTTCACTTCAGGCATAGAAATAGAGGGAATCTTTAGTAAAAAGTTTGAGGATGCAGAGAATTTGCTTACTATAGGACCGTGGAAGGCTGGAAAGGAGAGCAGTGGGAAGGTGGACAGGGAGAGGGAGCAGAGAAGTATAAAATGAGAGTCAGAGGATCCTGGTGACCAAGAATAACAGGGAGCGGGGGCATGATAGATTTACTGGTGGTGAGTTTTCTAAAAGAGTAAGTCACAGCGGTCTCCTGGCAGGTGAGGACAGTGACACTCGGGTCCTGAGTCATCTAGGTCCTGGATGGATTCCACTCGCAAGGGAGGCCTAGTCTGCTGGATGAATAGATTCTGGCCTCACAAAAGTCAAGACTGACCACATAGGCTCTTGGTGGGTGGCATTCTACTGTCCTGCAGTGGTGGAATTTAAGGAGATGGGGAACCCTACATATGATCTTATATGGCTGACTACAAGTGACGCTGTGAGTCCTTCATAGGTTAAGTTCAATGGAAAGAAAAGACCAGCAGTTAAACCATGGGGCAAAGAATCATAGTTAGAGATACACACATATATGTTTATATTTCTCTTTGAGTGTGTCAATATTGGCATGTAAATGCAAGTTGAAGCTATGGATACAGAGGAGGAAAAGTGCCATCCAGGGATATCATTAATAATGATGAGCGCTGGTGGGCTCAGTGGTTAAGAGTGCAGTGCTCATAACAACAAGGTTGCGGGTTCGATTCCCACATGGGCCAGTGAGCTGCACCCTCCACAACTAGACTGAAAACAATGACTAGACATGGAGCTGATGGGTCCTGGAAAAACACACTGTTCCCCTGTATTCCCCAATAATAAATAAATAAATACTTAAATACACAAGGTAATACATAGTGTTAAAAAAAATGATGCTGATGATGGTGGTAGCACCTGACATGTATTAACTCAATCAATCATCTACACAACACGATGAGTGGGTATTAATTAATATTTTTCCCATTCTACAGATGATGTAGCAAAACTTATGATGATGGCACCAGGATTCAAACCCAGAGCTCACACTTTTAACCCCAATCTTGTACTATCAAAAGGGAAGAAAAGAGAACTGAAGACATAACGCAGGAAAACATCAATAATTAAAAATGCACTGCAGAGAAAATATAGAAAGTATACATGGTTGAGCTACTTATGTAACGGATCCGAAATATGGTATTGAAAGGTGGTTTTAGGATAAGTTCCTGACGGCATCTTGTTGTGTTTTTTTTGTTTTGTTTTGTTTTGTTTTTGGTTTTGACTCTTTTTTTCTTGAAAGTGGAATGTAGAAAGGAGAAAAAATGCATTTAATTTAGTTGGGTTTCAATTAATGAAAGTTTTGTGGTATCTGCTTAGTGGCTTAATAAAAGCAACTTTCGTACTGGGAAAATTTCTTCTGGTCTTCCTGCATTCCCACAAGAAATTTTTAGTTAAAAAATAATAATCACCATAGTAATAATAATAATTTTTCTTGTTTTTTTCTGAAGTGAATGCCTTGGACTCCACTGGCTAGAGCAGTTACTGAGGAAGGATCGGGGTTAATTTTAGTTCTCCTGGGTTATGAACATTGACATGGGACTTAAGAAAAACCTTCATCCAATTTTTTTCCAAATTAAATCAAGAGCATTGATAATTAGTTTCTATCAAAGACATCTAGGGGGAAATGAAAGAAGGGAAAAAGCCATAAGTTGCCTTTACTTCTTCATTAATATTTGCTCCCAAATGCAGGTCAAATAAACCACACTTGCAGTTTTAAATGAGTTGCTTTAAAGTTGATGAATTATTTTTCTCTTTGGATTTATACCACCCATTGCGGCTAATTATTCCCACTGCATGCCCTTCTGTTACGTGAGGTTTTAGCCGAACAAAGAAAACAAAGTGAGGCTCCTTACAAAATGAACTCCGTTTTGCTTTAAAAATGTCTTTCACCGCACATGCGATCCCACTTCGAATACTGAGGGAATTGTTCTCACGGAACTCCTGGCTCTAAGTGACCGTTTGTGAGATCAGCTGATTTTCACGGCTTTGAGGATCCCGTGAACAGAAACATGAGGTAGGAGAGGAAGCCTGTAGGAGCTGCAAGTGCAAATCCCACCATGACCACCACGCTGCTCCTTTTCCTTGGTTCAAGCTTTCTTTTACTCTACTGTGCCTCAGTTTGCTCATCTGTACGGTAAGGTAGAGAAAGCTAGCTGGCCACCAAAACTTGCACTTCCACTCTCCCAAGGCAGAGTCGTTGCTGGGAAGTAGTCATTCAGCTGGAATCTACATTTCCCTACGCGCACTGCAGCCAAATGGAGCCACATGACTCGCTGTCACCAATGGGAAGTCAATGGAGTTGCGTGGGCCACGGCTCTTAGAGAGCCCACACGCACTCGGTTTCTGGCTGAGCGAGAGTAACAGGGACTACATTTATCCTCATGCCTGAAACCACTAAAACACCAGCCAATATATGTGAAGCAATGGTTTTCAAGACATAAGACATCAGTAAACAAAGGGCTGTGTCCTTGAGTGATGGGGAACACCTGAGGTGGGCCTAAATGATGACCCAAACGCATTGCTGGAGAAAGTTTCCCACCCTCAGCACGGGGGTGGGGAAGGGGTGCAGCACAGCGCCTTGCAGTGTCCCCGAATTGGGGCAATGGAACTGGAAGTCTGGGGAAGTTGAGGCAGCTAGAGCTCACAGGCCAGAGTACTGGAGAGGAGAAAGAGAGAGAGAGAGAGAGAGAGAGAGAGAGAGAGAGAGAGAGAGAGAGAGAGAGCGAGCTGCACACAGAGAGCAAGAACTCTGGAGCTCTGTAGAGGGTCTCCATTGAGTATTTAGTTGCATCTTACTCAGCGCACGCATGTGAGTAAACTACCTGAGGTCAGGAAAAGAACCACATGAAAGAATGAGAAAGAGCCATGTCCAGAGCACTCTGGGAGAGGAAAAGTGCCTGCTCCAAATAGCCAGAGTGGGAAATCTCACCGTGTGTGAGGCATCAGAATACTATAAGGATCGTGCCTCCCTACTGGAGAACGATCAATCTTAAACAGTGCTCTTGTCTCCAAAAGGTTGAAGAGCAAGATCCTAAAGGATCAAACCCTTGTAAAGCAACTTAACTACATCCCGGAACAAAGCTCCTGGTCATTTGTTGGAAAACTAACATATCTAGCACCAAATAATGTAAAATTCACAATGGCTGGCATCCAACAAAAATTGCCAGGCATACAAAGACATATATAGCCCATCATGAGAAAAAAATATCAACTGAAACTGACCCAAAAATGACACAGATGTTAACATCAGTAGAATAGAACATTAAAAGTTTTTATAACTATTCCACAAATTCAAGATGCTAGAGGAAAGACAGCACAAGCTGAACAGAGACATAAAAGATACTTGAAAAGAACCAAAGTGAGAAAGTTACTAGAACAAATACAAAAACGAGAATTAATAAGTGATTTTTGGCAAGGTTTCAGGATAAAATATTAATATACAAAAATGAATTGTATGTCTATATAGTAACATGGAACAATCAGAAAATGAGATTTAAAATACCATTTATGATAGCAATAAAAATATGAAATGCTGAGGGATAAATCTAACAAAAAGATATGCAAGACTTGTACAACGAAAATAACTCTCAGACCATACCCTGTGATCAACCCAATCGACAGAAGCATCTCCGCTAGACAAACGCTCTCTCTCTTTCAACTACCCTATTGCCTCCTACGGGTACCACTCCCCATCCCCCTATCAGAGAGCAGAGCATTCCTATGAAACATTCAGCACTGCTGAAATGGGGTAAAGGGAAAAGCAATTACCATTAATTTATATGAACAAATTTTTGAGTGTTCCCAGACCCCAAATTCAACACACACACACACACACACACACACACACACACACACACAATGTCTTTATTTCGTTCACCACCATCAAAATGCTTAATTATGTCCAGTTTGATACTAATTGTAACACCCTTTCCAGCTCTCTTAGGCTTTCCTGATACGTTAGGACGCATCTTGCTCATGGGGATGAACAAAATCAATCTAGATAAAGCACCAATGCTCACAGACACAGTTCAGAGAGGTGGGGCTTGAAGCTGAGACACTGAGTGTGGTTCCTGGGGAAGGAGCCGGGAGGGGCCCCTCTTGTTGCTCAGGGTGTGTGCTGCCTCTATAATGGCCCACTGCGAAACAATCACAACGCTATTTTCCCCTTTTTGCCTTTTGCCCCCTGGAAAAGTGAAAATTCTTTTCGGATTTCTTTCCATTAGTGAAAACAGGTACTAACGTAGGTCTTTCGTAAAAGCAAAGTGGTGTAATGTGAATTTTCTTAAAGCAGGGAATACCTGTAATCTAATTAGGTCTTTGCTGTCTCCCACCCCCACCTCCTGTCCCCTAGCCTGAAGCCTGCCCCAAGGTGCCACCTCCGTTTGAGTCCTCTCCCACCACTGGAGCTAGAGGGACCACAAGCATCCCTCCTTTCCATGAAAACTTATGTCTTCAATACTCCTTCTCCTTTGTACCCCAACACCACCCCGTCTTCCTTTCCAGCCCTGGATCTGTCCCCGAGCTGGGTGACTGATGACAGGGGTTTTCACTCTTAGAGAAAACTTAGCCTCCTGGCTACCCCAATCTCTCCAGTCCACTGGTGCCTACTAATCCACCATCCGCACGCTGCGTGGGGCTGGCTAACAGCTTGGAAAGACATTCTGATGGGCCTTCACATGTGGAGTTTTAAGCATCCAGTCTGGCCTCATCTCGGGGTCCCTCCATTAGTGTTATCTGGGGCTTGTCCCTGATTTTCTGTCTGAGAAGTGGCTTTATCAAGAACTAACAACCATTTTAGCACGAGGGCTATCTAAATTCATATACAGGGGACAAAACTTCCCTAAAAAAAAAAAAAAAAAAAAAAAAAAATTTGTGGAGACACAACTTTGCCCACAAAGATAGCCTTTTACACTATTCTGCAGAACAGCTTTTTCTTCTTAGAGACTCTAATTTATCTGAAAACTATGCTTTCTCAGAAGGAAAGGATCTTTTAAGTTTGCAAAACCAAGGTTCCACTGAGCTGGTCTTCCTGCAACCAAGAAATATCTGTCCTAAAGTTCTTCAAGACCCCCATCTTTTCCTGTATTTTATTCCCAAGTTTCCACATTCCCAGGACTAATTCTTTGGCAGGGCTCAAGGTCACAGTATCGGTCCTTGTCCTATCCCAACTGATACCCCAGCAGTTCATGTAAGAAGGGAAGATCTCTAAACCAGCAACCTAAGGTTGGAGGCTGGCCACGCACAGCAAACTCCGAGGATCTCAGCCTGTATCTTCTTCTAGGACACAATAACATAACACGATCTACATATAGTATTACAGATAATATATAACATCCCCTACGTGTTGTGTTCACTGACCTAACAGCCCCTGCGTGTGAATGGTGCACCCTCAAGTATTACTTTGGGAGCCTTTGTTATGACAGTGAGACCAGGGTCCCTCTACCAGCAGATACAATTGCAATGTAACAGAGAAAGGGAAGAGTGAACCTATACCATTTGAATGAAAGCATCTATACATCTATACACGAATAGCATCTACACATGAACATGAAAGGAAGGCAGTGATTATCTGCATCCCACATTGCAAAATAGTTTCTGGAGGAAAATTCACTTTGTGCTCCAAACAAGCAACTTTGAACACAATGCTTTGTTCCTCTATACATGCTTATAATATACTATACCCTGTAACAACCTCCAAAACGTGTTTTCTGTCTCTATTTTCCTGCGAGATAAAAAGCAGGCAAATTGCCAGCTCCATCCATTTTTATCGATGAAAAAAAATCGGAGGCTACAGAGCAGATAAGACAAATTCACCTGAGGTCCAGAGCAGATTTTCCTTCTAAGCAAGAGTGCTTGCCAGCCCAAACCAAGCTCCCAGATATACAAGTGAAGAACGAGAAAAAGAGAGAAGAAGAAGGGTGAACCTTGCCTAAAAGACAGCGTTTTATCATCATAGTTCTGTGCTGCAGGCGTAGGAGTCTAAATGTTTAGAAGTCTTCTGCTTTGGCCAGTTGCAAACGTCAAGTCATTGCATTATGGCAGAGGAATAAAAGAAATGCAAAACTCAGAGGGATGTTTTGACGGTGCTACTCTTCTATCCATCAAGCAAGAACTTCCTAGGTGGAAATGACGCACCCACAACCCTACATTTTCCTGCCTGGTTCCCAACCCTGCCAGCTCCAATGAGAGGCCACCATGTTCTCCTGACGTGTACCCTCACATTCTCTCTCATTGGCCAACGCATAGTTAGAAGTTCAAAAGAAACTGCTATTTCCACTCTGTTCCAGACCATTCTGTCACGATAATGCAACCCAGGCGCTGCGTTTTGGGCTAGTGTTTTACGTGGCTACGCGGGCTATTTCCAGGCCCAGCTATTACTAGTGAGTGCGGTGACATTAATATGAGTAAATGCAGGAAAAGGGATGAAATAAAACATATCCTATTGAAGGAAATGAGAGCTCCTTAAGAAAGGAAAACACACATAGGAAAAGACGTGGGCATATCAGGATACAAATAGGGCACTTGGGAACGGTGGATTCCACAGGCATGATGTTATTGAAGTATTTGATACTAGAGTAAGCACCTGCACATATGAATTACATCCTTGTTCAGACCACTAACATTAGAGTACTGACATCTCAGGAAGCGCTTATGTTTCAAATCCCCCTGCCCACTGCACAAATATCCAATAAATCAATCAATGATAAAGGACACTAGCTAAAAGGCTTAAAATGCTGAACAAGCCACCTCTCCCTCCTCAGAGAGGCTGCCACCCTTAATTTATTGGGGGCTTCCATAGTCACTCACACCTCAGCCTTGGGACACAGGGAGGGTGAAATGTGCGATTAACACCTTCAGTGCTGGACTAGGCGGGGAAAGCAATAGGCTGGACATCTGGGGACATTTCCCCAAGGTGGACATCCACTTGGAGAGGGCAGATGGAATTCCCTGGTGTCTCTCAGGAATTGCTAACACTGCCCCCCACCCCACCCCCTTAACTTAGTTGTCACTTTTCTCATTGGGGTGAGACATGGGGTTGTGGGCCATGCTCATTTGATTTAGTTGTAATAACAGTGCCTTTTATATACATATATTCGAGGCAGGTTTTCTAATAATAATTGTTTTATAAATGCAAAATCATAGCATAATGGAAGTTTTAGATACTTTCCTAAGTAAGCAAAGACAACATGAAAGCTCTAGTCAAAGAGAACAAGTGATTTAAAAATTGACTTGTGATACATTAAACAAAAAGATTGAAAAGAAACTTGTCAAAACTTTCATTATGGTTATCTTTGGGTGGCGGAATTTGGGGAGGTTTTTTGTTTTCCTTCTTTTCTGTATTTCCCAAATATTCTATAATACTAGTGTGATGGTTAATTGTATGTATCAATGTGACTGAGCCACAGGGTAGCCAGATATTTGGTCAAATATTATTCTGGGTGTGTCTGTGAGGATGTTTTTGGATGGGACTGATATTTGAATCAGGAGACTGAGTAGAGCAGACTGCCCTCCCTAATGTGGGTGGGCCTTGTCCAATCAGTTGAAGACCTGAATAGCATAACAAGGCTGGGTAAGAGAGAACCTCTCTGGATAACTGTCTTCAAGATGGGACATCAGTTTTCTCCTGCCTTCAGACACAGACTTGGATTGAACTGCACCATCGGCTCTCCTGGGTCTCCAGCTTGCCAATTACACATCTTGGGACTTCTCAGCCTCCAGAATTGCTTGAGCCAATTCCTTAATATATCCTATTAGTTCTGTTTCTCTGGAGAACTCTAACTAATACAACTAGTCTTGCATTCATACTTTTACTGTCTTCTACAATATTATTTCTAATTAGAAAGTGATTTTTAAATTTTATCTATGCAAATTTAAGAAGAACTATGTACTTATGCAAAGACAGCCTAACAGAACTAACCCCACGGAGAGCATTAGCATTTCATTTCAGGTTTAATTCTGATATTTATTCTTACCACATAAATCTTAAAGCACCTAGAAAGTATTAACATCAATATTATTTACATCACTCTCTCAAAGCCTTTACTGGTTTTGAAAGCATAGTGTTTAGGTTTAAAATTTTGCATCGGAAATGGCATCAGTGTTAATTATATACCAGCAACACTCTTCTTCAGTGATATATTTTTAAAAAATTAATGATAGCAAAAGTCTTGTTATCTTTGTTCTTAAAACAGAGGGCATTCAACAAAAGTTTATTTAACCCTACCCACTCATAGACCCTGTGGGCAATACAATTAGCAATAATAAAAATCTTTAAAAAATTTACCAAGTGCTGCAGTAATTGTTACCTTATTTAGTCCTCTCAATAACCCTGTATTTTAGGTACATCAGCCCCATTTTATCGCGGAGGAAAGCATAGGTGGAGTTCAGGGATTACCAAAGGTCACATGGGCTACCACGTCACAGTGCTGGGGCTTGAACCCAGGGCCTCTACTTCTAAATAGTACGTTCTTTCCTATGAAGTGTGACACTGTCCTCTGCTTGAAGAGCTGGCTGTCAAGACGAGATGGATACACAGGAAACGACATAAGAAAATACGATTAAGCATTAAATCTGAGTGGTATTTTCATCGACTTTCATCAATTATAGCAGGTCTCGCCTGACTTGTTCCATTTTCAAAACTGAAGTTCAAAGTTGGAAAAGAATTTACTCCCATAGTTAGTGGCAGCTCCAGAAAGAGAAGCCTGGAATGATGGCTTGTGTTCCAAATGAGGCATAAACATAGACCTAGCTATAGCCCAAGAAGCAGTGTTTGGAGGAGGCCCGAGTGAAGGAGTCTTCCCATCTGCCCAGATGTTCAGAAACAACAGCGTGTAATGATTCAGAGGGGAAAAAGCTTTTGATTGTTGACTTTTTATTAAGTCTTTACAGAATCAGTGATTCTCTTCAGGGTCCTCAAAATCATTGATTTCTTCTGCACAGAATGCCAAGAGCCGGATGTTCTTGAATAATGAATGTCTTCCTTCAGATCATCCAGAATAAAGCTGGCGGGGAGGATAAGGAGGGTGTGGGAAGAATAAGGGAAAAACAGGAAGGGAGAAAGAAGGAGCAGAGACGAAAAAGGAAAGCATTACAGGAAAAAATTAGATTTTGCCCCACTCGTTTATTGTTATTATAAGTAGCCACTGTATTTGAGAATTTTCTAAGGGCCATGGTCTATAGAAGGTATTTGGCTTACATTATGCCTCACAAAAACACTTGAAAGGTACACGCTGCCATCCTTTTAGACAATGAATTTGAGATTAACCTGCTTAGGACCACACAGCTAAACAGAGGAGTTGGGATCTGAATCCAGGTCACTCTGCCTCTGGAGTCTGAGTTGTCAACCTCCAGAGAGAACTGTTTCCCCATTTCCAAACTCTATAGGCAGGGCCCCCAAGTATTCCCAGATGTTCTCTCTCTCTATTTGGCCAAACAACGGCTAACTATTGTTCCCAAGCTACTTGGAGTTCTTTATTTATGAAAGTGCATGGTCTGTGAATTAAGATTTTTCCTATTGAATTTTTAATGCAACTGAGAGCCAGGACTGCTGATCAAAACACGGTATTTTATTTGAAGTAGACTTAATGCTGGTACCAAAAGGGTCCCCCCAGAATTCCTCAGGGATTGTCACCCCAACGAATATTGATTTTTCTCCATGTTTAGGCATAAAAAGACTGAGCCAGACCAAGCAGCTACCTTTAGCTGGGAAATGACAGAACAAATGGACGGCTTGTGAGTGTTCCTGGAATCTCTGACTAGAGCCTAAGGCATGCCGATAGATGACATCTCCAGTTTCTCAAGTTCTAACCACTCAAAATGTTCACAATATCGTCAGCACTCCTGGGAAAATAAACCTTCATTTCAAAAATAAACCTGACTAAAGGTATTCTGAACATAAAAGAGTTGGTTTCCAGCCAGCAACAAAACTGTGCAAGAGGGTTACAATTATTTTGCAATGAAGTTCTGGAGAGTTCATCAGAATTAGAAATAACTGTGGAAACAAAACCCCCATAGCTCAGGCCACAAAAGTATGCGACAGTTTAGAGGAGATTCGCACACACGGACCAAGGGGGTCCCAATATAGTTCCTTCTTGTTTTTATAATATAATGTGATCAGCAATCAAGAATAAAGAATTTTTGTTAAAGAGTGTTGTGTTAGAAGAAACACAGGGCTTAAGAGTCCTAAGAACTGGACTCCAACACCAGTTCTACCACTTACTAAGATCCTTTGGACAATTTATTAACTATCTTGAGTCTTAGTTACTAACTGGGCAATTTGTTAACTCCTTGAGTCTCCTTCGTTGCTATAATCTACAAAATGTCGTTAATGATATCTGCTTCATGAAGCTGTTGAGAGAATTCAATGGAATCTTTTCAAAGCATCCAGCACTATGTCTGGCACATAATATGTGCTCAATAAAAGTTGGTTGGCTCATGATCTGAGTGTGAGTCAGAGATACTGTGGAACTGCATCTTGTCTGAATCTTGCCATGAGAAGATGTGTGACATTGGGCAAGGTACTCCAACTCCCTGGCTGTCAGTTTCCTCATCTGTAATGTGAGAAAGTAGGAAAAAACTGTCCCTGAATTTTTCATCTCTGTCATCTGTGATTTTAGAAAATTGTTTTTATACAATTGTGTTATATATCATCAGTCTTCCAAACTACAAGCACAAAGTAATACATCCTGAAGTTTTATAATTGACATTTGCTGGTGTCAATGTCCACAGCACAGGAACATGTTGCAGGTAAAATGGAGTCATCATGAAGTATAAGATAAATTTTTTAAAAGATGGATTTCCAACTGCCCTGGCAGAAGCTATTAGGGAAGGTGGGTTAGCTGTCCCCAAATTGTGTTAGAAGGGAGCTTCCATTCTCACCTGTAAATTTCTTGGTATCACTGTCTGAGCTTGAGCAAGGACCTGGAGGAACCCCTCTCAATTTAAAGCTGTCATGACAACTAAATTTATGCTCAACTCACTCTCTGGTAATTAATTATCATTTAGTACACATTTCTTTTGGCACTTGCTACCCCAAGCCTTTAATACAGGACCCATGCCAGTTCTACCTCCTGGACCTCCAGACAGAAATGGCAACAGCTGCCCACAGCTCAGACAGATTATTCCTGGAGTTGAGGTGCCCAGCAGGATGGAGAGGTGTCTGTGTAACTCAAATTACCCCAGAACTGATTTAGGTTGGGCAAGACCCCCTGATAGAAACTCTGTTCTTTGGCCAGACTGTAGTGAAAACCTGTGGTGAACTTCTTCGGTCCTTGACTAAAATGCACACTGGATCCCATGCTGTGAAACCAGAAGTGGTTATGTGTTGGGTGGTGAAAATATCCATGTATTTGATTTCCAAGGCTAGGAAAACACTAGGGTAAGGCTAAGAGTTTTGAATAAGAGGATATAAAATTTTAGCAAAAGCTAGTGCATTCAGTAAAGGATTACACAACCAACCAACCACCTTGCTGGTTACACACAAACACTTCCCCCCCACCACACACACACACACACACACACAATTTGATGCAGAAACATCTAAACTAGGAGTAAAATTTATGTACTACTGGGACTGATTTCCTTTGGAAGCTCTGGGCCAAGGAAATGAGAGCAAGACTGGAAGTTGAAGATGCTCCCTAAATGGAGCAAAGGGGCCATTATGTCTGAAATCAGGAGGTAGAGGGCAGCAGTTTTCCATCAGAGGCATTTTTGATAACAGCGCGAGTCTAGCATAGAGGAAATTCTCATCTTCCCTGCATAACTGTTCTGTTTCACAACTCCCCAATCTTTGCCTCTCCAATTACAGCATTTTCATCAGAAAATGGACTTGAAATTAAAACACACTCCTGAATTCCCATCAAGATGGCACGGTAGGTAAACACTGCGCTTACCTTCTCTCAAGACCACATCAAGATTACAACTAAACTACAAAACAACCATCATTGAGAATCACCGGAGATTCTGCCCAATCAAAGCCTTACAATTAAGGACATACAGCGAAGCCACCTCAAGACTGGTAGGAGGGGCAGAGACGAGGAACGGGCTGTTCGCACACCTGTGTGTGACCATTAAAACTCCGGAGGGATGTCTCAGCTACAGAAGTCCCCCCCAAAGGAGCTAGGGGTCCCAGCGTGATATAAGGCTCCCCAGCCCAGGATTCCAACGCCAGGCAGAGAAGTCCCCATAATTTCTGGTTGTGAAAACCAGTAGAGACTGTGGCTGAGTAAGACGCAGGGCGGCGATACTCCCAGGCGCTCCTCTTAAAGGGACCGCGCAACGACTTACCACTGGAATCACTGGCTCTGAGCACCAGCGCTGGGGCACCAGCTGGAGAGGCGACAGGGACATACGCGGGGGAACTGGCTTCAGGACAAGGGCTGGAGGGGCAACTTTCTGCTGGATGGAGGAGCTGGTGGAAGCCATTGCTTCTTTGTTGAGCTCTGCCCCTTCTCGGTGTGCAGACGCAGGTAGGAGCTATACTGAGTCTCCATCAAGTGGGCTGACACCATTCATTCACCATGCCCTAGTGATTCTGAGACCCCGCCCTACCCAACTTTCAGGCACACCCAAGCCGCTTCCAGGGGCTTTTTTGTACAAACCGCCTGCTTTGGCTTATACTACAGACTTTCCTGGGTCTGTCAAAGGTTCGCAGAACCCAGGAAAGCAGCATCTGGCTTGAACGTGTCCTATACCTCTGGCTGACCAACACTAGCACTGTGTTTCCCCGAAAATAAGTCCTAGCCGGACAATCAGCTGTAATGTGTATTTTGGAGCAAAAATTAATATAAGACCAGGTATTATATTAATTATATTCTATTATATTATTATTATATTATATTATACCAGGTCTTATAGTAAAATAAGGCTGGGTCTTACATTAATTTTTATTCCGAAAGATGCATTAGAGCTGATTGTATGGCTAGGTCTTATTTTCGGGGAAATAGGGTAGCAGCTGGCCTTGTTTCGCGGCATGGCATCTCGAGGCCCTTCTAAGCATGGTGCGGGAGCGGCTCTCTGAGGATCGCTTTGTGGCTCCTGCTCGGTGTTCCCGGGTAGGACACAGGCTGTGACTGAACTTGACCTGCAGTGGGTCCCCTCCCAGGTGGCCCTGGGGCTGGTGCACTGTGGGGACAGAGTCCCAGAGAGCAGTTTCCAGGCTCTCGACCTCACATGGAAAGGTGCCGGCTCGGGTAGTAGAGGGTCATCAGCTGTGACTAGTTGGCCATCAGCTGTTACCGGTTAGCCATTAGCCACTGATACAACTGCTGTGGCTACGCTAGCTCGGTGGATGCAACTGAAGTGTGGTCAGTTGGTGGAGAGGCGGACAGTGGACTGTGGATCGTGTGGCTCCTGCTTTCTATGTCTCCAACCCAAGCGCCAGCGAGAATATAGTGGCATGACTCCCCCATCTATGGTTCTGTGGATGTTCCTTTTTGGCCTCACCCTGTCCTGCGTTCTTATGTGGGGAGCGGGACTAGAGTCCTCGTATGACATGCACCCAGTGGCCAGCTTCGAAATGAGCTGGAGCATCAGCCAGCCGCCTCCAATGACGACACAGCCAAAGAGCAGGCACCAGAGCCCTGCTGAGGCAGATCCTGTGTAGGGTCAGCTCCTGCACCACAACTCCTCTGCTGTAGTCATGGCCAGTGCTCACGACAGATGAATCTAAATGGATGAATGGATAAAGAAGAGATGGTACGCATGCACAAGGGAATATTACTCAGCTATAAAAAAGAATGAAATCTTGCCATGTTCATCAACATGGGTGGACATAGAGGGTATTGTGCTGCGTGTAGTGAAGTCAGACAGATAGCATATGATTTCGTTTATAAGTAGAATCTAAAGAACAAAATAAATGAAACAGAAACAAACTCAGATACAGAGAACATTTTAATGGTTGCCACATGGGAGGGGGTTAGGGCTGGGTGAAACAGGGGAAGGGACTAAGAAGTACAAATTGGTTGCTACAAGTTAGTCATGGGGATGTAGGGTAGAGCATAAGGCTACCTGTCAATATTATAATATCAATATTTTATAATAAATTATCATCTATCAATATTATATTATAATAACTACGTATGGTGTCAGATGGGTGCTAGATCTATCGGGGTGATAGATGAGGGCGGGGCTTGGGGGCAAGGTGAAAAAGGTAAAGACTTGGTAGTTACAAATAGTCATGGGGATGTAAAGCATAGGGAATATAATCAATAGTAAGGTAATAACTCCATATAGTGCCAGGTGGGTACTAGTCGGGGGTATCACTGTAAAACTATATGTCTAACCACTATGCTGTACCCCTGAAATTAATATAAAATATTGACTGTCAACTGTAATTCAAAAATGTAAAAAGGGGAGAATAAGATGTTCAAAGTTCCAGGCATAAAACAAATATCTTGGGGACGTAATATACAGCATGAGGCATATAGTCAATAACTATGTATAGTGTCAGGTGGGTACTGTTGAATAGTTATGATGTACACCTGAAACTAATGTAACGTTGTATGTTAGCTATACTTTAACAAAAATCTTTAAAAATAAAATAAAACACAGTCCTAATTCTGGCTCAGTCACTTGCTCTGTGATCGTGACCAACTCACATTAACCTATTAAAGTCTCAGCTCGTTATCTGTACTATGGGCATAATAATGAGATCACCTAAAATGAGGGCACATGGGAAAACATCTACGGTGATTCCACCGTAGATACACACTCTAATACAGGGGAGTGCTTTCCTTCTCTTAGTTACCCTTTGTCCAAGGAAATGGGCTTCTGTAACAGGAAACCGTAGAAGGTGTTGGGCTGGTGAAAGCAAGAGGCACCACATCTACATCATCTGATTTTCACAGCAGCCACATACAGTGGGTATCACTAACATTCCCATTTTACAGACAAGGTAACTGAGACTAACCGACTTTTGTTGGTTCCTAAGCACTTTACTTTTTAAAATTTTATTTTGAAATAATTATGGAATCACAGGAAGTTGCAAAAATAGCAGAGAGGTCCTGGGTACCCTTCGCCCAACTTTCGCCATGCCTGCATCTTACCTAACCAAGGACCCACCCAGGCTGTTGACATTTCCTCAGGTGCACACCTCAGAAGTGGAGCTGAACCCCCTAAGCTGAGAGTCGGGGTGGGGGGCACGGCTGGGACCACTGCAGGTCTTTTGTTGGGATAACGGAATAAAGGAATCGATGTCAGCCGTCTGGGGGAGCCTGTTCTCATGTTCTGATTGGAGACTTATGAGACAAGACAGTAACAGATTCACCGACAAGGTTAGAATGCTTCTGCCTCAGGAAAGGGATCTGGTCCCACCCACCCACTCGTCAATGATCCCGCCAACTAATTCCGGTTCCTCTAATGTGTGAACTGGGCTCTGGACACTGCCCGGCTTCCAGGCACCGGCTGGGCATTCGGTGATGAAAGGCTGTTTTATGAGCAGTCCCTCCGGTCCATCAGCTCTTCCCTCCCTCGTGCTTTCCATTCCCAAGTTCGCCCTATCTGAAGCCAGCGGATGTACACGGCCAATTCGGCCCGCCCCTTCCCTACTCCAACTTGTGCACTTGGAGAAGGAAATCGCTCCCACATTTCTTACCGCACTCGTTATTGGGTGGGAGTTATTCCATCAATCATTAACGTCCTTCTCAGAGACCAGGTTCCCAGGAAAGAGGAAACCCGATCTTTGCCTTCAGCCCGGATATTGCTCGCAGGGCCACACTATCCTCACGTCCGTGGTGATGCCTCCCACATGCTCGACAAGTGTGGCCTTCTTTTCTGTTGGCCGTGACGCTCCAGAGGCCAGAAAAACCCTTCAGGGAAATGAAATGCATCGAGCAGCTCCCCCACCCCAGCTGTCCCCCTTCTCCTCACCCTCCACAGGGAGACAACGCTTATATAAGGCATTGAAACGACACCCTTTTGTGGCTGCTGCCGCTGAACCTGGTCCAGGGTCTGGTGGCACACCGTGCCTCATGAAATGGAGCTACGTTTGGGTAATGGCAAACACAAAGAATACTTGAATGTCTTTAAAAAAAATAGAGGATAAATGTTCTCTCTGACCCCCACTAAAACAAAAACCTTTCTAGAAAAAAAGCACCCTGCTCAGCTGCAATAAGGTGAAAGGTTAAATGTGGACAGAGTAGTAATATATAAGCAGTTTCTCAGTTTTCTGGTGGGAATAGTTAACAACTTAAGTATGTTTCCCCAGGAGGTAATCTATTATATTTTGTCCAATTTCTTCCTCCAAGAGCTGAATCAATTTATGATGTAATGCCCAGGGGAGAACAATCTTCTGGAAACAGAGTATCTTTCTGGGGACAAGGTTGAGGAAAACATCTTAATATTGTTACAGCTTTGGCCTGGTGGTAACAGCTCTTTGCTTGTGGAGATGGCCGAGCATGAGCTGGGAAGGCAGTGAGATGTCAAAAGGACACATTGCCTCTGACGTGCTCTGGATATGCCCGGAATGGTTTGCCTCTCTTGGAGAAATAGAGGACATAAATCCATTCGGACGTTTACAGGACAGCAGCAGGACACCGGGCACGTCCTTTAGGGACTGAGTTGACACTGCTGCTTGTCCAGTGTCGGCAACTAAGTGCTGATGCAGTCCCGGTTTCTAGTGTATGCAGTATTTCTTCTGGCTTCTTGCCTGCTCCCAATCCCCTTTCCTTCCAAAAAATATGAGAGAAGAAAAGGTAAATCAATACTCATCATTCACTTAGTTTTAAGAAAATAGAGGCAACTTCTGATTGGTTCAAGATTCAGGATGGCTTCAAAACACCATTGTACCTATTGATTTCAAGGGCTCCTCCTACTAATCTAACAACAGCTAGCAAGTGCCCAAATGGCCTGAGCTCCTTCAGCACCTAGTGCAGGAGAATGCAGGAGCTGCGGAAGCAAGTGGCATAAACTGCAGGCAGACTAGGAGAAGGCCAACAGTCTCTCCCCAGAGAGACTTGTTATCTTACAGAGAAAGGTAAGGAAAGATTGCTTGTTACCCTACAGAGAAAATCACTCCCCTCTTGTCCATCTTGTTCACACAATGGGAACAACGGTACATCTTACGATGTATGTCCAGAGATAGGAGAATACATAACACCTTAGAAGGGTGTTTTGTAGGTTTTTACCATACAAAACATGTATATGTGGGTTGCAAAAAAAAAAAAAAAAAGATGGAGGGTCAAAGCCTAGATTAAGGCTCGTGAGATAAGTAGGAGGCCCCGGTTACCTATTTAAAGGAAAGCTGGGTTTTCTCTGAGGGTAACGGAAGCCATGGTGGGAATTGTTTAAGAGGCTCAAATTTGATTGGGAAAGGTACATTAGTTTTAAATCTAAAAATATACGTTTATTCAGGCAAGAAAGGAATGCTTCAGCTCTCACAGGGTTAAAAAAAAAGGTAGAACTGAGTATCCAATTATTCCAACTGCTAGATAACAAAAGAACCCCATGAACCTACCACATTTAAATTTGAAGTGGGAACTTAAAGCAACATTCAAAATAGAAAAATAAGAGCCAGTTTTTTACCTAGAAGTTGCTATTCTGCCCCCTCCCTTCCCCTCTTGCATCTCACTTACACTCACATTTAACTCTGGACAATGAGAGCCACGGACCTCAGCAAGACTCCCTACCTACACAGGGAGGTCTATTGCCCGCCATTCAGACCTGATGCAAAGAACTAAACACCCTCTCCTTAAAATGACTTACGTACAGAATATGCCACTCAGGCCAGTGGATAGGAATACAGAATAGGCCAGTGGATAGGAATATGCCACTCAGGCCAGTGGATAGGAGTACAGAATATGCCACTCAGGCCAGTGGATAGGAATACAGCTAAATTAGGAAGTAGAAATCTTTGGTCAGTGTGCAATGCTTCCAACTGAAAAGCAAGATGCAGGCAGGGCTCAAAAGCAAGATGCAGGCAGGGCTCAATCCGCAGTGTTTATTATATGGGAAGTTAACAGCCAATGAAATTATCCAATGAGCTTATTTCCATTCACACAACAAACCCTTCGATGAAAGTTAGTATTTTTTTATTTCAAAGGGAGGACCTAAAAGGTGGATGGAAGTCTTTGCTACCATTTTGAGAGGCAGACTGCCTGTCTTAAACGTGCATGTTTCCAGTATTTCTTGCTGCAGGCACAAACCAAGAGCCTGTTGGTCGTAGGTGACCATAAATTTCAAGTTATGATTGTGACCAATAAAAAATATATTTTGCAAGGGTCATGAAGCACAAAGGCATGCTACTCAATGAATTATCTTGATTGTGCAGAGTACCCCCACGGCTCCAAAGGGTGGGGAATACTTAACAACCTAAGTGGGGGTGCTTGGAGTCAGTAAGCAACACTGGCGTCATCATAAAGGACTCATTGATACTCATTGGAGTGGATTCTTTGGGGGCCACAGAAGGCCGCCATCAAGGGGGTTTTAATGCATATCTGCGGGGTCTGATATTCCTAGAATTCTCAGAGTCTTAGTGGTCTTTCTAAATGTTTAAATACTTAAATTCAAGCATTTATCACTCTTCTGGGACCTCTCTAGAATTTATTTACATTTGGAGCTACTATTACCGGACAGAAGTTCATTTTAAAAATATCAGCAAAAGAAAAAAAGAAAAGTAGTCTATTTAAAAGTATTACCACAAATTCAATTCCTTAAGACAAATATCTAATGCTTTGTTTGTTTTTTAAATGCCACCTGCAAGCTGTAAATATGTGTATTAATTTTTCCCCACAGTATTTGCTTTGGCTGTGACCTGTCCTAATATTCAGTTGAACAAGGGCTAAAAATTGTCAAACCAAATTCTTGTTTGAGAGCTGAGCCCTAACTACTGCCAGTTTGAGAGAAACACACATCCAGGTTTAGGGAATATGTTTTGTTTGTTTTGGCTATGACATAGGGCAGAACAGTTTCCATCCCATTCGAATGCATTCAAGAGAGTTTGAAATATTGCACAATAAAAGTCATTCATTATATCTGTCTTCTTTCCCTTCCAAAAACAAAAATGGCTGCCTAGTTCCAAATCTACACAGGGGGCAGGAAGAAGGGAGTCACGGGGTCACTGGAAATCACCCAAGACTAACACCAGGTTTTTCAGGTTTGAGTTAGAGAATACTTCTGAAATCTTCATTCCCAATGTATACTTAAAACAAGAAAAGACTGGTCGAGTTGGATTATTGCTGTGTTATGAACAATTAGAAAATGAACCCGTTGTACGTGTTCATGTTAGGCACAAAATCACACACTTTACACCCAAGTGCCTGGCATCTGAACTGAAGTTACTTGAACCGAAAAATCCTTTTACTAACTTCCTCTACGAAGTTTCAACTGGTTGACATCAATTTCAGACTGAAAAATTATTTTGCTGTTTAGAACATACATTTGGAAGAACCTATTTTTGCAAGCACCTGGTGCTATTTAGCAGTTAGTTGATGGGCCTTCCTGGAGGAAAAAAATGGATTTTACCTTGTAGTTATCCATAGTACCCAGAATATCAGAACACTGGCGAAGCAGGTTGTGTTTAAATAGTAAAAATATAAATGCCACTAACAAATCACGACATTTAACATTATAAAACACTGCCAAAGTAGAAGAAATTTTTTTAAAAAGCAAATGTTAAATGGGTGAATAAATCCACGAGAATAAAAAAAACCCATTAGATACAGTAAATAGATACACTATCTTTACATTGCGGAGCTTTAAAATTCACACACAAATACACTTCAGAATTTGGAACTTAAAAAAATATATATTTAATTTGGGTTTTCTTGTATTATATCTAAATCCAAAAGAGCCAGCTGTTGCACCCCTGCAGGACACGTTTATCATAGAGAATAGAAATTAAACCATTTAAACAGACAGCGTGTGTGCCGTGGACAAATGAGAAAAAGGAAGATTTAAGTAAGCTGCTCTTCACTGGTCATTAGAAATTTTGGAAATCCCAATTTACCCCTAAGAAAATGCAGATTTGTATTTTTCTTTAATGTGCATGCTCATTTTCCCTTTTCATGTAAGTGATACAGAAGCAGTTCCAGAAAATCTTGCTTCCTAAAATTCTCTAAAATCTTTCTAATAAATCTTAAAATTAAGGTCACATCAGACTAAGCATTATCTTGGTTGAAGATGTGGGACAAAAGTATGTATCTGGAGAATGGCAGTAATCATTCATCTTCTCACTAAAGCTGTATTACTTGTAGTCTGTGTCACGATCTCACCAAAAGCAGAAAGTCATCAAAGAATGTACAAAAATGAACACAGCAGTACAATATTAGACAAACTTGAAATTGTTAGGCCATGGTACATTAGTAATTAGTCCATTCTGGAGCCAAGTCAAGACTATAAGACAATCCTCAAATAAAGACAACACCCCCCCTTTTTTGTACGTGCAATTATTTATTGTAATTGAATTTCATCCCAGTTCTGCTCACTTGACCTAGGATTCTAAGCCCAGAGTATAAAAAATATAAATTCATCAGCATTCAAAAGGAGAGATTTCTTTAAAACTTTGTTACGTGTAATTCACAATCTCTACTCCTGTTTTGAATCCACGCTTCATCCAGATGCATTCATACGTTAGGATATAATGGGAAGTTGGGGGAAATACTTAAAACAAAAACGTGCACGAGATGAAGCCAACTTACATTTCTGAGTGTCACTAATAAAGAAAGGCTGTCTGGAATAGAATGTGCCTTTTGGATCCCCATTCCTCTAGAACTCCTATTAGTGAACTTTGTTCAAGCATCACTCCTTCCAGAAAACAAAACAAAACACACTTACCTGATCTGCAGTTGGCGTCACCTTGGGGGTTGAGAGGTCCAGGGCATTCCTTTACAATCATACCCTGTGTGGCACTTCTGCCCCCTTTCAGAGAAATGAGCATCTTGAAGGCAGTGATCACATTCAGAAACTAATGCCTGGCACACATATTAATGAATCTACCATCTGCCTACCTGGGACGACCTGGTACAGGGAAATTTCCCCATGTTGAGAAATAATTCTCAAATGCTAAGGCTACTTTTTGACAATTTGTGAGTGACAGCTTTTATACTAAGCCAAGCAAGCTATAACAAAAACCTCAATTTATGAGAATGATTTATTAATTTAATTTTTAAGCAAACAATTTTGAATCTTATTTTAATTCAACTCGCTTCATTTTCTTACTGATAAATATTGTACAGTGTTCAAAAAGAGAATTATTTCTCAATGACTAAATCTTACAAGTGACTCAGGGTGATAATTTAAAATCATGGACTGTAGCAAACCAATTTATAAGACTGGGCTGAATGTATCGGTACCCTAACGAAGTTGGTTTTCTTACCATGTTTCTGATAGCTTATTATTACTGACTTTTTGCCCTAAATGGTAATGCAGGTCTGGGTATAATTGTAGGCTCCAGAAAGAACTGGTTAGTCAATCTTTTGCTTCTACTGGCCTCTTCTCACACACAAAAAAAGAACTTTAAACATAAACTATGAAAAAGATTCAAAGCAAATTTTTAAAAAATTTCTTATAGTTATCAAGATGGTTTCCGGACATATAGATCAATGAACTAGAATAAAGTCCAGAAATATAACTACACATGTAAGTTCTACTGATTTCAACAAAGGTGCCATTGTAATTCAATGAGAAATGCATAATCTTTTCAACAAATGATGATTTCCATTAAAAGAAAAAAAACGCTCGCCTTACACAATATACAAAAATCAGCTCAAAGTAGATCTGACACCTGAGAGCTAAAACTATACAACCTGTAGAAGAAAACACAGGAGAAAATCTTTGTGCCCTTGAGGTATGTAAAGACTTCTTGGATAGGACACAAAAGCATGAACCATTAAAGAATAAAACTGATACATTAGATTACATCAAAATTCAAATCTGCTCTTCAAAGACATGCAAAGAAAATAAAGATAAGTCATAAACTGGGAAAAAATATTTGCAAGACACACACATCCAATAAAGGTCTTGTATCCAAATATACCCAGAACTTTTTCAACTCAATAATGAAACAACAGTAATAACAAAAGAAAACATAGGCAAGAAAGTTGAATAGATACTTCAATGAAGATGATATGAGCGGCACATATAGTGATTCCAAATAAACATAGGAAAAGAGGCTCATTTGGAAATATGTATCAAAACCACAATGAGATCCGACTGCACCACACACCGACTGGAATGCCTAAAATGAAAAACTGACAATACCAGGTGCTGGTGAAAATGTGGAGAAACTGAAACAATTGTGCCGCAGATGAGAATGCACGTTGGTGTAGCCCCTTGGAAAAGCTTGGCAGTTTCCTAAACATATTGCAGTGGTATGTCCCAGGAATCCTACTCTTAGGTATTTACCCAAGATAAATGAAAATATGTGTCTATAAAAAAGATCCATGTGACTGTTTATAGCAGCTTTATTTGTAACAGCCAAAAAACAGACACAATCTAAATATCCATCAATTGGTGAATGGATAAACAAACTATACATCTGTAAAATGGAATACACCACTTAGCAATAAACAGGAATCAACTATTTATATAACATGCGACATGGATGAATCTCAAAAACATTATGCTAAATTTAAAAAAGTAGATACAAAAGGATATATACTATACAATCCCATTTATATGACACTCTGGAAAAGGCAAAACGATAAGGATAAAAATCAGGTGAGGGTTTGTGAGAGGCCGGGGTTGGGGGAAAGAAGATTGACTGCAAAGAGATCAGAGAAAATTTCTTTTGGGGTGATGAAAATGTTCTGTTTTTTACTTGACCGTGGTAGCAGTTACGTGAATTTGCCAAAATTCAAACTGTGCGTTCAAAGAGGGTGAACTTTACTGTAGGTTAATTATACCTCAACAAACCTCCCATTAAAAGAAAAAGCTCTTTCAATCTAAAGCATAATCAGGCATTATTAATCATTTTTTCTTGTTATGCAAGATCTAAAGCTGACCCTTAATTCTACAGCTTAAGTGCCAGTGGGGCAGTAGGAGAAAATGGAAGCCAAGTGGCATTAAGTGGCAGGAGAAGAATAGGAGAGACAGAAAGACGGCATGGATGCCAACATCTTTATAAAAAGACTTTGCCAGGTAAGATCTATAGAAGAGAACTTAATAACTATGTTAATTTCCAGGAATTTATCTTATATTTTCACACAAGCGGAGTGTGGCATAATTTTCAATTAACAAAAAACTGGAGACAACTAGCATGCATTAGCAAGGAGATGCCTAAATTATACTTGTAGCTATCAAAATCATGTAATTCTATGCAAGGGTTGAAGACCGAGGAACACTACGGCTCTCCATATTACGGCGGAAGGACATGCATGGTAACTTGTTGAATTAAAAAATCGAGTTGCAGAACGGCACATATAGTGATTCCAACAGCAAACAACGAAATCCATACCCATGTTCATACAGGCAAAGGTCTGGAAGACGTACACCACTGTTAAGTGTGTACACTTAAGAAAGCTGAGGAGAGGAAGAAGGCGTGGCTGTAGGATGCTCGCACGGGGTGGGAGAAGGCATTTTTAAATTTTGTACAGTTCTCTACCTTTTTCAATAGCCACACATTACTTTTATAATAAAAATAAGTAAAAATAAAAGTTAAGGGGAAGGACCCACAGCAACAAAAGCTGCCCTGGCATTAAGGTAATGTGTGTAGGAGAACAAACTTCAGATGTCATGCTGCCATCTTCTGGAGCAGACAAGAATCTACAGGAGCAGCAGGAACAGATGAGACTTTCTAACACGATATTGTCAAGGGTTACAGCAGTAAAAAAGATGAGGCTGGAAAAAACTATTTTGAAGCCAAGTTTTTGATTTAACCACTAGTGAAAAGAAATCGTAAAAACAAGCAAGCATGTCAAATACAGAAATCATTAACTTTTCTTAAATTTATGATGCAAATGAGACTTAAAGAATATAACTATGCCAAAGTTGCTTTGATTGCTCAGATTTGATCTTGTTTAAGGAAAAAACATGCCCATTTGTTATTTACAAATAACAACAACATATTCATATTGAAACATTTTGAAACCAACACGACTTGTAAAGGGTGTTTGTATTTTTAACTGTAGAGGCTAGAAAATAAGAACAATTTTACATTTGAAAAATCAAGCCAAAACAAAAACAAACAAACAAAAAAAAACCCAGACCAAAATGTTTCCCTCACCCTCACTGGCACTTTTTGAGAAATAAAACAAAGCCCAGTGAAATTTAAAAAATTCAAATACAATTAAGATTATAGATCATACAATTAAAAGGGGAGAACATAAGTGTTTTAAGCCTTCATGTTAAAGGAAAAATACAAAAATTTAACAAAAAAACAAAACCCTGTAACATTTTCCATTTATGAAATTTTTTTTTCCTTTTTAAATTACTAAGAACAAAGATTCATAAGAAGTTCGTTCATTAGTTATTTTTTTCTTTTGGTTCGTTTTCAGTGGTATAGATTTGCCAACCACACTAAAACTAGAAAGGGGGGGAGCCCATAAATAATTTACGTGTAAAGATAAAAGAATTTTTTAAACAATCCACCCTTTAGCAGAAGAAATTGGGGATCACTTGGAGTGTTAATGTAAAATACATTAGTCTTTAGCAGCAGGAGTTCCAGACCTATTGGTGCCAAGAAGGTAACAAATAGTCTCTATCTGCGGAGGGGAAATGGGCTCTCAGCAGGGGCTTTCTTCCCTGTTGTGTTATTTATAGAGAGCTCTATTTGTTAACATGTTCCTGCTATCATGCAGAGGCAGAGTGTAATGATGTAAAAGATTCCAAAGACAATTGTTTAATGATATAAGGATTTATACACATTCACAAATTCCAGATATATAACAATTTAGAGTTTCAAACGCTATCACCCAAATGGCAATAGGATCTATCACAATATCGCTGAGGCTTACTAGTAAATCTGAGACAAGTGATAGTACTTGATACAGTGAAATAAACGTTAAAACGGCTGGAAAAAGTCATGTGAAAGAAATCAGCAGCCTTACTACCATGCATGATTCATGTTAGCAAACTCATTCTCTAGGGCCATTTCTGGATTAAAAAATTTTTTTTATGAAGAACATGAATTTAAATCCATAATTACCTGTGACTAATTTGAATAATCTGGAAAATTAATCTTCAACTAAACTGCTATATTTTCACTAAAAACGAATCCCCCACCTCCCCTATCACAAAGCATGCAAGAATCTTGTTTGAAGAACAAAATGTTTTCACATTAGTTATTTATAAATTACATTTTCATTTTATAATGATAGACTTATCACAATCTAGTTTACTCAAAGACTTCTGTAAAATTCCATGTTTAAGATTTGATTTTAATCTAAGTATGAAAATAAAAATTTCATTTGAGACAGATAAAGCAAGTCACTTAAGCTTCTCGTAACTTTAACCCCTCCCAAAAGAACAAGTTTTATAATTTCCGTCTTTCCTAATTGTTAAAACTTTCAACCAATTTTTTTGCAGTATTTTTAAAAACACATCTCACCCCACTTTTTAAAAAACAGCTTTCAACCTTATATTAACCTTTGATTTTGATAGTTAAATTAATTCTATCAATTTTTTTTTTAAACCTCTCCTCATCCAGACATGACAAGTCAATTCTAAAAGGTGCTTTTTTACAACAGAGACAATAAATCTTTGGTAGTAAATATGTACTAATGTGAAATAAAACTTAACATATTGTTGGGGCTAAAAACAATCCTTTTTAGCACAAACTACTACTAAAGCGTTTAACATTTGGAGGACATATTTAATAGAATGTTTTCTTTTTGAATGATAAAGAAATTCACTTATTTCTACTTAAAAGTAGTTTCAACCCAAATGATTTTATTTGAAACTTTTAAAACACTGAAATTGAACAAAGAATGGGAACTAGAATGAAAGAATCTTTTAAGCATGGATGGTTACCTTCTC
Source organism: Rhinolophus ferrumequinum (assembly GCF_004115265.2). Taxonomy (NCBI): domain Eukaryota; kingdom Metazoa; phylum Chordata; class Mammalia; order Chiroptera; family Rhinolophidae; genus Rhinolophus; species Rhinolophus ferrumequinum. The sequence continues at coordinate 41,649,946 of NC_046301.1, forward strand.
TCTTGCCAAATGTTCTGCAGGAAATGTCAGTTATTGCTGTAGTTCCCCGAAATGTTTAATTCTCTTGACAGTCATTTTTGAGAGCTTTATCCCTTCTGATTGAGAAGGTTCTTCTTTTGTAGCATTTTGAGTTAGAATTTTCAGTGTTTGCAAGTGCAGATGTACAAAAGCTCTTCCTTCTCTTTTCAGGTAAACTGGAAGAAATGGCTGCAAAGCCCTCACTGTTCTCTTGACCTGATGTGGAGGGCGGTATACTAGGTTTTTGGCTGGAGGACACAACTTTTTTTCTGGGGGACATACTTTCAAATCCTCTGCTGTCAAATGTATATACTGTTCTCCTTTTGGTTCTTTGGGAAGTGAAGGAAGTGGAAGGAACTGGAAGTGAAATCCAGACAAGTCCTTCATTTTCCAAATCATTTTGTAGCCTCATGCTACGTCTGACTTTCGTTTCACTATTTGTTCTCTGAAAGGTTTGCTCTATGGAGTCAGATAACTCTTTATATAGTTCAGATTTTTCTAAACTAATTGGTTCAAAGCTGCCCACACTATAGGAAGGTTTGTGATTTCCATTTTTTCCCAAATGTAAACTTTGACCATCAGAATAACACATAGAGCGTCTTCTGTGTTTCCTTTTACAACTCACACCACTACTACTTTCTGCGACATTTTTCCCCAAATCCTCACATTGACTTTTATTTTCTTTTATACTGTCAATTAAGACATCTTCTGAAGAATCATATTTTTTTTGTGAGTCAGATGTTAAAGGCTTGGTTAGCAGTCTCCCTTCAGAAGCTAGTAAGAGGTCATCCTGTTTTTCACGCTTTATATCTTCTGAAATTTTAAAGCTTTGAAAAAAGTTTTCCGCATTTTGACCAGCAGCAGAAAATTCTTGGGACTGCTGAATAAAATCCGATTTTGGATGATCTGATACAATGGGATTTTTTGTCACAGAAGCACAAGAAATATGACTGTTTTCATTCTCGGTCTCGGTTTTTAGTTCATTTTCACTTTCCAACTTAATTTCTGCTTTTGGATTATATTTACTTTCATGAATTTCTATAGTACTTATATTTGAATCTTGATCAAAATTAGCATTAATAAGTGACACGGAGCTTTTTATGTAAGAGCTGCAGAATTCAGACACATCAGATTTAGTCAAGTCTTGATTCATCTGAAAATCCGAGTTCTGAGGCAAAAGATTCTTTCTTTCTGGAAGCGTCACTTCTTCAAGTTCACCATCTGAGTTGGAACCATCTATGGGCATGTAAATAAGTTTGAATCTAATTAAAAAGTAACAATGAAAATAAACTTGAACAAATCACACAGGTGCCACATTGTATTCTGTGTTTCAAGCTTCCAAAAATCACAAGACCTACAAAATGTCACTCTGCACATGCCCCTATCTGCCACCTTCCTTTCCCTTTTAGTTCTTCCCTAACCCCACAGCTTAAGAAAGTATGTATTTAATGCATGAAATAACAAAGCACATAGTCTCAGACAAGAAAAATGAGAACTATATCTTAATTTGCCTCCTCTATTCTAATGTACTTCCCACACTACAAGGTCAATTAGCATGAGGCAGCCGCATTTTCCATTTCCCTAAAAAATGAATTACTGAAAACAGGCAACATCATGCTTCTGAAACTTTTCTATCAATGTTTCTTCTGAAATAGAGGGGGGAAAAAACTTGGAATTCGGGGGGACTTGAGAACTTCACTAAAAGGTTACTCCCTGAACACACTCAGGTCTTATGCCCTGTGTTAAAAAATTAATATAAACTGCAACTGTACCCTCAAATACAGACACGTTTGTTTCAATATTCTAAAAATCTCCCCACTTCTGCCCTAATCTATGACTAAAATTCATCCTTCAGGAACTTCTTGCCATGTGGCGCCTGTCATGTGTTTTTGGCACACTGTGTCACATCACAGGTGAAAAAAACATCAAGGTTTTCAAGTTACATTAACACAGCCTAAATGAATCAGGCATCATGTGTTCTAACTCTTAGTGCTATTAGATGCCATCTCTCTTGTTATCTCAGGTAATAAAGTTTTTACTTAGCCAAATAGTATAAGAAATGTCCTAAATAAAATCAAAACTGAAAGATACATAAAACATAAGCTGAAACAAAAAATCTGAAAAACGATGTTTCAATTTGAAAGGTATATATCGATGATTTGGATATTTAAAATCACGACATGTAAAGCTAGAGATTAACATAGGGCAGGAGCCACTCAGGGCCAACCAACTAATGTGTCAGATGGGATCTTTATACAACTTTATACGAAAGTGGACATTTTTGTACTGCTCATGAAATTAACATACTAGAGAAGGAAGTTAGGGGAGAGGGATAGAGGCAGGAAAAGAGGAAGAGAGAAGATGAAAAGAAGGAAGGAACAGAGGGAGGGAGGGAGGGAAGAAGGGAATTGCTTTAAACCCTTGTAAGCAGATGATATATACCATTGGTTATAGATAAAATATGCTTCAGGTATTTTAACAAAGAAATTCTCTAATAAGATACAAGGTGGAAAACATATATTAACAGTCATTGCTTAAACATCTTCGGGAAAACTCCTCTTAGTTTTTATACTGGAGATATAATGAAACTAAGACTCAGTTTCCCGTCTCAAAGGGACGCAATTTACACGGAATGGAGGTGTACAGATGACTATAAACCAGGTGGTAAAGGTGTGATGCGAACAAAGAATTTTCCTGAAAAGGCAGCCAGCATTGCTAAATCTTAAAGGGTAAACAGCATCAGGCCAGAATAAAAGAGGTGGGGTGGCCAACTCCTGTCCCAAAGGTACCAAATGGAAAGGCTGGGGTAGGGCAGCACTGCCCCTGCTGGTTCCAGGGGCTGCCGGGGCCTGTGTATGACTGTGGGGTGGCTGTGTGCTTAATGTTTAAACTTTCGTGCTTTCCTGAAATGCACAAGTAGGCAGAAGCCAAGAGTTTTCAGTGGCAGGTGCCATATCCATCCTTGAATCTGTTATAAATCCTCTCTGGTATGTTGCAAATGGAATGTAGGCTATCAATGTTTGACTGACAAAGGCAGCTATTTTAAAAGTGATTCTACAGAAAATTAACACACCAAATGAACACATACTCTTCTTATCTGCAGCATGATTTAGTCAATTTAAAAATTAGATGCAACTCCAAACCAATTTTTATCTAACCAGCGTATGAACCAACTGAATCTTTGCTTTTAAATACAACGTTCAAGGTCATCAAGTTCAATTGACCAATGTCACTTCTAGAAGCTGCTTGGTAGTGCCAACTGTACTGAAACACAGGGCAAGCATTCGTGGCTGTTTTTTTGTAATTTTTGTCCTTAATTGATACATCTATTATTGAGCCATCGTCTCCTTCATTTTTAATAATGGACTACACCACCAAAGAGAATTCATTTTACTTTAACAAAATGCTTTAACAGGCAAAACAAATAGGATGAAAGAAAATTATTTCCCCCAGCATTACATGCAGTATCTTGTGTCTGAGTTTCTCTGGAGAGAGGACCCAGAGCTTCCATCAGATCTGAAAACGGTCCAGGTGACACTGCTGCTTCCCTAATAGCCTCACGGTCATAAGAAAAACTGGTATTTTTTATTTAGGTACTCTTTACACAGTGAAGGGGAAAAAAGGGGGAAAAAGGGTGAAACAGCAACAAAGTGGTGAAAAGATAAACAACAGGAACAGGCCAAAATACCTGAATACAGCCTTCGGACTCTGGGCAGAGCAGGCGACACAGACACCTCAGGCAGCTCTGGAATAGGGCTTAGGAGCGGCTTCTTAGAAGCGATGTCTCTTTCCCCATATAAAGACTTCTCAACACCTTTCTTTCTCTTTGCTTTCTTCTTTCTGCCACTTTTTAAAACCTGAGAAAATGTATTAAAACACTGTAACTGAGAAACGATGTAGCACCATATACAATTTTGACCCTTTAAACGTATAACCAGTTCTTCCATTTAAAATTTTAGAAATTTGAGTCAGGAATTGGGGGCTAAGCACCTTACACAAAATCAAAAAATATAGTATATAAATAAAGCAGAACTCAATTGACAAATTATACAGTATCGTTCTCTATTTCCACAAAGCATTTGCCAAGGTAAGCTCTGGATAAGTCAGAAATGGATTAGAAATGCTGCAGAGTAGGGCAGACTTAAGACGTGAGATATTTGTAAAGTAGGATGCAGTTAGGATGACTCAGGATTGACCTAAAAAGAGTTATATCCTAGAAGCTGTGGGAGGCCGTTTTCTGTCCATAGATCTGGATGAAAAAACAATAGATGTGTACATAAAATCTGGAGAACACAAAGCTAGCTGAGCTGATTCAAACAACAGAAGATTTAATCAAGATTAAAATGAATGGGTCAAAATAAGATGGATTTTAACAAGTAGAAGATGAAGGACAAAGGTCTGGTAGTAACTGATGGAAAACGTGGGTTTCTATAAAAACTAAAAACTGTTTTAATAATAGCTAGACTGTAGTATTAAATTTAATTCTGACTGCCGTATCGGTAATTGAGAACTAATGTTCTATGTTTAAAAAAAGTTTCATATGGAAAAGACTTGAGGGAAACTCAAATACTGTATTAAAATACATTGTTACCAAAAAAAAAAATACATTCAGTGTGATGATATTGGAGAGAACCAGACTTTAGGTCAATATAAAGGACACATTTTTAACAATTAATGCTTCGATAAAATGGAATTCAAACATTTGTGGAAAAAGTGCTCTGTGCAGGTAGTAACTTGCTAGGTATGAGATAAAAACGTACTAGGTGTGGTCTTCAGGGAGCTCACGGTCTAATGGCAAGTAATTATAATACGTAACAGACCATGGCAGAGCCTATATGGACGGAGGAGATAGGTACCTGGCCTACGGGAGGTCAGGACAGGCTCCGCAGGAAATGGAATGTCTAAGTGAAATCTTAAACAAGCGAGAACTGTTTGGGCCGATTATGAGTGGTGCCGAAAGGCTTTTCAAAGAGCAGAGAATGGCACACACAGAGCTCTAGACAGGGCCCAGCCCAGCTAGGGGAAGAGCTGCAAGCAGCAGTGAGTGGTCACTGGGCCCGCACAGAGGTGGCAGAAGCAGCTGACAAAGCAAGCAGGGCCCTTGTGCACACTGTGGAGGAGCCTGAGAGCAGTAGGGTTCGCCGCATGGTGGTTCAGGGAGAAACAACCTTTGATGTCACATTGAAGAAAGACCATTTGGGGATAGCATCGAAATGAATGGTGTGAAAAAGTAGATGATATGTAAGACTATGGAAGCGGTACAGAACTGAAGGTTTGTTCCTTGAGACACCTATAGATATCCTATAAAAACGCAACAAAACATTCCATGGAAAAATAATTTTAGAACGGTACAAAATACATGTTCCTCTTGGTAATGCACAATATATATTTAACACAAGATTCCCTGAGAAGTCCTCAGTATAAACCATCTCTATGTACATTAGGAAAATGCGGGGTTAAATATTTTTCCATGGAATTCCTGTTGCCTTCCATGGACAGTAGGGGAAATGATAGCTTGGTCTATGGTTGTGGAAACCAAGAGAAAAATCGCAACTCGAGCCCCAGAGATAAGTTGCAAAAGAAAAACATTTCGCCGTTGGTGCCAGAAGCCTTCAGTTCAAATCCTGACTGCCACTCAATTGTTTTACAGCCGTAAGCAAGTTACCTCAACCTCTGTACCTCCTTTCTCCCCTGCAAAATGGGAATCCCAAGAGCTGTGGTGGTAAATAACCTCCGCGGAACGGTTCATATAGGGCTTGACTCACAGGAACAGCTTTGTGTTAGCTGGTCTGATTCTTTTAAATTCCTTCTTACTACTTTGCGTATTGACGTGGGAGAAAGTTATGCTGGTGGTATTACTGTGTGACATAGGCCCTACAGGGTCAGCTAATATGCTATGGTCAATGTCATCAGGTTATAACCTCCAGAATCATTTCTGGTTCGTAGGTAGGGAAACTCCCCTTGTAGCAGGATTCTAAAAATCTTTGTTTATATAAAGTGTCTGTCTCCTGCCAATAGTGCCTGGTGCACAGTAGCTTCTCAACAAGCATGAATGAATGAATAGATGAATGAATGAATAAGAAAAACAAGTACAGTTAATAAACTTCAGAAAATTGGCTAAACATGACCAAGGAATAATACGTTTTTTTCAATGGTCATGGGCCAAGAGAAGTATACCACCCAAAAGGAAAGGTTAAAGATTAAAGCACCTGAGAGGTCTGCCATGGAAATACATCTAGCAGTGATTATATTAGGTTGGTGCAAAAATAATTGCGGTTTTTGTAATTATTTTTAACCTTCCAAACCGCAATTACTTTTGCACCAAACTGATATTATCCATAAGGTTTCATCTGCAAAGGCTAGAAATTTAACAAAATTGAAGTCAATACAAAAGCCTTGCTTATAACTGTAGTAAACAAAAGAAGCCACATGTGACTGGATTCTTAGAAAAGCCATGTGATCTAGAAATGGTTAGTTTGGTTTATGACTTGGAGCGGACAAAGGACAACTAAAGGTATTACTCTGAAAGTGATTCCATTTACTCCAGAATCACCAATATTTCATCTCATACAGTGAAGGAGTTCATGCAACAGAAGTGAATGCTTATCTTTTGTTTTATTTGCAATTAAGACTTAAATTCTTTCTGAGTGGCTTTAAAATGATTTAAAAGTAATTCATGTACATGGGAACACATCAAATTGCATAGGAAAGCTCAGATGAAAAGCATACACTTCCTTACCCTGCTGTTTGTTATTGACTGGTTCCAGTTTTAGATACGTAGGTAGCTCCATCTCTATAGGAGGGGCTCGAAATGCTAAATTTTTAACTTTTTATGATAGAAAATGTCAAACACACCCAAAGTAGAGAGAACAGAATATTGAACCCCACGTACCTATCAACTAGCTTCAACAATTACCAACATATAGAAATCAAGATTCAGGTATAACCACCATCCCCGATTATTTTAAAGCAAACCCCAAATATTACATCATTTCATCTGCAAATCCTACAGTATCTCTAACAGAGAAGGGCTTTGTTTTTTCCACAACAAAATGAAATATGTTATTACCTGGCATTGTATTTTATTGTTGATTTCTTCTTTTATAATGGAGTTTTATTTTTTCCAACTTTATTGAGATATGACATAACATTATGTAAGTTTAAGGTATACAATATAATTATTGGATATATGTATATACTGCAAAATAATTACTTCTTTTTCTTTCTTAACAACCAATACTACTCAGCAATAAAAGGAACTATTGATAAACACAAAAACCTGACCAAAGCGCCAATGAATTATGATCAGTGAAAAATGCCAGTCTCAAAAGGTTACATACCATTCTTAAAAATGAGAAAATTAAAGAAACAGATAACAGATTAGTGATTGCTGGGTTAAGCCGGGGATAGGAATGGGAAGTGAATGCAGCCACAAAAGGGCAACAGGAGAGATCTTTGTGTTGACAAAATGTCCTGTATCATGACAGCATTTTGATATCGTACCATTATGATATTATATAATAGTTTTGCAAGATGTCACCACTGGAAAAAGTTAGGTACAAGATAATTGGGATCTCTCTATTTCTTCTTACAATAGCATGTATTTCTAAAATTATTCCAAAATAAAACATTTAAATACAAAATACCATGACAACAATATTCCCTAATATTTCCTCAGAGTTTAAAGGTCTCCAATTGGTCCATAAATGGCTTTTTACAACTGTTCAAATAAGGATTCCAACAAGTTCTCCACACATTCCATTGGGTTCAGAGATCTCTTATAAAAATCTATGGTTCCTTTATTTTTTTCCTCTTGCCATTTATTTGCTGAATAAACTGAGTCATCTATCTTGTAGAATTAGCCAAACTCTGCATTTGGCTCACTGCAATCATGATGTCTTTATCTTCCCCCGTCCCTTGTATTTATAACTGGCCATTAGATCTCGGTTTGATTAGAATCAGCTTTGATTATTTTTTCAGCATTTCACGGATGGTACAAAGTATACTTTGTACTTCTTTATGGCATCAGGAGACCCACTCTCCATCTGTGGCGTTATGAATGCAGTGGGCCCAGGCATTCAGTCTGATCAATCCATTATGCTCCCCCATCAGACTTCTACCTATTAGGTTGGTGCAAAAGTAATTGCTGTTTAAAAGGTTAAAAATAATTGCAAGAACCACAATTACTTTTGCACCACTCTATTACTTTAACACTCAACAGCTTTCATGAACATGTCTTTCTTACTTACTAGTGGAAATTCTTCATCAATTATTTACTTGAAATAAGAGTTCAAACTTTATTTTCTGGTTTTTGGAGTTGATGTCCTAGACAGCTTCAAGGTGGTCTTTAAGATTTGTTATTAATCATTCTGAACTGACGTGTTTTTTTCGTATTTGACATTTGTTTCAATCTATTGCAATCATTATTTCTGATGGTCACACTGTCCCACTTTGGGTCAGTGGTAGCCCCTTCTAGATAGTTCCGTGTCTTCTAACAGGGCCCCAGCAGTGTTTTACACTTCCTTGCTTGCACAGCGGACCTTGGATCATTTTCTACATTTGCTGTTGTAAATCTGAAAGCAGCCATTTCACTAAGGATCCCTGATCCCTTTTAGTAGGGAATGGTATTTAAAGTGGGCAATCTAGGTACCGGAGATGCTCACTGCTTCTAAATCTTATCAACAGAGCTAGAAAAATTAAAGAAAAACACATAATTTCATACTGATATTTCCCATTCAAATTTTGTCTAGCAAGGTTTTGAATTTGATTTTAAATGGTTTTTCATCTCATAGAAAAAAGTCTTGATTCCTAATGAGTTAAAAAAAACTGCTTGTTTTCTTTATTCTAGATTGAATTTATCAATGTGAATGCTTCACACTGTTTAAGCTTCTTTTGCAGTTATTTTTGTCCTTAGCATATATCCCACTGGGATTTTTCAAATTTTTAAGTATGAAAAAATTCTTTGTCAGGTTAACCCACCAACTTGATACAGTTAGATAATTTGTTTCATTTCGTTTTCAATTTTTAGGGATTGTTCTTTTTCTTAAATTTGATTTGCTTTTTATAGTCATGTAAAAAGCATTTACATGGTGCAATATCAAAATGAAGACATTTGTCTAGCTTTCATTCCTTCCTATTCCCTCCTATCACCTCTCCCTGTATGTAACCAGTTTTTACTTGTCTTTGCTTTATTCTCCCACTCTTTTTAATTGAAAGATGTTATGTGCATGTATATACACATACATTTATTGTTATTTTTAAATGTTCCCTACTTTCTTAGATTAAAAGGTAGTATATTAGTACCACAGACCGAATGGCTTAAACAATATTATGTCCTCACAATTCTAGAGGCTGGAAGTCCCAGATCAAGGTGGGGTTGGTTTCCTGAGGCCTCTCCTTGGAGTACAGATGGCTGCCCTCCTACCGCCTCTTCACATGGTCTTCTTCCAGTGTGGGTGCACCTGGTGTCTGCTTTGGTGTCCAAATTTCTTCTTAAAAGGACACCTGTCAGATTGGATTAGGGACCCTTCTAAGGTACTTATTTGAACGTAACCACCCCTTTAATAGCCCCATCTCCAAATACAGTCACATTCTGAGGTACCAGGGGTTAGGGCTTCAGCATACAAATTCTGGGGAAACATAGTTCACCCCATAACAGGTAGCTTTCTATACACATCATTTTACAGTGTGTTTTTTTCCCCACTTAATAGTAAACACATCCTGGCATCATTCCATAGCAGTACTTGGAATTTTTCTTCTGCTACAAAAGTTTCTACAGCTACAAAATATTCACTTTGTGAACACATCATTGTTTATTCAACCCATGTCATATTGATGGACATTTGGTTTGTTTTTAGTCTTTGGCATTACAAAGAGTGCTACAATAAATAACTCTGTACATATGCCTTTCTGCATTTTTGTCATTAGATCTTTGTGATGGATTCCTAGAAATGGGACTGCTAGGTCAAAAGATAAATGAATATTTAATTTGGTTTAACGTTGCCCAACTGCCCTCCACGGGGATTTGCACTAACAGAAAATTATGAACATGCCTGTTTACCCCCAGCCTCACCGAGAGTATGTTGTCAAACTTTTAGAATTTTCCTAATCTAAAATGGTAAGAAATGGCATCTCAATGCATGCGACAGTTGCAGTTCTCTTATTATGATGGGCAAGTCTAAACATTGTTTTCATGTTTAAGGGCCATTTTCATTTTAATTTTGTGAGTTTTTAAAAAAATATCATGGAGATTTTTCTCTAGTTGTTCACTTTTAGAAGCTCTTTAAATATCAGTGATATCAATCCTTTGAGTTTGATATGAATTGCAAATACCTTTTCCCAAGTTTGTCCTTTGTCTTTGTTTTTTTCTCCATGCGCGCTCCATGTTGTTTGGGTCACATGGAGTGAAATTTACTGATCTTTGACCTCATTGATTCTGGGTTCTGAGCCAAATTTTGGAAACTTTCTCTGTTTCTAGGTGGTAAAGGAATTTACTCTCATGAATTCTAAAGCTACTCCCAAGTTAGCAATTTTATTTATTTTCAAAATTTTTCCAGTTCTGCTGAGGTACGATAGAGAAATAAATATTGTATATATTTAGGTTGTACAACGTGATGTTTTTTTAATGGTGTAAAACATGATGGTTTAACATACATTATAAAATGATTATCACAATGAAGTCAGTGAACACATCCACACCTCAGTTACCAGTTACCGTGTGTGTGTGTGTGTGTGTGTGTGTGTGCGCACAGTGAGAACACCTCAGATGTACTCTCTTAGAACATTTCAAGCATACAGTACAGTGCAGATCTCCACTGATTCCTGCCACGAAAGATGAGGCTGCTCCTCGCTTAAACTAAACCTACCTCTTCCCTGTGTTAGTTTTGGTTTTTCACTGGTTATCTGTGAATTTATACTTCTATTTCTTTGCACCAACTTTTCAAATATATTTTGAACCCCTAATTTGTGAGATGATAATTGTAATAACAGCCATAGTGTTTGTTATGGCCAGGCATTGTTAATACATTTAGTATTCACAATAAGCTTATAAAATAAGTAACATTACTACCTCCACTTTAAAACCAATAGAGAAATCAAGACTCTTGCCTACCATGCCAGTGCTGGGAAGGGGGTCAAGCCAGGATTTAGAACCCAGGTTATCCGGCTCTAGAGCCTGTACTCTTAATCACTATACCTTTAGTGTTAACACCCTTGCCTCCATCTTTTCTACCCGCTTTTCACCTTCTGCCATTAGCTACATTTAGATCGTCTTACACAACAATCCAGTTGTTAAAGCTTTGCCCTTAGTTGAAAATAGCATTTACTTGATGACTGTGTAAGCATTTTTCATTGTTGTCAATATGAGACCTCATACTGCTTTCCTTTCCTCTGGCGCCCCCTTGTGGATGATTCCTAGCACTATAAAATACACTTTTCCTTAGACTCCATTATTGCTTGAAATCACACTCAGGTTTGGTCCAAAACTTTTGTATATAGACTTTTATTTGAAATGATATAAAATTACCTTTCTTTTCCTTCTTATATGGCACACCTTCCATTTTCCTAATCATAGATCTTTCTGTTTTTCCCACCAGAAAGGAACACCCTTTTCTTTTGCTCACATTTGGACTGGTTGATCTTCCAGGCTGGCTGAACAGCTATAATCAGAGATTTCCCTTGCACTGCTCTCCTGTTTTAGATCCACTGAGTCCTGAATTCTCAAGCTTCCTTCCTCATTTTGCTTGAGTATCTCCTCCAGTAATAACCAAAGAAAAACTTTCCAGAGCCCTTGAAATGTCTGAATATCCTTATTTTCTTCTTTCACACTTAATTAAACTTGGCTGGATGTAGAATATTAGGCTGAAATAGTTTCTTTCAAAGCTTTAAATGTCCTGTTGAATTATCTTTCAGCTTTCAGACTGCTGTTAAACTTGATGCCACTGATAATTGTTTCCTGGTAGTGAAGTCCACTCTGCTCCTTACCCTTATTGTTCAATTTCACATGACATGTCCAAGTCCTGACCTTTCCTCATTGTACTAGGCATTCAGTAGACTCTTTTAACTTGAAGGCTCCTTCCTTCAGTTCTGAGAAATCCTCTTATTTTGACAATTTCTTCCATTCTGTTTTCTTGTTCTGAGATTTCTATGAAATCTCCTAGATTGGTCTTCCAAGTCTCTCATTCCTAGTCTGTCTCTGTTTTGCTCTGCTCTCTAGGAGACTTTCCTTAATTTCATTTTCTAGTCCAACTACTAAATTTTCTATTTTTGCAAATATTTTTATCTCTGCTTCTTTTTAATAGCATCCCCTTCTTAGTTTTATGCATACTTTCTTAAATCTGACTATATCAGAAAGTTTATTTTTTTATAAAGTTTCCTTCTATTCCCTGAATAACATTTCTCTCTGGGATCAGTTTTTCAACCTTTTAATATTGGTCTTTTACGCTCTTGGTTCTACTCAGTTGTCTGACTCTTACTTAAGATTGGAAATTGGTATGAGTGTCCTCTGCTTTCCAGCTCAGTCTCTTTCCTGTGTGACAATTCCACTAGGAACTCTGTGTGGGACAGAGAGAATGGGGACCATCAATCGTAGGCTCTGGTTCAGGGCAAGAGCTGGCAGTTAAGATTGTGGGACTTTCCAAATACCAGAACGAAGGCTTTAACCTAGATGATAACATCTCTTCTGGGCATTAGGGTGGGAGAGGGGGCTGGGGTGCCAACTGGTGCCAACTGTTCCATACACAGGACTTCCATTAATCCGTTTCTCATTACTTCTCACTCTCAACATCCACTGTACTTACCAGTCCTGGGCCCAGTGTCTGGGGATCCCCATCAGCAGGCTGGCTCCCAGAGCCTCTCTAGCTCCCTCCTAGCACATTCTGAGCTGCAAATCTTTCCGTCTCGTTTACCTGTCAACATGCACCCGTCTACTTTGTCTTCCAGAAATTCACCGAGGCTGTCATCTGTTGCTTAATACTCTTCATTTCCTTCCTCTTCACACTGCTATTCTAAGCTTCCTATTACATCAATTATTTTGATTTAGTGGGGTCCTGAGACTGATTGGAGAAAGACATAATGCTCAATCCATCTTGAACTTTCTGACTATTGATTTTATGTGAAGAAGTCGGTATAGGTATGAGGGAAACCAATTTCTAATGCAATTAAATAAATGTATGCATATTTTTGAACTTGCATGTATTTCTTTCAGCAAAGGAGTACATGATCTAGAAAAAGGGACTAAACCAAAAAACATCCAGTTTCTTCTGGCTTTGCTGACTTAGGGGTGTTTGTGCCATGTTTAAAACAGTTTTTGTTTTAAGAAGCAGAAAAGTTTACTGAGTGTTCTGGGTGGGTGTGTGTTGGGGTGAGATTGAAGAATTCCATTTTGGAAATGTTGACTTTTTTACTAGGTGTTTGTAGGATGGTTTAAGAAGAGGTCTCTAGAAGGCAGTTGTACATAGGTTTAGATCAGAAGGATTTCGGAGTCATCAAGCATGCTGCATATGAAATCACCCAGAAAATACACAATTTGGAAGGGGAAAGAGAACTCTGGGTAACACAAGCATGTAAGGACGGGTCGAAGAAAATAAACCTTTGACAGAGACTAACAAAGAAGTGTTGCCAGTGATGTCAAGTGTTGCTCAGATGGTGAGAACAAGACCTCATAGGATGCACTGGATTTTGGTCACTAAGTTACTAAATACCTTGGAAGAATAAGGTAAAGTGGCAAAGTGGTGGAGAATGAGACCATGTCAGATAATATGTGGAACAATGGACCTGTAGAAGCACCTGTTTGAGTCTCTCCAATAGTGATGTTAGATGAGAGAGAGGATCATGGTTAGATAAGTCCAGTGTTGGAGCGGAATAAAAGAGATGAAGAACTGAGATTACGGACAAGAGTGGCTGAAAACAGCTCACGCGACTTACTAGGATGAATGAGAAAACACAGGAAATTAGGGATATCTGAAAGCTTGAAGGTAAGCAGAGGGCCAGAAGATTATTAGTACAGCACAGACACATGGGTGAGGGAGTCAAAGTACTGGATGGATAGGAGGCTGGGTCACAATATGGGACATATAAATGTGTGTTATTAAAGTGGGATGGGCTTAGGTAGTACCAACAAGTGGGATGGCAGAGGAAGGTCCAGATAATTGAAGGGAGATGGACCAGTAAGTGGATCACGGTGCTAGATCGGCTATCCATTAAGAGACCTGTGAAATCATCTGAGCCGGGATAGGCCTTAGTGCACTGAGGAAGACTGAGAGCTAGTTTCTAAATTCTGCTGTAAATATGGGGAAGTGATCCAGCAACTGGCAGAAGCAAGGTCACACAAGTGGAAGATGGTGCCCTCATCCCTGCCTAGTAAATTAGAGGAGTCCCCAAACAGGGTGAAGTTAGATTAGACTCAAGAATAGAATCAGTTTAGTATTTGAGTGCAGATTTACTGTGCTGGATCTACTGAACACAATGAAGAAAATGCAAAAATGACCCTCGGGTAATTAAAAGAGTGGAATATATAGCCTCTTATGGCTCTTTCTATTTTATGATAAGAAGACTTTAATACTCTTGGTCCAATGTTAACTGGAAAAAACTTTGTTTCCATGTTTTCCTAACCACACAACAAAGAAATGCACCACTTCTACTCTTTATCTTTACACACACACTTACCTGATTCTTTTTACGAAGTACTTTGTCTGTGGGCTTGCTTTCTTGAGATTTCCTCGTCTTTATTTTCTTTTCTTTACAAGGCTGAGCTTCTGTACTAAGTAAGCTGCAAACACTCTCTTCCGCAAAACCGATCGATTGCTATATAGAAAATTTTAAATGGGAATACCATAAAACACAGTTACATTTTAATGTGTGTTTTCTCACATTTATTTTCCTTCCCAGGCTGCTTCTACCATTCTTATATCCCATTTCCCCTTAAGTCACAAATACCATTAGAAGTATTTTACCCAACTTAACCTCAAACGGAGGAAACAGTAACAACTAATTTTGGGTCTAATCAAACATAGACCCAAAAGCATATGAATTCTGTCCAATTATTTTAAGGAAGAATGAAAAACCTTACGAATAGCTGATTTATTCATCAAAACATTTAATGAGCATCTACAAGTTAGCACCTAACTGCTGTTGGGCTATGGAGTAAAAAAAAAAAAAAATTAGATTATCTAAGTTTAAATTCTGGGTTTATCATACAACATCAGCTAAAAACCCTGTAACAGTATACTACATGTTTATACACTATGATGCCATAGGCAAAAATCCTATTTTATCTAATTTAATAAAATAGCAAAAGACATGCATTTAATGAAAATTATGCTTATACCGAAAATAGCAGAAACACTGTGTTAAAGTATAATTTTTAAAAAGAATATATTTATGCCATTTTCTAGCTCTGCTAATTACATACTATTCTTTTCCACTTTGTATCTCAATAAAAAATCATAAAACCACACAGATCTCAAGAAGCTTTTTAAACAGATTACTTTCCACATGAATACAAACTCTGAAAGCATTTTTGTTTTATTGGATTTTTCTTCTAACAGAATTAGTTAAAACCAAATCAGGAAGACATCATTACCCTGAGTTCCATACATAAGTGATGGGATAAGGTATTAACTCTTAATGACATTGATCAAGCCACGATTTTACCCATAGTCATTTGGTCATGAAAAAAGAAAAAAAATCTATTGCAAGATTTAAAAATACATTGTGCCAAATACAAACACTTACACGTCTTCTGCTGGAGGTCCGTGTTATTCGACCACCTTTACAGGTTATTTTCTCGTGGTTGTTTGAAGAGCTACAGGTATCTGTGCCTGATAAGCAAGACATAAGCAAAATTAGGGTAGCTAACAAAAAGTTGTAAGATCCGCCATCTTTCAGATACACTGCATACTCTTTTGGATACCCACTTTTGCTTTTAGTATCATATCTAAACATAATTAATTACCAAGAGAAATACAATTTAAAATTCACATTAATTTTTTAAAAACTTTAAGTTTACTGAATACCCTGAAACTTTCACCACTTTCCATGGAGACTGTAGAACATATTACCTTACTAAGATAACAGATTAAATCGTATTACAATAAATACCTGTATTTTCACTCATTTATTCCAAGCTACATTTATACCATGAAATTGCAATAAAAGGCATTAAGATGATTATGAAAAACTATTTTACAGAGTTCAGGAAATTTTTAATCTGACCACTTTCAATGGTATAAATGAAAGGCAGTATAATGTGTTAAAGAGTATAGGCTTTGGAACCTGTTCGACTATCCTTCAAATTTTAGATCTAACTTAACATTGCACGTCTTCGATGCTGTGCTAATGAGTTTGGTTTGTGTTCCACAGCCAACGAGAAGCCATTAAAGGATTTCGACCAGGGAAGAGACATGAATAATGGTTCCCATCCTAAGTGTTTTTCCCATGACATTTGCTAGCAAGTACTAGTTTGTCAGGAAATTGCAGAGATCTTTGTTTCTTTGTCATGATCACAAAAAAGCCAGACACCTTGGAAAGTACATGTGCCCAAGATGCCATTGTGATGTGAATGTACAACGTTGGATATTTAAGAATGACCCTTATGATCCTTAACATTTCAACTGTGCAAACTGGAAAAAGGAGCTTCCATATAAGGAAGCTAAATGTGGGTAATCGATTATGAAGTGTGGGACTTGGAATGGAAATGGATCAGAGACTTCTTCTAAGGTTTTCTATAATACCGTGTTTTCCCGAAAACAAGACCTAGCGGGACCATCAGCTCTAATGCGTCTTTTGGAGCAAAATTTAATATAAGACCTTAAATTTTGCTCCAAAAGACGCATTAGAGCTGATGGTCCCGCTAGGTCTTGTTTTCGGGAAAACACGGTATTTGGTATTTTTAAACCAAGTATGCATTGCCAAAAAATTAAATTTTAAAAAGAAAATAGAGCTTAGTTACATATACATATTGCTAATGACATTTATGATTGTAAGAGAAACAAAAATTACTACCTGAAAGAGTCTCAGAGATTGTAGACTTACTAAGAGGACTCAGAACAGCAAATGACACCTGAAGAGGTTCTATATTTTCCTAAACAAAGAGAGAAAAAAACTAGAAATTAGACATCTTTAAATTCAGTGGACATATGAATAATGTGCACAAAAGAAAATAATAAGAACTTATATTTGTGGGTGGAATTGTAATGAGTATAAGGATGGGAAACAATAAGTGATTAAAAAGAAAAGGTCAAGGTAAAATCAAAATATCAGATATAAAAATATTTTAAAAAAATACTTATCAATTTCCTTTAATGAAACCATGTTTACTATTAAGTTGATGCAAAAGTAATTGTGGTTTAAAAGGTTAAAAATAATTGCAAATCCTGCAATTACTTTTGCACCAACCTAATAACTACAAAGTAGTCATAATGATTCACTAATAAGTTACTTTTTGGTTTATTTAAAATCCCATGCCCTGATTCCTATAAAAGTGAATAAGATAATCCATTAATAAACACAACCTAACATTACAATATTTATTCAGGGAAACTTCAGGGTAAAATGGAAATATAAATGCAGATGTCAAATCTTTTCTTTCCCATGTAGTTGCCATGATGGTAGCTGTTGGTTTTTCATAAATAAAAATTTTCAGGTTAAAGAAAATCTTTTTGTCACCAGTTTGCTCAGAGTTTTTTTTTTTATCACAAATGAATCCTAGCTATTGTCAAATGTTTTTTCTGTATCTACTGAGATGATCATATGGTTTTTCTTAAGTCTGATAATATGGTGAATTAAGAGATTGTTTTTCAAATATTAAACCTCCTTTGCATCTCTAAGCTAAACTTCACTTGGGCATGACATTCTTTTTATATAGCCTTATGTTCATGAGGATATTTTTCTTTTCTTATAATGTCTGATTATCAGGTTAATGTTAACATTAATGAATTGGGAAGTATTCCCACCTCCTCAATTTGTTTGGAAAAGTGTATGTAGAATTATTAGTATTAGATCTTCCTTAAATGTTTCGTAGAATTCATTAGTAAAGTAATCTGGATATGCAGTTTTCCTGTGGGGAGGTTTAACTATAACTTAAATTTCTTTAGTTGATATAGGGCTATCGGCGTAATCTATTTCTTCTTGAGTGAGATTTGGAAGTTCATGTCTTTCAAGGAATGCGTCTAGTTCATCAAAGTTGTTGAATTTATTGGCATAAAGTTTTTCATAATCTCTTATTATTCTTTTAGTATGTTAGAATATAGTTACATCACCTCTCACATTCCTTATATCGGTAACTTGAGTAGTCTCCTTTTTTCATGAATAGTCTGATTACAAGTTTATTAACATTATTTTTTTAAATCACAATGTTTCGATTTCAGTGATTTTTCTCTGTGGTTTTTGTTTTCTATTCCAATGATTTCTGCATTTATCTTTATTATTTCCCTTCTTTGCTTACTTTGTTTTAACTTGCTTTTCTTTCTCTAGTTTCTTAAAGTGGAAGTTGAGATTAATTTGAGACATCTCTTATTTTTTATTATTTATTTAAAACAATTTTTTTTTTATTGGGGACTATTGGGGAACAGTGTGTTTTTCCAGGACCCATCAGCTCCAAGTCAAGGCATCGCTTTCAATCTAGTTGTGGAGGGCACAGCTCACTGGCCCACGTGGGAATCAAACTGGCGACCTTGGTGTTATGATCACTGCGCTCTAACCAACTGAGCTAACCGGCCGTCCCAAGGCATTTCTTATTTTTAAATACAGGCTTTAATGTTGAAAAATTTCCCTCTAAGCACTGCTTTAGCTGCATCCCACACGTTTTTGTTTAAAGGTGGTTTATGGCCTGTAGTATACATCTTTAACTTACACCACTTTGTGTATAGCCTAAGAAACCCTCCCAGCCTTTATACCATGGTATTTTTGTTGTATATTCTATTTACCTAGGTTGCAAACCAAACAAGATATTGTTACTCCTGCTTTGAAAAATTATTTTTTATGGAGATTCATAACAAGAAAAAGACTCTTGCTATATTTGCCCACATAGTTAGCATTTTTAGTGCTCTTCATTCCTTTGTTAGATGCAGATTTCCATCTGGAACCATTTTCCTTTTGACTAAAGGATTTCCTTTAACATTTCCTCTAATGCTAATCTTGTATAGCAATAAAATTTTCCAGCTTTCGTATGTACTTAGCACACACAAAAAATCTTAAATACATCTTTAAAAGACGTTGCTGCACTGTCTTCTATTTGTTCTTCATTATGTCGTGTCTGTTTTCTCCAGCTCCTTTTAGGCCATTTGCCACTGATTTTTAAGCAATGTGTTTTGGTGTACTTTTCTTCATGTCTGTTGTGCTGGAAATTTGTTCAACATTAGAATTTATAGATTTATAATTTTATCAAATTGGGGACTTTTTCAGCCATTATTTTTCAAATTTTTTTTCTGCTCCTTCTGTCTCTCCTCTCCTTCAGGGACTCCAATTACATATATATTATGCCACCTAAAGTTGTCCCAGTTTACAGACTGTCTGCTCATTCTTGTTCAGTCTTTTGTTATCTGTGTTTCATTGACAATAATTTCTATTGCTACATCTTCAATTTCCCTAATCTTTTCTCCTCGTTGTGGAGCATCCTTTCCAACACATCTATTGATGTTTTTAAATTGAATGTCAGACATTTTGAATAATTTAACGACGTTTGGTACTGGTTTTGTTATTCTTGAGCTTTGTTATACAATGTAGTTAAGTACCTGGATACAAGCTGGATTCTTTCAAGGCTTGCTTTTAAGCCGTGTTAGGCTTTTTAGTCTAATTCTGCTCCACTAAGGAGGCAACAGACAGATTCCTAAGTACCCAGTGCCTCCTTGAATTAAAAGGATTTTCTACCGATGTTGGTAGGAACACTATTCCAGTCGGTCCCTGTGTGAGCTCTAGGGATTGTTCCCTCTGCTCCATTTGGGTAGTTCTTTCCCTGGCCTTGGCCAGTTTACTCACAAGCATCTGTTAACCAGAGTAGAGCTCCAGAGCACACCTTGCAGCTCTCTCCTCTCTGGTACGTAGTTAGCCCTGTGAAGTGCCACCTCCTTCGCTTTTCCAGACCTCAACTCCACCTTCTCAACTCCTGAAGACTGCCAAGCTCCCCTGAGGTAGCCCCTCCGGTGCTGCAGCCTGGAAATTCAGCCCAGGCAGTGAGTAGGGGCTCTCGTAGGCTCATGTCATTTGTTACTCCTCTCTCAGCAATTACTGTCCTGTGCTGCCCCATGTTCAGTGTCTGAGAACCACTGTGCTGGCTATTTTCTCTGGTTTATCAGTTGTTTCTCATGGGAGTATAAATTAGGTCCTTATTAATCGATCCCGGCTGAAAATAAAATACTCTTATTTCAAAGTATAGCAAGAGAGGGAATGAATGACGGCCCCCGTATAAAAAAACACATATGGAAGATTAATAGGCAGTTCTCAAGAAAAGAAATTCAAATGACCTATAAACGTGAAAAATGTACAAACCTGACTAATAAACTAAAAATGCTCAAGTCACCCTTTTCTTCTGCTAAGCTGTTTTAAATGAGTATGGTGAATACCTAGGATTTACAAAGGTATGGCGAAATAAAACCATTTATAGTGCAGTGAGTCCAAACTGGTGCGTACTTCGCTATGTAAGCTCCATGAAATATGCTATGTACAAGGAGTCATGGAAATATTGTTTTTAATAAGAAAAACAAAACGGTTAATAACCTACCTAGAAAATGTGTTACTTTATAACAAGACAAATCATTTGGTCCATTTCATGATATCAAAGCACAATTATTGCTCACACAAAATAGGTGAGATCTGATTAAAATATAAACAAGTTTGTTCCACATTTTTCACTTACAAGATTCTCCCCCTTGTCATCAAAATTTGGTTGAGGTACTGGCTCAGGAACTGGTGACTGTTCAAGTATCAGAGGATTGATACTACTCAAATCCTTTTTGCGAACAGGTGTTTCTCCTTTACGCAATGGAGTATTTGCTGGCAAAGATTCATCAAATACTTCAGGGCTTAGGTCCTCTCCAAAAGTAACTCTCTTCCTCTTCCTCGTATTTAGAAAGGCCGGCACTTTATAATTTTCTTGATCTTCTGGATTTAAGAAATAGAAACAGTTGTAAAAATTGAGCTCAATTTCTTATCCAAAGGCACATCCTCCAATCTTTCAACATTAGATTTGCATAAAAGTTTGTAGAAAAAAAATTCAAAATGAAAAAAGATAAGCAGTTTTTCTCATCAAAATATGGTAATAGATTTTATTGTAAATTTTGCATGAGTATCTTAGAAGTTTGCAAAACTGGAATATCAATTTCCTTTACAAGTTTCACCATTAAGAAAAAATGGATAGACCAATTCTGAAACCCTCCCAAGAGATTCCATCCCTCCCAACTGTTCTTTATTCCCATGTAATTTCACAAGCATCAAGGCATTAATAGATCATTGAAAATACCATATACTGTATGAGGTTTTTTAATAATAAGACAGTGATATCCTCAGGCCTCAAAATACAGATGAATTTCTAACCTGCTTTTTGTTCTATGCAACAGTTTGCAAGATTTGAGATTAAGCTTGGATGAGTCCCATTATCACGGAGGTTGTCACAGTGTTCCTAAACAAAATAAACATCAGTGAATTTTACATATACATAAACACACACACAGAATCATTAAGAATGACAAATTTGAATTTTTTGCCGCCAAGGGTAGAGACTACAATATTGCAGATTACCTTCACTTTCATAATTGTTCTAGCTAAAACACCATGGTATTAGCCACAAAGGAAAAAAAAACTGGGTTTCCTAGATATTACTTTAGTAAATAGTATTTTAGGCCAAAATTAAAGAACAGAAATCCATAATGCGGGCTAAATTTATTCCTTCATTTTGATCTAGCAAATGAAGTTACGGAAACTATGAGTGGCCAGAATGACGTCTAGATGGTGTCAGGTGAGGTAGACTACATAAATGGTCTAAGGTATAAGAATTACACCAAAACAAGAAAAAAACAAATAGGTAAATGGTATCACAGGGTGTTTTGTCTTTTAACCCTCAGAACCACACCTTTTGTAAGTGTATAAGTCTCTGGTCTACATTACTATACTCTTGGGTTAGAAGTAAGGAAAGAAGGTAGTACTTGTTCCTTGGTGCTTCTCCAAAAGAAGATTATAGAATTGGCAAGTCGGTGAAGACTGGACAATGTAAACTCTGAACAAGATGGGGCAGGCTTCACGCAGGGCCATGGGAGCGGAGCAGAACCAGGGATGGGTGCTGGATGACCACCATCTCCAAAGCATCATCTGCTTGTCCAGCCTCACCCTGCCCCCTGACCTGTCTGTCCTTGATCTCTAGACCTACTCTTTTTCTCCAGGGCACCCATTCCAAGAGCAGCGCCATCTCTAACAAATGGTCCTGCCCCAAACAAACCTCCTTAATCAACTATCTCTCGAGTCAGCTTCATTTTCCTGACCAGGAAAATGCCTGTATCAACATTTGTGAAATCAGTGAACTTATAAAACAAAGTTCATGTTAACGTTCAGATTTATTTTGTATTTAAAAAGCCAGGAAAATTAGCAAACAACTCCAACTGTAGACACCTCCAAACTTTGGGCAGCTTAGTAAGAAAAAGATCATCAGCTGTCCAAGTCTTCATATGATCTTAGTGGTAGACCTTGATGTTTGCTACGTAATACTGTTAACCAATAAAAGTTATATGACTCATTAAGATGCTAAGTCTCCTTGAGGAGAAGATAAACAGAAGATGCAAATGAGCTGCGCTGTATAAAGACCCAGATCAGCTCTTTGACCAGAAAAATTGTTAAAATATTTTAAATAACAATCGAACACATATCCATGTAGCAGAAGGTAGTCTAGTTCATTTTAGCTTTAGAAACAGATTTGTAGGTATAGCTGTATGTGAAAATGCCTAAGGATTTTTAAAAAAATGTACTTTTCATTTGCCAGGCACTAGTGCTAATTTCACATCATCATCCCACTTAATGCTCAAATTACCCTGTAAAGTAGCTACTAATACTGTCCTTTTACAGATAAGAAACTCAGGATTAAAAAACATTAACTGATTTGCCCAGCTCTTAAACCTCAGCCAGGATTTGAAACTTGGCACTTTGACTCCGGAGCCTATCGTCTCACCACTTCATAGCATTTACAGCCTTTCTGGGATTTTAATATCGGATTTATCTCGGTTCATTTAACTTCAAGCCTCAATTTATACAAAATGGGGCTAAGACCTGTCTTAGACTATTACTATTGCTCGTACATGATACATGTCAGAAGTCCACAGAAAGCACTCAATAAATGCCAGCCACTTCCTACTCTTTTGTTAGCTATGAGCTTAGGGAAAGATGCATGCCTGCAAAAGAGGTATCTCTGAGACTAAAGATTTTGGGTGGAAATAACTAAGAGACTCACACATTAAGAACTATGAAACTCTTACAATTATAGTCTATCTATATTAAATTCTACATGCTGTATCATATCCTGAGTTAGAGTTAAAAAAAAAAAAGAAAAAAGAAAGGAAGAAAGAAACTGTACAGTGCTGTAAGTGAAAATAGGAGGGGAAAAATGAGGGTAAGACATTTCCTTTTAAATCAGTAAGACATTTAACATTTCAGAGGAATTGCTCTGAACTAAAATGAATTTGTATTTGGTTTGCTTTAGGAAATGTAGCTTTACACTTACCTGCAGGCTTTCTAGGCACAGCTTACCAGAGGGTTTCTTCAGCACAGAACGAAGGACGGATGTCTCAGAGGACGGAATGTCCCTCTCGCACAGTGGAGTACCCAGGGACCTGACTGCAGGAGCTGTGCCTGTGCTCGCTTCTGGAAATGTGTCCAGGGAAACAGCATCAGCTGGGCCTTTGCCCTCTACACAGTCAGCAACCTCCATTCCTTCAAGGCAAACGTGTAAACATGAGAGATGAAGACAACTGAATCAGTCTGTTCTACCCCCCAAATATTGCATATTTACAAAGGGAAGAACACACGATGAAGAAAGTCAACCCCAATATATCCTGCTTATGGAGTAACATCTGGGATTTCATATGGAAACAAAAAGAAGACAAATGGCACTGTTCCCAGTTTTTAATTCAAATCTAACTACTGAGGGTAAAGGCAATAAGGAGTTTGGGCTCCCATGGAAATCTAAGCAGGTATCCATACATCAGTTATTAACTCTTAGTTTGCCTCTTCTCATGACACCTGTAACTTGTACCAAAAAACTAACCTGAGACAAACAATGAATAATGACCAATTTTACTACTGAGTCAGAGTCACCAGAAATGTAAGGGTGACTACTACTGAGTCACCCTTACATTTCAGTATGTAAGGGTGATGGGAGGGAGAGGACGAAATATTGAGATTATCAAATCAAAAAATTAACATAACCGTATGTGTCCCCAAAACAAGGCAAGGCTCCCCTGCAAATTCTTTCTGATAAGAGAGCACAGCCTCATTACTGGCATTCAACAAATACCTATATATTGAGTTCTTATGATGTGAAAGGCCCTCTTGTAGAGATACAATGATGAACAAAACATGCAAAGCCCCCATACTTTCAGAGGACAAACGGATGATATAAAATATAATAAGTGGGAGGGGTGGCCGGAGGGAGGTAGCTGTGCCTGTAAATGTATAGCATGAGGGATCGCTGTGATGGGAACTGCTCTATAGCTTGACTGCAGTGTGGTCACAATTCCACACATGTGATAAAACTACATGAAACTGAATACACACAGAAGTGAGTGCATGCAAAACTGGTGAACTCTGAAAAAAAATAAGTCAGTAGATTGTATCAGTGTCAACTTCCTGGTTGTGACACAGTTGTAACTATGCAAGATGTTGCTGCTGGGGGAGCCTGGAGGAAGGATATACAGGATCTCTTCAGACGATTGCTTACAAATGTCTATGAATCTACAGTCATCTCAAAATAAAAAGTTAAAGCAATGTATATGGAACAAGAAGCAGTAATACATGCCATGAAGGAAAATAATGCAGGGATACAGGGACCGGGTACAAGGTGTGAGGGGAGTGTTGCTGGTTTGGGGTGTTCAGGGACAGCTTCCTGAGCAGGCACCTGAGTAAAGCGAGGAAGTGCGCCGTGCACATATCTAGGGGAGAACATTACACGCACAAAGCCAAGTGCAAAGACCTGAGATACGAATGCACCTGGATTACTACCAGTAGGGTAAGGCCAGTGTGTGACTAAGACAGTGTGAACAAGAGCTAAGATGTGAGCTCAGAGAGAAGGCTAAGGACTCGGTCAGGTGAGGCCTAGTAGGAGGGGTACTGGATACTCTTCTAAGTACATTGGGAAGACAAGGAAAAATTTTAAGAAGAGGAATGACAGTGTGACTTGCATTTTAAAAGGCACACCCTGTCCACCTTGCAGAAGACTCTTGAAGGAAAGGGTGGGACGAGGGTCGAAAGAAGGAACTCACTTAGAAAACAATCCAGGCAGGAGGAGATGGTAGCCTGGACCATGGTGATGGCAGTTAGGCAGTGAGAAGTGGTTAGACATTTGAGATATGTTGAAGGCTGTGAAAATTTAACGATGTGTGTTGCAATTCCTGGAATATTTATTTAAAGATAAAAAGATGCAATGACGTATAGTTTAAAAGGTAATGGAAAAATGGATTTCTTAAAAAAGAAATTTCAATTAAACCCAAAAAAGACAAGAAGAGGGAAACACGAGGGGAGGGGGGCGGGGTTTGGAAGAAAACAAACAAAAAAACAACCCAACCAAAGAACAGAAAACGTATGATAAAATAGTAGATTTAAATCAAATCATATCAATAATGACTTGAAAGACTGATGAGCCAAATACTTCAATTAAAAGACAGAGAATATTAGATGTATTAAAAAAAAAAAAAAATGACCCAACTCTAAGTCTACAAGAGTTTTTCTTGAACGATAGACACAGGTAGGTTGAAAGTAAACCCTATACCTCACTTCCAACTTTCATTCAATACAAGCCTACTGATTTGGGGAAAGGTTAAATAAGTTTTGAATGTCTGTCCCTTTTCACACACTTAAAAACCAAAAAAAATCAAATGTACTGTTTTCTCTAGCTAAATACACATGTTAATATGTTCAGAGATCCGATTATTTATAATACATTCTATCAACGTGGAAATATTTCACTAAGTCTTATTGGTAGCAGTTCAAAGACTATAATGTCATCTCCTACATAACAAGAATTCTAGGGGTGGCCTGTTAGCTCAGTTGGTTAGAGCGTGGTGCTAATAACACCATGGTTTGTTCCCCATATGGGCCACTTTGAGCTGTGCCCTCCTTAAAAAAAAGAATTCTGAAATATTTCTAGTAGACCATGAGCTCCTAAAATGTAGGGAACTGTTTCAGTTTTCCCTTATTTCAGCATATAGGTACACCAACCATAAATGCCTACTAAAAAAAGTTTCAATGGATGAACTGCCATATGTATTAGAAAAAACTGAATACTTACCACTTGAAGCCTCTGTGAGGTCTGAAAGTGGAATAGATTTTTCAACCATCCATCCAGACTGCGTTAAACCAGACTCAGATTTCTTGGGGAAAAAATAATTTAGAGTAAAGAAGTATTACACATTATTACTTATATCTTTATAAAGATCTGAGTAAGCTTTACAGGTTACCTGGAAATCTGATGTTAAACCCATCATCAATCAATCGAGCAATCACATTCATTATCGAGTTGTTACAGAAGTATACGTTGTTACAGAAGTATACGTTGTTACAGAAGTAACTAAAAGCAGACTATTCTAACTGCATCCTAAATATCCTACCAATTTTCAGTTCCCTAGGCAAAGTTTATAGGATACATTTTTGTTGCCTTCTTGTTTGATGGCTAGAAACTACGTTAACTGCATTCATTAAAAGAGGAAATTGTCAAAATAACAAAATATTAAATAATTACTAATTAAAAAACAAAGATATTAACAGATAGGATAGGAAAACCATTAATGACTAAAATAGAAAATATACTCTTACTAATGTGGAAACCATTTCTAAATCATGGTATATGTCGAAACCAAGTTCTGATAAGAAACAATTATTATTGGCTCTGTCAGATGATGATTTCATATCAACTAAAATAAAGGGAGCAGAGATTTTAAGTGACTCTGAGATACAAATGAAACCTACTGGGTCCTGGGAATCTTTCATAACTATCAAACATTTATACCAGTCCAAATAAGATCATTAGGACACGTACTGAATCAATAAGACAGAAGGTGTAGAAAAAGGTTTCAACTCTAATGGCAATGGGTGTCTCTGCTCACTAAAGAAATGGGAACCTGCTGTATCAAACTAAAGCCAACAGTATGAAGCAAGAAGAGCCAGTCACGAGAGAACCAGCTCCTGTTTACCTTTGAGTGAACGTCAAGGATCTTCAATAGTATCATGTAATTCATTTTGATCTTTTAATAATCTTGACAGGCTTTAGAGTTATCAGCAACAAAAATCTCTACAGTTACTTGAAAGAAGTGAGCAGAGCAAAGGAGCATTGTTAACTAGTACCCGCTTCCTAGGCAGTATTAAACCAATGAGGAGAAGCAAGGCTGAAATGCGAGAGTCCCAGACCTGAGGAGTACAGCCCATACAGAATCTTCATCTAATTCACCAGTTATGTGTAAATAATACGTTCATATGTCTGCCTCCTTTGGCAGACAACGAGCTGCTCCAGGACAGGATTGTGACTTTCTGTGGTACCATCAGCCCTAGAACAATACCTTGCAAGCAGAAGACCACAGCACTTAATCTTTTCATGAAGCCTTTTTCAAAATCAAAAGCAACTTATTAATCAAAACTGTCTAATAACCAATAAGCCAACACCAACGACAAAAATTAACAAGTAGGAAATACACACGTGCACACGCACAATTTAAAACCCAGCTACAATATAGCGGCACAAGGCACTGTAACTGAAAATAAGAGCTTGACAGTCTTAAAACTGCCTCGCCAGGAAACCAAAACTGCATTTTCCTTTGTTTCTAGTAAGTGAATTACCTCAGGAAGATCTGCAAGAGAAGTTTCAAGAGCACATGTTCCGTCTGTATTGGGAGGAGTAGCAACATTGAGTATCTGGAGATCAATGGCATCAGCTGGATTTTCGTCAGAGTTGGCCCGAGAAGATATTCTCTGACGTTTGGATAACTGTTCTGGGAACTCAGACTGTTGACATTCACTCTGACATTCCTTTTTGGCTATAGACACAAAACAAAGTAAAAACAACACAGGCAGAAATATTTTCTTTCCCAATACCATTTTACAATTGTGTACATCATCACAATTTTACTAAAATTTAATGTTTGAGTCTAAATACTTTAGCAATGAAAAGAAAAATCTAGTACAATTTTTAATTCAAAAGAGAAAATCTAATGAGAAGCCAAAAGAATATAACTATTAAAAAGATAATAAAAATTAAATTAGAACTAAAATTTTTCAGACTTTAAAATGTATAAAGATATGCTAAAATACATTTGCATTGGTGATACAGTATCTCATTCTATTTTTAAATTTACATTGAAACGTTCTTTTGAACATTTTAAAGGATGTGGTTATGTTCTAATATTGGTTCTGCTTTGATCGTGTATGATTTTATGAAAAATACAGCCACACTGTGCCCTAGCTCTTTAGCTACGAAAAAGAATTTTATTGTCTGCAGAATTATAATAATTGTTATTAAAATATTACAAAACCCAGGTAAAAATTGAAAAACAGGTAAGTTACAAACTACAAATACAAATGAGTAAGTACATCAGAGTGGGTCATGCACTCACAGAAGCAGATAAATTAGATTTGTCTTGAGTAGCAAGCGCACTGCATTGCAAGGTGCTGAAATGTACTTGAAGATGGGTCAAGAAGCCAAAACAATATCATGTGCTAGCTTACATGGGGTGCAGAGCACCAGAGATATGATTATGATGATTAGGGTAAGGCAAAGATGTGTCTAATTCAGGTGTTTGAAATGGTTTGTGATTGGAAAACTCAAAGGTGACAGAAATAACCAAATGAAAACTATAATCTAAAAGTTATGGTAAAGAATATAGCAGGCTGTTACAATGTCAGATAAGATATATCTGTTTATACTGTGGTTAGGTGTTTGGTATTCACAAAATCCTTGCCAAATTTAATACTAATCATGTAAAAATCGAGGTCTGTACACTCAAAAATTTGCCACATGCCTTATAAAGATGAAATGACCTAATCGGACCTGACAGTTTTACAGTTAAAACTTGCTCAGGAATGCATGCTCTCAGGTTTTTTCAAGGAAAACCAGAAATCTAGGTTTTTGTGTAAAATGTCCCAAATTTTAAATGTTAGGTTCCATTTCAAACTACACCTCTGCTCAGAAAGACTGCTTTTGCACCGTGGAACTAAATCTTTCTTATATCTCAGAAGCTTGTCTGAGTTAAAATACAGAAGTCCAAATTGACTGAATTCTTTCTACTCACTCAAGCCTGTTGTCTGCAACTCTCCCCCTGCCTCTGCGAATTCAGGGCAGTCAGTCATTTTCTCCGTTTCATTTATGGACTGGAAAACCGACTGGAAGGCGGATATTCGTTCTCTCAAAGAATTAACATTTCGATACAGTACAGGGCTGCCCTGTTAGAATACAGAGACATAGAGGGTATGAAAAATCAAACCAAACATAGTTTCCAGATTTTCGGCCTATAACTACTGAATCCACAACTAAATACACAAAGGCTCTTGGAAGACCACAGGTAGCCAGGTTAGCAGAGCTTCTCCCGTAAAGCACGCATTTTCAGTTTGAATATTCGCGGTGCTGCCATCATCCTAGTTTCTTCTCCCTCTGTCCCTCCCCTAATTTTCAGGAAAACCTGAGCAAAGAGGAGCAGCTCTGTGCTGTGTATACACATGCAGCTATGGGCTGGTCAACACTGATACTCAATCCATGGCCCAGACAAGAGAAGTTTGGAGTAGGTGGAAAGCACTTTACAAAGGCACCCAGAGAAAACACATCCCCAATTATTTGGGGGCTGAACAACTCTTAATTCTTTCTGAGGGGTGTAAGGACTCTCTTTTGTAATGCAAGAGTTCATAACCTTGGGGTGGCCAGTTAGCTCAGCTGGTTAGAGCGTGGTGCTTTAAACACCAAGGTTGCCGGTTCGAATCCCCAATGGGCCACTGTGAGTTGCGCCCTCCATAACTGGATTGAAACGACTACTTGACTTGAAGCGGATGGGTCCTGGAAAAACACACTTAAAATAAATGTTAAAAAAAAAAAAAAAAAAAAAAGTTTATAACGTGAGACAGGCCTCAGTGAATCAAATGTGAAAGGGACAGAAGTTTAACACAAAAATGTTTGAGAGAG
The DNA here is from genome assembly GCF_004115265.2 of Rhinolophus ferrumequinum. Taxonomy (NCBI): domain Eukaryota; kingdom Metazoa; phylum Chordata; class Mammalia; order Chiroptera; family Rhinolophidae; genus Rhinolophus; species Rhinolophus ferrumequinum. Next base: position 41,680,313 of record NC_046301.1, read on the forward strand.
GCCAGCCAAAGAGATAATACGGGGACCACAAGAAAGTACTGAATGCTGGAGATGGGGCAAGGAAGAATGGACAGAAGAACCTGCCTGCTTGGGAATGCCAAAGGTTTGCTAAAAATATCCACTGTTAATCATCTGCACAATACCTTTGCCACATGTAAGTCTCAGGGTACCTAGTTCAATCCAGGCTGGTCTCATTCCTCATCTGCATCCATACATCCTCGCTCCCCAGGAAGCCAGAACAAGTCACAGAGGTCCCCTAGTAGCTCAGATACCCTCTCTCACATTTACCCTCTTCTCCTTTGGCTCTCCCCAGCTAAATTTTCCTCACTTCATGGGATCTTACCTGCTTAGAGCTGAAAGCCAGCCATTCACTTACAATACAAGGCTAAATGTAGATGGTCTAATAAGCACAGGAGCTCTCCGTAAACCCTGTTAACAGGGTTTCAGCCAAAGGGTCACAAAACGAGTGATATAACCAGGGATGGAGATGCCAGATAAGTTCAGATAATGTACAATTTAGGAGTTCTGTTTACCCATACGACAAATCAGTGATTAAGTGCTCTCTCCAGGATCTCCCCGCCCCCTTTATTATTTAGACTACGAACATAATTCCAGTGATTTGGAACTTGAAGTGAACACAATGACACCAACAGGCAAAAGTTAAGGCAAAAAAATTACCTCCCTTTAAGATGTTGTATGGAGGCAAATCAGTTAAAACCTTGACGCCATATTAGGTGGTGAATCTGCTCGCAGCTGATCCCATTCCCAGTTAAAGCCGAGCAGAGAGCAAACTGTCGCATAATAACGGGACATTTTACACTCAAACATGGCTGCTGATGTAAAGCTTTATGACATAGATAGCACACAACATTCATTAAAAGCTGGTTACCAACCCTTATCTACATGAGATAAAGAGAAGGCAAAGGGTTACCCCAAAGTCATACAACTGACCTCAACTCTGCTGTTCTGTACTCATATTTGAACACGGTAGCAGTAGTTTCAGGGTCCTAGGAATCTGGGGCACTCTGAAATGCCGCTTAAAACAAAGTACAGGTTATCCTAGTCACAACTGTTTCTTCCTGACGGAGAATAACAATATACAAAGTAAATGAAACGTTCAAAATGTACCGTTTTGATGCTTTTCTCTTATGAATTGTGTCAGTCAGTCAACGACATTCTCTCATGTACCAGAACTGTTCTAGGGGCTCCGGATACAGGGAGATCTGTTCTAGGGAGAAATTCTGTTCTAGAGAGAAATTCTGAAAACACATTAATATAGTTTTAGGTACAACAGGTGCTCTTGAGAAGACAAAAAAGGAACGAAAGGGTGGCGATTCAGTAACTAAAAGTGCTTCTTTTAGCCTGCATCAGAACGGCACTCGATCTGAAGAAATACCTAAGTTGAAATCAAAACAATGAGAAAGTGGTAGTGAAGAGAAGCTATCAGGGGACGGAGGTATGCTGCAAGAACAAGGCAGAAAAATAAACACAGGGCCTGAGGTGGAAATAGGATGCAGCAGAAAGAAGGTCAGAGTGCCCCGGAAATGAAAGGCGAGAGGGAGACGAGGCTAGTGGTGGGCAAGGCGCAGACGGGGACAGTGATGAAGGCTTTCAAGCGGCAGAGTGAACGATCTGCTCTATACTTCAAATGCAGCTCTGCTCTCTGAAATGGAGGATGAATTAGGGAAAGAGGGAAGCAAGGAGACCAGCTAGGAAGAAGCAGTTGGTGATCTAGGCAGGAATCCCATTAGGGTTGTAGCAGTAGGGCTGTGGGGACAGGAGGAATTAGGTTTTGTTTTTGTTTGAATTAAAAGTTTATTGGGGTAACAATGGTTAGTCAAGTTACACAGGTTTCTATGCTGCCATAAGAGGAAATAGTGCCATTTGCGACAACACGGATGGATCTTGAGATTATTATGCTAAGTGAAATAAGTCAGACGGAAAAAGTTGAGAACCACATGATTTCACTGATATGTGGGATATAAAACTGAAAGCAACAAAGGAACAAGACAAACAAAGAAACAAACACTCATAGGCATAGACAATAGTTTAGTAGTTACCAGAGGGTAAGGGGTGGGAGATGAGGGTAAACGGGCTCAAATATATGGTGACGGAAGGAGAACTAACTCTGGGTGGTGAACATACACTGGGATTTATAGATGATGTGATACAGAATTGTACACAGATAGGTTTTTGATACGTAGTGATGGGTTGGATATGGAAGATGAGGAAGAAAGGAACCGAGGAAGGTTGACAGACAGTTGGACTGAGCAACTGGATCATGACAGCATGTACTGAGACGGGGAAATGGACAAAAGGATCTGATAAGGAACGGAAATCTAGTTTGGTTATGGCCATGCAACACTTGAAATGCTGATTTAAAACACCCAAGTGATGTTGAGTAGGCAACTCGTTTGGAACTCTAGGGAGCTTTAGGCCAACGTTAGACAATTTGAAGTCATGAATCTAAAGATGATGTTCGAAGTCATTGGAAAAGATTAGATTGCCTAAGGAAAGCAAAGAAAGGGGGGCAGAGGAAAGCTTTGGGATAATCAAGTATGTTTGAGGGGAAAAAACAAAAGAAAAGGGGTGGAATTAGAAAGAATGACCAGGGACACAGGAAGAAAATCAGGTCAGTATAATAGTCCAGAAATCAAGTGAAGAAAGCGTTTCAAATGAATGGTTGAGCATATTAAAAACTGAGGAAAGGTTGAGTAAAATGAAAACTTAGATTTTTATCTTTGTCCTGGCCATTTGTGATGAATGGTGAGGAGAGTATTCTCAATGGAGTGGCAGAAACAAAAAAAGTCCAACTGGAGTGGCTAGCAGTAGCAGAAAAGACGGGAGGGTAGGAAGTGGAGCGAGACAAAGGAGAAAAACTGTTTAAGGAGTTTTGCTGGGATGAACAGGCATAGAAACGGGAAGTCATGGATGTCTAAGAGTTAGAAATATTAAGATGTGTTTGTATGAATAGAAAATGACCCAAAAAGGAGCATAAGGTAACTGCAGAAGAAAAATCAGCTCAGAATAACATCGTCATAAGAATGTAAACATTTGAATATTGATGTAATCGATCTGTTGGGAAGTTGCAGAGGATGGGAAGCACTTCTTTGTATGTACGAGAAAAGTATGAGGAAGAAAGAGAGCTAGGTTTCCACCATCCATAGTGGGAAGTCAATAGTTAATGCCTCAAAAGATTGAGGAGTAGCAATTAGGCAAGAAAAAAAATAAAAGGCATCCAAATTGGAAAGAAGTAAAACTCTCAGTATTTGCAGATGGCATGTTATATACCGAAAACCCTAAAAAGCCCAGCAAAAGACGTCAGAACTCATGAAAGAATTCAGGCAAGTTGCAGGATACAAAATTTACATACAAAAAAAATCTGTTGCATTTCTATGCATTAATGACGAAGTATCATAAAAAGAAATTAAGACAATAATTGCATTTACAATTGCCTCAAGAATAAAATACCTAGGAACAAATTTAACCAAGGAAATGGAAGACCTGAACACTGAAAATTTTAAGAAATTGATGAAGACACAAATAAATGGAAAGTTATTCTGTGCCTGTAGATTAGAAGAAATAATATTGCATAAATGGCCATACTACCCAAAACAATCTACAGATTCAATGCAATCTCTATCAAAATTCCAATGTCATTTACTATAGAAATAGAACAATCCTAAAAGGAGCATGCAACTACCAAAGACCCCAAATAGCCAAAGTAATCTTGAGAAAGAACAAAGCTGGAGGCATCATACTCCTGGATTTCAAACTATATTACAAAGCTAGAGTAATCAGAATGGTATGGTACTGGCACAAAAACAGACACAAAGATCAGTAAAACAAGAATAGAGCCCAGAAATAAACTCACACATATGTGGTCAATTAATTTATGACAACAGGGCCAAGAACATAAAAAGGAGAAAGGGCAGTCTCTTCAACAAATGGTGTTGGGAAAAAGGGACAGCCACACGCAAAAGAATGAAACTGAACCACTATCTTCCACATATACAAAAATTAACTCAATATGGATAAAGACTTGAACCTAAAACATGAAAGCATAAAACTCCTAGAAGAAAGTAGGCAGCGAGCTCTTTGACATCAGGCTTGGCAGACTTTATTTGACATCAAAGCAAAAACAACAAAAGTGCAAAAATAAACAAGTGAGACTACAACAAACTAAAAAGCTTCCACACAGCAAAGAATACCATCAACAAAATGAAAAGGAAACCTACCAAGAGGGAGACAATATGTGCATTCTGTGTCTGGTAAGGGGCTAATATCCAAAATATATAAAGAACTCACACAACTCAACTACAAAAAACCAAACAATACAATTACAAAATGGGCAGAAGATCTCAATAGACATTTTTCCAAAGAAGATAAACAGATAGCCAACAAATACGTGAAAAGGTGTTTAACATCACAAATCAGGGAAATGCAAATCAAAACCACAGTGAGACATCACTCACACCTGTCAGACTGTCTATTGTCAAAAAGATAAACAAGTTTTGGCGAGGATGTGGAGAAAAAGGAACCATCGTGCACTGTTGGTGGGATGGCAAATTGCTACAGTCACTACGTAAACACTATGGAAGTTCCTCAAAATATTAAAACTAGAACTACCATACGACCCAGTAATTCCACTTTTGGGTATCTATATAAAGAAAACAAAACCACTAATTGAAAAAGATATACATCCCTATGTTAATTGCATCATTATTTATAATAACCAAGATATGAAAGCAATCTATATACACAGACACACACACTTTCTCTCTCCCAGTGGAATATTACTCAGCTATAAAAAAGAATGAAACTTTGTCATTTGGGACAACATGGATAGACGTAGAGAGTATTATGTTAAGTGAAGTAAGACCGAGAAAAACAAACCATATGATTTCACTTATATGTAGAATCTAAAAAACAAAGCAAACGAACAAACAAAACAGAAACAGACTCAAAGAGGTCAAACTGTTAGCTGCCAGAGGGGAACGGCAGAAAATGGTGAAGGAGAGTTAAGAGGTCCAAATTTAAATAAGTCACAGGGATGTAATGTACAGAATAGGAGATATAGCCAACAATATCGTAATAACTGTACAGAGTCAGATGGTTACTAGTCTTATCGTGGTGATCACTTCTTTAGGTAAATAAAAGCTGAATAACCAGCCTGTAAATCTGAAACTAACATAATATTGTATTTTAACTATATTTTAATTTTTTAAAAAAGCAGACCACATAAAGGGTAGGGAATCAAAATATGTACTAACTGAATAAATGAACAGGATTCTTCAGTTCTGTAAGCTAAAATACGATGAAGCAATGTTTTCATCCAACCTAGATTTTGATACTAAGACAATCCACAACTCAAATGTGCTGGTAGAATAACCTTCATCCAATATGCAGAGGGTCCAGACAAATGATGTAATAAACCAAGAAGAGAGAAAGATATGATAGCAAAGGAATCCAAATCAGAGGGGAAAAGGGATTTACCAAGGATGGTGAAAGGAAGTCACAAAATGAGTTATCCAGTAAATCTAGTGGCAACCAAGACAACAGGAGGAAGACAAAGGACACTGAGAAAAAAGAAAAGAATCGATAGACTCTTAAGGTTTACAACTCTGTTAAAAGTTTGGGGATGAGATTATATGATAAATTAAAAGACCAAACCAAAAAAAAAAGTACTTATTAACTACAGGAAAAAAGTTGTGCAAGAAAGGAAATATGAGCATAATACACTACAGCAGTTTGTAATAAATATCTGCATGGTGAAATATGCACGCTAACCTGCAATTTAAACAAAAAATTTTAAGACTGTATTGGAAGGAATAGGAAAGAGGAAAGTGTTGGGACAGGTATGGTTAGGAGATGTAAGAGAGCAAAATCTTCATTTTTCACAGAAATAACAATGATTGTAAATTTAAAGCATACCATATTCCAGGCACAACTGTAAGTACTTCATGTCTATTAATTGATTCATCCACATAAAACCCTTGCTATCATTATCACCTTCATTTTATACATGAGGAAACAGATTAACTTGCCAAAAGCCACTGTTAATTAACAATAAAGCCAAGAACCAAATCCCAGCAACATAGCTCCACAGTCCACCACAGTCCACTCTTGTATCTACTCTAACAGCAGTTCTTGTAAAAATTATTGAGAACATCAAAGACTTAGTTCATGCTGATTGTATCTAGTAAGAGTATTTTAATAGCCTTTTCAGAATTGGGGATGTCCTTCTTTAATGCAACACAAAACTCAACAAAGGTTTCTTAAAGGTTAGTTGCAAACATGTCAAATATGGGATCGTATCAATGAATTTTTCATATTCTCTTGCCTTAAAATTCATGGTTCTATCTTGCAATTTGAGGGTATATTTTGCATGCACTAGTCGTTTGAAAAATATGGGTTCACTCAGTTATGCATACTTCCCAAATGCTGACATGTTTTATTAGGATATATCTAAACATCCCATTCATTAAAATCCCCACCGATCTATCAGGAACGTCCAGCTATGAGAAGTTATAGAGCTAATGGTGGCAAATACAAGTTTCCCAAAATTTTGATTTTTCTCTTGAAAACTAAAATTTCTTCAGTGGTAAGAAATATTTCAGTTTTTTCCTTGAAGTGGCAGGTTCATTTTTGAGCAGATGTTGGCCACATTCTTGAGTCTGACTAACCATGATGACTGTCAGTCATTCTTCCAAGTAAAAATGACGTTCCATGAAAAAACATGGCTAGTTTAGCTCACAGCTCCATCATACACATGATTTTTCTCGAAACATCCACCACACTTCTGTATGTACTTTAGAAGTGTTTGATGCATACTTCCCATTTCATCACACATAATTACTTGGGTTGAAAATTAATACAATCTATAATTTTTATTGCTTCATCAAGAATGTTAAGGGAAACTGGCATTATTATTTCCTGTGAATGCTTAGCAATGATGAATAAAATGACAGCTTGGTGACATCAGCTTTACCCACCATTACTTACGCACCATGAGCACAAATATCAACACAGTGAAAAAAAGGCAAATGACACCTTAGAGCTATTACAAAAAATAGTTTTGACCTCATGGACCTCTTCAGTGGAACTCAGGGATCCCCAGTGATGTGCAGATAACTTCTGAGTACCACTGCACTGCACTACACAGCCTCATGCATACATAGTGACTAAAACTGAAAAATGAGGAAGTGGCAACATAAGTACATTTTCAAATAGTAAGGCCAACACCACAAGTCAAAAGCAGATGTACTTCAAGAAGGATAAGCTGGGGACTCTGTCCTTCATAGCAAGCCTTGTACTACTATTTGACTCTTTAGGAGCATGTATTATTCTAATAAAAATCTGCAAAAAATGTCTAAGTACTTCCCCATTGTCAGACAAATAATTTGTTCCCTTCGACAAGGCTAACCCAAATACATTTTGTCCTGGGGAAACTCTTGCCCCTATATGCCAACACACTATAGTCACAGAAAATTAGACTCTTAAAGATATTAAAAGAAAAAGGTTGGAAAACACTGCCTCATCTCATTATAGAAAAACAGATGTTAACTAGAAAAATTTTCAAAATAAAATAGAACGCTCCCCTAGAAAGCCATTTCTCTCCAGGATCTCACAACTCTTAATACCGGGGATGCCAAAAAATGTCTACAAGTGGACACTTTGATCAACGCTCAAGCAGTAGTTCGCTGTAATCAGAAATGTCTGGACACTGATGGTAACCACTTTGAGCACCTCTTATAATTGCAGAAATCAAACGTGACTTGTATTCATCTTTTGTTATCGGTATATATTGAGTATTACAATTTTAATAATTTTCCTTTCTTATAATGTGTACGCATTTTTTTTTTGGTGTATGTTTCATGTTTATCCCCATTTAGAGGCAAACTCTGTAAAGCACAGACAAAATACCATCTCTGCAGATCCAAAACACATGAGCTGCACTGTAAGGTAGAAACTCTTTACAAAAGCTCTGTAACACAGCAAAATATTCTTCCTAGAAGAATTCATGACAGAATTTAGAAGAAAATCATACCAGAAAAGGGGAATTCTGTGTCAAAGGAGACTTCTCTGCATTCTTTAAATTCCGCTGCTGAGCAATGAAACGAATAAGATGGTTTGTTTCAGGAGAGCCCCGAACACCAACTGTAGAGCGTCGTCTGGATTTTTTAAGGTGGGATGATGACTTTCCTGTAATGAAAACTCTCTTTTAAATTGGAATAAAACAAGGCAATCATCAGTAATCATGTCCTGAAGATGTGTGGTGTACCAGCCGGAGAGAAAACATGATAAACACATGGTACATAAATCTAACTGAAGAATTATAGTGGGCAAAACTGTTCATACACGATCAGTTGCACAGAATCTTTATTTTGTCTACTGATTTATTCTATGTTCCTGGAATACCTAGTACTTAGAAGTTATTTATTAAACATAGTTGAGTGGAGTGAACCCATGAACACATTTATAAGTAGCTCTCATTTCTCTTGCATTATTTTCTGCACAAAGAGGTGGGTAATGTCTTGCTTTGGACTGAGAACTTCCCTTTTTCTGAATCAGGCAGTCTTATTTCCAGGGACTGAAAGGAAAGATCTCCACCTAGGCACATGTACTTTCATGCTCAATTCTTCAAGGTAAGTTGTTTTTCTTAGATACCGATCTAAGTACCACCTTTGGCACACTACCCGGAATTCTGAACATATACCCAAGCACACAAAATAAATCTAGCTTTTTAAAGGTCTGAGCGTGATGTTCTTGAGAGGAAAACACAGAATGGTGTGCCACTTTTCAGTCTTTTCTCAATCATGTATTACTTAGTCTAGTGCCCTTTGACTTTTAAGTCCCCCATTACCCTCCATTTCTAAATGCCATTCTCGAATCTAATTCCACTCCCATATTTCTTTCTTCTCCAAGTTAGTCTTCGCAGGTGAATTTCATTTCTACCCCTTGAAGATTAGCAGGAGCCAATTTTCTGTTTGTGATTTTGAAGAGGCATACCCCAACTTCATGTAATACTTTCTCCACTGCTCAACTTTCTCTTATTTTTGCCATATGTGACCACAAACGTGTCTTACTATTTATAGTACATTCCTGTATCCTATGTGTCCAGATCCAAAAGTGATTTACACACAGGTTCTCTTCCAGTCTGGACACAAAGCACAAGTTGGACTCAGGAACATTGTGCTAGGTGCCCTGGGACACCTGCATGGTCTCCTGCTATGCTGGATGAATTGTGCATGTTCACATAAGTCTCCCCGATCAAGCAAGTTTGCAGTCAATTAATTTAAATACATAAGGTAACAAGACAGACAGAGAGGGTAAATGAACAAAATTGAGCTAAAGTAATTTTTAAGCATTGCAATAGAAAGACAACGTCTCTTACCTGAAGAGTTCTTTACAAAGCTTTCAGGTGTAATTCCCAACTGCTCTACAGTTACTGTGGAAAAGTCCAAAGGTGATTTAAAAGTATCTAGTGTGCAATCATTAGGAGTCGCCTCAGCTGCATGCTTCTGAGGAGTGACAAGCTTTTTGTTTCCCAAAATGAAATTGGTGTTTTCTGAAACAGACATGTTGTAGGGGGCTAAGCATCATTATCAAGACCAATACCTAAACTTTAAATTTCAAAAGGAGGCAACAGATCACTACATACCAATATTATTAATAGCAGACTCCGTGGTTTCGGGGAGCTCGCTGACTTTTGAATCGGTATCCATCTGAAAAACACAGAGGAGAGAAAAAAGAAAAATAACCCACCCCCAAGCTTAACGTGGTTCCATCAAGATCCCCATTCAAGACTCAATTCTAATACAATCTCTACTGGCATGAAAATAGATGTCGAGAGTACTTTTTGGAGCTCAAATTAGAGATAAACTGCTGTTCGGGATGAAACAATGCAGACCCCATACTATAAACCATGGCTTTTCAACCTTCGTGAACACTTGAAGCATCGGGGTACCCAGCTAAAGACGCAGCTGGGTATTCCCAGATATTCTAATTCAGGAGGTGTGGCTGGGCCCCAGGGGCCTGCATTTTAGAAAGCACACGGGTGGTCCAGCTCAGGTCGCAGGAAAACCACTTATTTCCGTGGGGCCGGATAAACAGAACACACTTCTGAGAAACACGCCGATGAAGTCAAACCAGGGCACTTGCCTCACCTCTCAGTCCCGCAGTTTGGCTCTCCTCCCGCTTGGGTTTATTCTGAACGCTCCGCCGCACTCGACTATTGCGGTTGCTCTGCCTTCTAGAGCACGGCTCTTTGGTCCTGAAGGGTTAGCTCGAGAAAGTAACTGCTGGCCGGCAAGCCAGCCACCGGGGGCTGCCTCTTACCGTTCACCGACACCCGGAACACGCAGTACGCGGTACCTACACTTCAGCTCAGCACTCCTGCCACCCGCCGCGGGATTCAAATAGCCGGCCCCGCCTCCTCAGCGTCTCGACGTTACTCCACGAATGTGTACGCCGCCGCCACCCGCACGTGTCTGAGAGCACCCAGAACCCTCCCAGGCCTCTACCTCGCCGTCCCAGGAACAGGAGCTTCGTGGACTCTGGGAGAAACCATTGCTAGTTGTGGGTGCGCACTGACCAAAGGGATCAGCTGCGAACCTGTGTCCACAGGGACTATTTTCTGTGAGAGTTCCGCGTAGGAACCCTTCGGTTGGCACTTTGAAGCCGCCTCCCGTCTTTCGATTGGATGCTGCAAACTTCGAAAAGAATAATTTGACCAATCCTGACAGAACGACGGGATGGCTCTAACCCAATCAGCCATCCCTACGGCAGCCGTTCCCTCTGTGGGTTGAGCGATTGGATGGGTTGCAGCCGGGAGTTGCCGACTGGTGTGGGTCACTTCTCGCGCTCCACCTCTTTCCCTCAAACCCTGCCTCCGCCTGCAGAGGAGCTCTACCTGGTTTTGGGTTTGCGCCTGCTCAGTAACGCTTTAAGCCCGCCGTTGGGCTCCAGGTTCTGCTCTGATTGGCTGATGACCCTTCTCGTCTGCCAGACTGCAGCCTCTCTTCCCTCCCTCCACCTGGGTGGGTTAGTATGAGCCCACCCAATGCAGGGTGCTGATTGGTTGAGTGCTGGCCGATGCTGCCGGTTGATTGGTGGAGCTTAGAGTCACTCTGGGAGAGGTGGGGGAAGGGCTCCAGGATGACTGAGGAGCCCAGGGGCGGGGTGGACAGGAGGACCGGCCAACCCTGGGGTGTGGGACGGAAAGTGCGTGCGTGTGTGTGTCTGTAAGAGAAGGAAGGTGGCGAAGGGAGGAGATTTCGAGTGGGAGGAGGGAGGGGAAGGGCGGGAGAAGAGAAAGGTGGGAGGAAAGCCAGGTGGGAGGGTGGCGACTCACTCAGGACCCAGTGGGGGCAGCGCGATGAGGCGGGTGACCCTGTTCCTTAATGGCAGCCCCAAGAATGGAAAGGTAAGGGGGTCCGGAGGAGGCGAAGAGGGCCTCGCTGCTGGGGGCGTGGGCAACGGAGTGCGGAGCGGGCTCTTAGGGCAGAGGGCTGAAGTTGGGGAGAGGGGTTGGGAGGTGGACGTGCGCCGGTGTGGGGTGCGTTTAGAAGGTGAACATCGGGTCCCCGCGGCTTCCTCCCAACCCCGGGATTTCTAGCTGGAGCCTCTTTTACTCCCCAGTCGCCCCAGGAACTAGCGCAGGTCAGCTTGTGCTTGATCTTTACAAGTCCAGGTATGGGGCGGGAAGAACGCAGGTTACGGAGGGTCGCTGTCACCTGATCGCTTGATACTGAGCGCTCTTCCCACCTCCTCCCGGAAGACCCCGCTGCCCCCCTCCCCTGACTACTGAGGCCGCTTATTTCCACCTTCGTGCTGACTAATGCTCTGCTCCAGAAAAGTGGTGGATACAACTGAGGCATGTAAGGTTGACCGCGTAAAAATTAAACTCTTTATCAGTGGATAAATGAAATATTCTTCTGGGTCGCATAGAGGATTGAAAATTAGGGACATGAGGTCCCCCGCCGCCACCAAACTTCTGTACTCTGTTATTTCGCCTTATTTTAGCTCCTTAGAGGACTCTGACAATAGGCCAAAATGGATTGATTTGACATTACTCCTTGCTGTGTTAGGCCTTTGTTCAGGGTGTGGTATTAAACATTTTTCCAACGCCAGAACAAGCCAAAATGAATCCTGCTGCTTCTCAGCTTCTTGCCCCACCCATGAAAGTTGTTGGGCTTCTTTGGAAAATTTGACTGTTCAAGGCAGACATTTATGGTGCGTCTAAATGACGTCTACAAGTAACTAAGCATTAGAGTCTAAAGTAAAGGTAAATTGGCCTCACTGTATTATTTGCTAGCATGCTTTGTCTTCTGCATATTTTGAAAATATTGTAAATTTCTAAATAGTGTAAATGTGCCACGGTATAAAACGTGGTTTCCCAACTATTCTGCAATTTTGAGTAAACATGTTCTAAAAATCTGAACCACAGTGTAGTTTGTTGACTATAATTTTGTGTTCTTCTGGTTTTAGATATTTAATACCCATATAAAACAGAACTGGCATAAATTCAAGTTTTGGGGTTTTTTATAAATGCTGCCTAAAAATATGCTTAGCAAGATTTACATTACTTCTGATCATATTAACTTTTTCTTTCTCTACCTGTTTTGTCTGTTAACTACCACTCACAACCTAAAACTTACATTGTTATTGAAAGATTTAGTATATCCAAAGTTATAATTGTAATATGTTCTCAAAACCAGACCTCTGATTGACCTTTTTCCCAACATCTCTGCTATGTTATTCCATGAAAGACAAAATGTTTAGACCCAGTCATAAATATTTAACTGTGCTATGAATCTCTTCTGAAACCACTGAATTTTGTTATTGCCAAAGATTGTCTCTATCTTTAATAAAAATTTTAAAGCTGTCTAGTTTTGATGAGGTTAGATTTTTAGAGAATCTCAGAAGATTGGAAGACACATCTCAAATAAAGATAAATATGTTTATGTTACAAAAATCCATAAAGCCCCAAACTGGAGAATACTAGTATGATTCAATATTAAAAATAAGTCATGCCATAATCCTTACTACTCAACTGGAAAACATATTCTATGCCAAAGTTGTCAGTGTTTCCTCTCCCTTCAGCTGATTAAATATATATATATATATATATATATATATATATATATATGTATTTATACATATATGTATAATTCTGGAACATCGAATATATATATATATATTATTTGAGAAAAAGAGCAGAATAATAACAGCCTACATGTTAATATAAATAAAGTTTATTTATATTATAGTTAGCCAGGATGGCATGATCATGACATTGATGTTCATGAAAAACATGATGGAACAAAGCACAACTGTGAAATAGAGTTGGATTTCCCATCCACCAGTTGGAATAGCTGTGTCACTCCCATTATCTCTTTATTTACCTAGCTTCAATTTTTGTTTCCTGGTCATAAGAATAATGTCTGGTTTTTCAAATTTCCCTCCTGTAAAGCTTATCCAGTGGTTGCCATACTGGGCTATGAAGCCTTGGGTGGGGGAGGCAGTCACTGCAGGTGAAATCTGCTCACTGTGACTTTTCTGTGTAACTAATGAATAAACAATCAAGTGTAACTAGTGAATGTTTTGAGGTAGAAGAGAGGGCTGTGCATTCTTTAAAACAGTGAGATGGTACACCACAAAGGCTAGACAAGGGGATCCAGGGGAGTTTCAGAAGAAATATTACACTTTTGATATATTCGTGTATCTTTTCACTTAAAATTATAAAATATTGAAACTTGATTGTTTTCCAACCTGGAAAGACAGAGGTGCTTTCAATCACTGAAAGTATCAGCTGGTCCCAAGTCTTCTCAGAGAATGGGCTAATTCTTCGCTGGGTGGTTCACTTTGGCTTGTTGTGAGGTGTTGAAGCTTATAAGTACCAGATTAAGATTAGTATTATCCAGTTTTAACTAAATTAACCCTTACCAAAATGTCAAGTGGCTTTAAAAGATTCCTTCAAAGAATCTGCGGATTGAAGACAATATTAATTAAGCAAACACAAGTAAGCAATGAGAAAAATGCCTGAGCTGTCACTTCCCCAATATAAACTATGAGATTTTTGAAAAATTGTTGGATCTCTTTGAATCTGAGAAGTCAAAAAGTACCATATTTTAAAGACCGTTTGAAGTCCTGTTTAATAAATGCTACTGTGTTTCCCTGAAAATAAGACCTACCCCTAAAATAAGCCCCAGTCACCGTCAGCCAGACGGACACATTTAGTGATGCATTTAGTACATTACGACGATGTTCCAGAAGAAAATGACACGACTGTATTTGAATAAATTTAGATTGTTGTACATGCAAAAATAAGACATCCCTGAAAATACACCCTAACGAGCCTTTTGGAGCAAAAATTAATATAAGACCTGGTCTTATTTTCGGGGAAATACGGTATAACACCCAGTCTTATTTTCGGGAAAACATGGTATTAACAATAAACTGCTCCCTAAAGTTTATACTATTTTTCTTTGAAATAATAGTCAATGATAGGTCATCACTGGCTGCTATTTGATAGCCACGTCATCCCAATTAGCAAGACATTTGGAAATAGTATCTAATACATGAAGACAAACAGTGTCAGAATTTTTTTCCCTTTAAAAAAAGAAAAGTTTAAAGTCAATTTTGTATTTGGCAGAATTGCACTGGATTTAATGATAAATATTTAGGGACTTTTTACTGGTTCACTCAAATATAAGTTGATAAAAGTCCTCATATCATTTAGGAAATCATATTCTCTTAGTTTTAATTTGAATTTTTAAAAACTGCTCCAGAAGAGTCACTTATGCTTGAACCTTTGTCCTTTTTCCATATGCTCAGAATTCCCATTGTTCTCTTTTTACTATTTCCTGTAATCGGTGGTATTAAGGAATTTGAAATGAGGACTCAGACATCTGAATGTAGTGAGTGGCCTCTAAGCAACCTGATGTCTTTTCAATGTTTCTGTACATCTTGAACATAAGTTGTTTTTTTTTTTTTTTACTTCAGAATGTTCAATAATGAGCTGTGCAAAGCATAGGCCTTTTATCTACCTTATTCATTCATGCAGCTAACACTTAGGGATTACCATCGTTGTATGAGGAAGCATGCCAGGCACTGCAGACTTAGTGGATATGCAATAGATCTTAATTCTGTACTGATGTTTATAGTCGTGGTCCAAGAAATAACTTTCTCCTGGCTTTGATATTAGCTCAGACGTGTGTTGTCGATACTAAATGTCCAGATTCGAACCCACTATAGTGTTAGATTTGAAGAAAGGTAAAAATCTATGTGAACCCTTGATGATTGAAATCTAAACTATTCATCAAAATTAATAAGAACCTTGTGATGGCTCGCTCTTCAAGTTAAATGGTTTTAAAATATATTTGATGAATATAATAAGGAATATTAATATGCACAAAAATTAAAAGGAAAATAATATAACAAATATCAGTAAGACTGCCACACAACCCAAGAAATAGCTTATTATCAATAATTTAATGTGCTCATCCAGTTTCCCCCTGCCTCTCCCATTTTCATGAATTTTGTATTTTTCTTTGCCATGTTTTTTTTTTCCTTACTAGTAGTGTTGCCACTTATGTATGTATAACTCAGCTATATTTTTTGTTTTGTCAGTGTGGAACGTATATCCTAAATTGGTATCATCAAGTAGTCTTTTTGGACTTGCTTTTTTCATTCAAAATAATATTTCTAAGATTCCATCCATTATGTCCCACATAATGACAGTTTATTCATTTTCACTGCTTTATAATAGTCCATTATATAAACATACTATCACAATTTATCCATTATCCTGTCATTGGACATCTGGGTTATTTTCTTTATAGCGCGCTATTAACAGTGCTCTGTGAATATTCAGACATCTATATGTATGTATCCTGGTACAAACGTGCGAGCATTTTTCTAGGGCCGTGGTTCACAAACTTTAGCATGCATTGGAATTACCGGGAAGAACTGAGAAAACACATTGCTGGACCCCACTCCCAGAGATTCAGTCAGTAGGTCTGTAGTGGGACTAGGAATTTGAATTTCTAATATATTTCCAGGTTAATATTTCTATAGTTCCAGGCTGCCTGTCTGGGCACCACGCTTTTGAGGACCACTGCTTCTATATATGCAAGTTATAATTATTGGTTGTTAGCGTATGTGAGTGTTTAATATTACAAAACAGTGCCAAATTATTTTTCAAAGTCATTGCATTAATTTATATCCCACCAGCATTGCATAAACCTTCCACATCTCCTTCAACACTTGGTTTTGATCCACATCCTCTTCAATACTTGGTATTTTCATACTTTTAAATTTTTAATAGTTCAATATTTGCCTTCTTGATCTAGAGTTAGTTATGTCACCTTTTTTAGGAATGAAATAATTTTAATTTTTTAAATGTATTAAGCTGAAAGTATAAGTAGAGTAAATTGAGTTCTACATTGAGTAGAATTCCTATTGTGCTTTGATTGCCCTGAGAAGTGCAAAAGATAGGTTTTTTTCCTATCTTACAATGAAATTTGACTTCAGTGGGGAAGAAAGGAAAGATGGTAACTACTCAGCCCTCCATATAAAAGCAAACAGCTTTTGAGTTGGACCCTTATCACTTGCTGTGTGTTGCTATGGCATGGTCAAGCCTAACAGAATTAAAAAAGATATTTCTTTGTTCTTCATTTTACTCTGCTCTTTGGAACAGCACTGTCCAGCAGAACTTTCTGTGTTGGTGGAAATACTCCATGTCTGCGCTGTTCAACATGGTAACCAGTAGCTAATGTAGCTTTTGAGCACTGAAATATGGCTACTGTAACTGATTAACTGACTTAACTTTTAATTAATTGTAATAGGTTAAAATTTAAATATCCTCTTCTAGCTAGTGGCTTCCAAATTGGACATGGTATTTTTAAAACAGGTGGGTGGCCTTTATTTTCATTAGGAGACAACTGACCCACACACAAAAAAAATCAAGGCAATTATACAGAAGTAGAAAACAAATTAATTTGATGTATTTTTGAAAAATAAATCATAAAATGTTATGTTCTAATATTTAAATTAAATGCAAGTGCATAATATAGATAGATACATTGAATTTGCATCCATATGACATGGCCAACTGAGTGAGAGAAGTGAAAAGAGTGCTGGGAAGACAGTCGATGTTAGGCTAAATAAAGCCATGTAGAGATGGACAAGATGCAGAGATACCTAAGAGGAGAAAGATCTAGAAAATTCTTAGTGTAATAACTATGACAAGAATGTTGATATTGGAAAGGAGGATTTTCTTACCTTCCACCCGTAGCACTTTTGAGGCTGGGAAACTTGTTTTGCATTTGCTTGAGTCAATCTCTTGCTCCTTTTCATTTTTGACTCTTCTGTTTTCTCTCTTCACACCCTCAGCCTTAGCCCAACCAGATTTGCTATACCTAATGCCTCATGTACTTTATTTCTCTTCTTTTTCTCCCAAAAGCTTTATCTGCAATAAAGCGTTAGAATTCCTGGCTCTGTTACAGAAGTGAAAAATGATAGGAAATATAGGGGATACATTTTATTCAGGCTTTTATCATTAATGTGTCTGCTGTGTGTAAGACACTGTGTTAAGTGCTTTGCCTTTTTTTTTTTTTTGTGGAAAAATATATAACATAAAAGTTAACATTTTAGCCATTTTTAAGTGTACAATTCATTAGTGTTAAGTACACTCACAATGTGTATAACCTCACCACTATTTATTTACAAAACATTTTCATCATCCCAAGCAGAAATTCCAGCCATTAAGCAATGACTCTCCATTTCCCCCTTCATCCTGGTAACCTTTATTCTCCTTTGTCTCTACGAATTTACTGTTCTAATTACCTCAGATAAGTGGAATCATACAATGTTTGTCCTTTTATGTGTCTGGTTTATTTCGCTTAGCATAATATTTTCAGGACTCATCCATATTGTAACATGTATCAGAAATCCACTGCTTTTTATAGCTGAATAATATTCCATTGTAGATACATACCACATTTTATTTATGCTTTACGGACACTGGGTTGTGCATTATTTTAACAATCATCCTAATTTCTTTTACAACCCTTCCCCAAATGCCCCAGCTTGCAACACTTCTCTGGCTTTTTATTATCCTTATGATCCAAGAGAACACAGTTGGAATCTGAGTACTCTGCTATTGGAAGATTGCATGCTTCTATGTTAGCAAATAACTCCCTCCCTACCCCTTTACTCACTTCATTTATTTAACTGACAATTCAGTGTTTACTATATTCCAATTAACTGGCGAACAAAGGACCAGTCCCTTTTCTCATTTCATGTGGTACATCTATCCAGTATTCTGTGGGAAGTGAATTGGCAGTAAATGTTTCATGTTCATTCAGCTCTTCACCTACTTTTTATTCATAACTTTCAGAAATCCTAACTGATAATGGTCCAACTGTACAATACAGCCACTGGGAACCCATAGTTACAGTTAGGGCTGGAGCAAGGCATTCATGACATATACAAATTCTCTACCCCCTACCTAAGCATTACATACACCTTGCACATATCAGACTGCCTGATTGAAAGCAGGACAGACCAAACCCAGCTGTTTGCCATATTTAGAATATTAGCTAAAATCTGGCTTCTATAAAGTAAGTAGTTACTGAAGAATTAAATGAGGTGGGAAGTAGGTACCTTTCATATGGTAGTTTACGTAATAAATGTAACAAACAGCAGTAAGGCATTCCTATTTTAAAAATAAATCATTCCTATAACAAAAGAAGAATGTAGAAACATCATAAAGACTTAGTAGGTCTAGGGCACTTCGCTGAGCTCTCACCGTGCATTAACTCACCCATCCTCATGACAGCCTTCAGATGGAGGTGTGACTGTTTTCTTCATGTCTAGGTAAAGCAACAGAAGCATAAAGAAGTTAAATAATTTGTCTCAAGTCGACAGCCAGCTAGAAATGTCAGAATCTAAATTCAAGTATGGGTCTGCCTTCCTTCAGAACTGGAGCACTATTTAACATGCCTTAAGATTGTAGATTGTTTTTAGTCAGAGATGATTTCTGATTCTCATAATTCTAGATTTCAGCAGTATGAGGCACTAAGTCAATATTTGAGTCATAAAAGAAAAAGGGACACTGTTAAGAATCTCTCAGAATCTCCTTTTACATGATAACGGCTGGAGCATGATTGTTTGCTCCTGTTTTTAGTATGGTGGTTTATAATTTGTGAGTGATGAAATTTTTTATATAAATGTTCATATTAATCTGGTGTGTTTACAGGTGGTTGCTGTATATGGAACTTTATCTGATTTGCTTTCTGTGGCCAGCAGTAAACTTGGCATAAAAGCCACTAGTGTGTATAATGGGAAAGGCGGACTGATTGATGATATTGCTTTGATCAGGTAAACTTAATTTTTTATAAGCTGTCTACAGAGTGCCCTTTGCTGCTTGGTGCTATGCTGTTTCCCTGAAGCAGTAGTTTAATCACTGTTAAGAGTTCAGGATTTTGGCAAGTGATTGCCAAAATTTGCTCTTTGGAATTTAAATCATTTGGACTGAGGATATATTGATCAGATAGAAAACCTTCAGTACATTGCAATGTATCAGTAGTCTCTCTGCATAGTTCATATATGGCTATGTAAAATTTCTTCTTTATGTTACTAGAGATGGATCTAATAAGATGCATTTTTTAATGTCAGAAATCTAATTGATCTCTTTAATTTTATATGCTATTGCTTATTGTCCAACTGATTTCCTAAGGATGCTCTGAATTTTATAAACATTACGCAGACCTACTTTGGTGAAAATTTGCTAAATGTTATATAGAGTTTTAAGTAGAGTTAACTCCTCAGTGATACACAGTAGTGGTTTTCGGTTTGTTTGTGTTTGTGTTTTGATTTTTAAATCTCCAAGGCAGATTTATCTCTTTAAAACCAGTGTCCAGTTCACCTGATTCCATCCTCACAGGATCACAGAATTTTGGAGCAGGAAGAGGCTTAACAAAGAAGACGGGAAGGGAACACAAATTAAGTTTTGACTCTGTGCCAGTTATGTTGCATTTGCTTTGCCCACATTACCTCATTGACCTTGGCAAGGCCTGGGGTTTTTTAAATGGATGAAGTAAAGATGTGGATACTGTAAATTAAAACAGTATACAAAGTTTAATTTTCACTTAAATCCAGGTCAGAATGACCTTTTAAATAATATACTGCCTTTGAAGTTAATCCCTTTAGTCCCTTCATTTTATAAATGAGGAAACTATTATAAACATCTAAGAAGTTAAAAGACTTGTCCAGGTCATACAGTTTAGTAGTTGATTTTGATTTTTGTTAATGAGAACAACAAATTTTCATACTAGTCTTAAAATGTTAACTGTTGTGGTAGGCAAATAGTAAAAATTATAAACTTAAAAGATATAGATTTAAAATCTAAATAAATTAGGAGAATTTCTTAGTTTTCCATTATCTATCTTCCAGTCTCTTTCAGTTTTTATGGATAATTGAGTCACATTGTTGAATGATTTACATCAAACTAAATTTCTCCCTAACAAACACAGACTCTACTTCTGAGAAAAATTCAATGTGTGCCTGGGATGTCTTACAGGAAATAATAATTTCTGCCACATAGAAGGTCATAACTGAAGCCTTCCAAACTTATGTACCTGTTTAATAATTTGTGGTTCACCAAACAATCTTTGATAGTTTATTTATACTAATGGTGGGATGGGTTGGGGCCGGGGAGGAGGATATAGACTGATCATCCAGAATTTCAGATTGTGGGCAATCATTCACATTTGGGGGTGTGGAGGATGTATAATGGATGAGTGTTTACAATAGTTACTTGCAATTATATTCTTCCTAGATTAAATATGAAATTTTGCTCATTTCCAAAGCACAAAGCAGCTGATGACTTGAGAGAAAACCCTGATTATTTAGGGTTACAGAATTAAAGTAAAAACTGAGGCGTTTGTTACGGCTTTAATCATCTCCTTTGAGCATAAGTACATTCTTCAGTGATTAAAAAAGCTGAATTCACATAATTTGTATAGTGGGTTTTATTTTGTTTCTTTTCCATTTCAAAAGAACGTTCATGTGCAGGATCATATTTGAATTTAAATCCAAAGACATTTGCAGCAGAGGTTGTTAAGCAAAAAAGCACTGGAAACTTAGTCAACTTTGCAATACAGGTAGATAGCAAAACCTATCTTTTACATAATTCTAAGAAATAGTTCCTTTAGTCAACAGATAATGTGATTTCTGGATTTTGATGGTAGCTTTTTAAATTTTGATTTCCCTAGGGATGATGATGTTTTGTTTGTGTGTGAAGGAGAACCATTCATTGGTAAGTCACTTCCTTAAAATCCAATTTTATCTGCCAAAATAAGAAAGATCAAATGACAAGTATTTTACATGGCCTAACATTAAAAAGCATATTGTTGTAGTATTCAGATCTTCATACCTTTTTTGATTCTACAATGGGTGTGTGTGTTAAATTTTGAATATGAATTATCTGATATTTTATATGGATACCTCATTTTTTACATGCCTTTAAAATACTCTGGATCTCTACATATTCAATAGATATGACATGACAGAGTAGTTTTCATTTTAGAGACTACAGTTGATTTGCTTTGGAATTTTTTCTTTAATAGTAGTTGTCTCAATTTCTCTGAGTGTTATGTTACGATTTTTAAGCTTGTATTACTGCATAAGTAATGTTTGGCAGTCGTTCAAAATGGTCAAATCAAATCATTCAAAAATTACTTGGTATCAAACCCCACACACATGCCCACATACACACACTGCCCTTTGATTCGGAAGAAACCTTCTACAATTGTGTAAGGCTAATTAAATATAGTAAGTATTCTTTAACGAGTATTTGGTACATTTAGTTCCACAGACTCACACCCTGACTAAATATGTTTTTAAGCCAGGACAGTAATTGTATTTGGTGAGTGGAAGTAGTTCTCAGGAGCATCCCACTGGCAGTTGCCAGCTCTGGAGTGAGTGCATTCTCGTCTCTGTCTTTACTTGTGAGCAAAAACATTTTTCTTATCTTCTTTTATCTATCAGCCTAACAGAGTAGTTGATGGGCAGTGGTCACTTAGTTGATTCATTGCATACATACAAACAGCATTAATTAACGTTTATTTTTGTTTTATCCTTATGAACTCCTAGATTATACAATATTTGGTATATTATCAGCCTCTGCGTTAATCAATTCCTAGATTATCCTACTTTTGGCCAGTGGACACCACGAAGAGGTCTTTTAATACAGACTCATTCGTTTTTTTATAGCTTCCTTACTATCTGGAATAACAAGGTGTTCATCTTATACTTCTCCTGTCCTAGATCCTGATGAATGTTTTTTCAAAGAAGCCTTGATTTCTTATTGGGGGAAATGTCATTTCAAGACACAGTCTCGGTGCTAGGGAGGCTCAGTTATTGGGTTCATCGTTGTTATTAGGCTTTTTGGTGCACAGAGTTGGAAATACATAGCTAACCAGAGATAAAATTTATATATAATATACAGTATATTTTATGATGTAAAGCTTTATATAACATAATATATACATAGACTATCTCCTGGGTTCATACTAATACTTCAGGTTTATAATCACAATTATAAGATTTTTATTTAACTTCTATCTTACATCTCCTTTCTTCCATATCAGTAATCCTGATTTTGAGGAACAAAGGGAATTATAATATTATATAATATTATATAATTGCTCATTTACTTCGTCCCACACAAAACAAACATAAAAGTGTCAGAGTAACAATCCCAATGCTTTTAATACCAATGATTACTAAAGACAGGTAAACATTTTTTGTGTATGTTCATTGCTTTCTTCCCTTACTTACAAAATAATTGTATTGTTTCTACATTGTCAGAATATATACCACTATATACTATATGCTCTCCCTTTAAACTATCTTTAGTTTTACTCCTTCAGGTGTATTTAATGTTTACCTTCAATCCTTATGTTGATGCCTCCAAGTGATTGTCTGAAACTTGTTCTCTGGGAGATTCCATACAAAGAACTTGTGAGAACAGTGCTCTCTGATATCTGGCATGTTAATAACAGTTTGTGGCTTCTATACTCAAAAGCCAGTTTGGCTGGATATAAAATCATGTCAAAACTTAAATTGTAAACTTTAATGTTTATTGTATATCAATTATTATTTAATGAAGCAGTTAAAAAATACTTGGTCCACATTTTCTTCCTTTAAATGTCTTAAATATGTTACTCTGTTTTATTCTGTCATAAAAGGTTGGTATTGAAAAAAATCTTATCTTTCATAAGTTATTATTTTTCCTAAGTCACCCAAAGGCTTAGTCTCTTTCCTTAAAAAACTGTGATTTTTAGTAGACTCTGGGTGTTCTGGGTTGATTCTTTCAGATATATGGTGGACCTTTTCAATATGTAGTTTCAAATCTATTTTTTTTTTAATTTCAGAAAAGTTTTCTTGAAGTTTAACTTATGTATTTATTTAGTTCCCTTGCTTTGATATTCTTCTTCCAGGACTCTTATTGTATATATGTTGGATCTTCTACACTTATATATTTGAAATTGTCTATTAAATCCTTTTAATTTCTTTTTGATTTTTAAAGCTTTCCTCTTTTGCCTCTTTTATTTCTTAAAGCATTATCTGTTGTGTTTATTTACTCCTGTGTCGTCTAGTTTAATCTTCATTTCCAAAATTGTTTTTATTTCCAATTGTCTCTGGAGTTCTCTCACCTTATATTTGAATTTTGTAATTCTGGTTTATGTTACTCTTTTATACCTTGAATTATTTACTTTTAGCATGTTTGGAATATTAGATTACAGTTTTAAATCTATTTTGTGGGCATTTCTTTCTGGCACATTTTCATTGTCTATAAGGATGTTCTTTGTAACATGTTAAAAACTATGGAACTCACCTTCTGATATATTCTGGTTGTCTTAGATCATTTTGACTTTTGTCTGTAGTGCTTTTTCTTTTGTCTCTGTTGTCTTTGTTCTGTTCAACTTGGATTCTTTTCCCAATATTTTAGCTCCACTATGTGGCTTTGTCCTGGAAGAGAGTTTTGGCTGGTGGGTTTTGAGCATTCATTTCCAGCCTCTTCAGATCTTACTGCAAACTACTTGTATCACTGATAGCTAGGGTGGGCATACCCCTCCCACTTTCAGTCTGCATTTCTCAAATGGACTTCCCTAGCTTTGAAGTGCGTATTTATGGATTCCTTTGGAATGCTTAGATTCATCACATATTCTGTTGTTTCTCTCAACTTCTTCCTTCAAAGATGCTAATACCGTGCTGCTCTTCTAGCTGTGCTGGTGGGAATACCTTATCACCTAGTTTTGTTTTAGATGCTGTCTATGGGTATGGGTTTTACTGTCCGAGCAGCTCTGGTATGCTTTTATGTGTGTCTCTGGTATGCTTTTATGTGTGTTTTTAGTTTTAAAAATTATGCTATTGTCATCTTCCTCAAAGCCCCAATCTAAATGTATTTATTATTTGCTACATGTCTTTCTAGATCCTCAGACAGATTCTAAACAACCTGAAGGATTGTCAGGATCTCACACAGACTGGCTAACATTAAATGTGGGAGGGCGGTACTTTACAACCACACGGTAGGTGTGTGTGCATGTATGTACACATGTGTTGGGGGGCACTATGCACCGTTTGTTCTTTCCTTCAATTTGATGATTTCCTTAGGAGATACTGAAATGTTGCTTAAATATACTATGTGATATGAAACCATTTTTTAGAAATCATTTTTTTAAAGAGTAGAAAAATGGTTTACAAGTCATTCCAGAGAAAGCATGAAAAGCGTGAATTCAGTGATTTAGAACATGCTTTTTCGATATTGAGAGTCATACATGTAACACAAGTAAAAAATGAACAATATTGAAATCCATAGAGACTACAACTGCTTATATTAAAGGGATAAGAATGTATGTTTAGATCAACAATATTGTGATATAATAGTTTGCTAGAGGATAGATTAGTTTTTAAATTAAAGAAAATGAAAACAATATGTAAATCAAAGGAAGTGCCAGATTAGAAGGGATTTTGATAAATGGCAACTTATTGCACGTTTTTGTTTCCCAGCATCACTCCTACCAGGTTATAGCATGCATCTTTTTGAGAGAGCAGCTGGGATCAAGTATACTCTTGACTTAAATATGTTTGTTTATAAAGACAAATGGAGAAATCAATTTTTTTCCCTGAATTCTTAGGAGCACTTTAGTGAATAAAGAACCTGACAGTATGCTGGCCCACATGTTTAAGGACAAAGGTGAGTGTAACACATTGTTTTCACATTTTGTGTGATCTATTTGTACCTGTATTGACTTTATAATTCCTGTCCTTCTGTACTTTTTAATATCTGTAATTTTTACAAAAGTAAAAACTTACTGGTCTGTTATACAATATTTCTTACATAAATTTCTAACATTGTCTTTTGATTGGGGGACTTTCTTCATTTTAATGGTAACACAGGTGTCTGGGGAAATAAGCAAGATCATAGAGGAGCTTTCTTAATTGACCGTAGTCCTGAGTACTTCGAACCCATTTTGAACTATTTGCGGCATGGACAGCTCATTGTAAATGATGGGATTAATTTATTGGGTGAGTTTTCAAATTCCTCGCATTTTTGTAAGCTTATAGTTTATATTATGTTTTCACTTGCTTAGTAACTTAGCATGTTTTCATAACGTGAAAGTACATCTAAATGTTTTTATATGTACAGTTGACCCTTGAACAACATGGGTTTGAACTTCATGGGTCCAGTTCAAACTGGACTGTAAATATACAGTCAGCCCTCTGTATCCGTGGGTTTCACATTCTTGGACTCAACCAAACACAAATCTAAAACAGCATTTTCAATCTGCGGTTTGAAATTCCTTGATGCAGAGGGCCATCTGTATGCATTGTTGTATGCCATTTTATATAAGGGACTTGAATATCCATGCATTTTGGTATCCATGCGGGTCCTGGAACCAGTCTCCCGCAGATTGTCTAACCCTGGTGATTCCCTGAGAACCCACTCCACCCAACCCATTCACCAGCCCAAACTTCTTTCAGCAGCTATTCCTCTCAAGCTGCCAGCCTCAGTTAACTATGCAGATTCTCCTAAAATATCTCAAAGGTCCTCAAGCCTCAAACAAGCAGCCTCTTACCTCAGCATGTCCTGTACCTCTTGCGCTAAGAGGCCTCTAGCACTAGTGGCAGCTGACCTCAGTGCGCAGCATAGCCTCTCTGAGGTGTCTCCAAGTCCAGCACAGGCAGCTACCAACCGCAGATCACTTTGCAGTTTCTGCCAGATGGCCCCAGACCAGGCACAGGCAGCAACTGATCTGGGCCTGCACTGATGACCCTCCCAAGTGGCCCCAGAACCAACACACACACGGTGACCAGATTCAGATCATACCAGAGCAACACCCACCCACCTCCACAAACGACACACACAAAGGATGGACTCGGCAAGCACCAGAGCCCCACTAAAGTAAATCCCACTTTGGGGATCAGCCCCCACACATCAACTCATCAGCTGTAATCACGGCCAGTCCTCACAGCCAAACAGCCTGAGGGTCAGTCCCACCCATTGACATGCCTACAACAATCAAGGCTCAACTACAACAGGAAAGCACACACAACCCACACAAGGGACACTCCTGAGCACCCACCTCAAGTGACCAGGGAGACTGGGCCAATGGGCTACACAGGACACCTACTACATAAGGCCACCCAGCCAAGACTGGGAGACATAGTAGGTCTACCTAATACATAGAAACAAACACAGGCAGCCAAAGTGAAAGAACAGTGCAAAACTCCAGAAAAAGAACTAAACAAAATGGAGGCAAGCAATCTACATGCAGAGTTCAAAATACTATAAGGATGCTCAGTGCACTTGGGGAATATATAATACCAGTGAGCACTTTTAACAAAAAGATAGGAAACATAAAAAAGGAAATAGAAAACATAAAAAAGAACCAGTCAGAAATGAAGAATACATTAGATGGAATTAATAGCAGATGAAACAGAGAATCATGTCAGCAATTTGGAAGACAATGTAGCAGAAAACACCTAATCAGAACAGCAAGAAGAAAAAAGAATCCAAAAAAAAAGAAAAAAATGAGGATAGTTTAAGGGACCTCTAGGATAACATCAAGTGTAACAATGTTGCCATCACAAGGGTACCCTAAGGAGAAGAGAGAGAGCAAAGGATTGAAAAACCTATTTGAAGATATAATGACTGAAAACTTTCCTTAACTGGAGAAGGAACTAGACATATGAGTCCAGGAAGTGCAGAGTCCCAAACAAAATGAGTCCAAAGAGGCCCACCTCAAAACACATCATAATTAAAATGCCAAATGTTAAAGACAGAGAATCTTAAAAAGTAGCAAGAAAAAAAGCAATTTTATACACACACACACACACACACACACACACACACACACACACGGCTCCGATAAGACTCTCAGCTGATTTCTCAATAGAACCTTTGTGGGACAGAAGGGATTGGCACAAACTATTCAGTGTGATGAAAAGCAAGGACCTACACCCAAGATTACCCAGCAAGTCTATCATTTAGAATCGAAGGACAGATAAAGAACTTCCCAGACAAGAAAAAGCTAAAGACGTTCACCACCACCGAACCAATTTTATAGAACTGGTAAAGGGACTTCTTTAAGAAGAAGAAGAAAAAAGGGTGCTGGTCATCAGTTGGCGTTTGTTTTGCAGTTGGAATATTGGAGGTGGAGTTGGGTTTTCCCAGAAAAGATCATAATCTTTTCGCCAAATAACTGCTGTGGTTTTCTATATTTACATTTGATCACCCTTAGTAGCTTGGAACCATATTAAGGGAGGGATTGTCTCTTATTTTCTTTGTAATTCCTGAGTCCTTTCTTAAAAAGTAGACTCAGCCAACAACAAAGTCTTTATTTTAAGGAAAATGGATCCCAAATTTATTCCCATGCACACTGATGAAAATATTTATTAACAGATGTGAGATAGTATGGGTGTTAAATCACTTAGAGAAGGCACAGATTTTTTTTTTTTTACCAAATTAAGAAAAGTAAATGATAGATATAATCCCTCTTATCATTTAGAAATCTCTGTTTAATTGATTCTCCTATAAGAAAGTCTTCTGAATTACACTTTTGACTTTTTGAAGTTTACTTTTATTCATTTCTATAATTTCCTGATTCAGTAAGTAAAAGATATTTGGGGCAAACCTATTCAAGATCTTCTCCATTGAAAAAGTCAATGAAATGTTAAGATTAGGTAAACTAATGATTTTTTATTGGATTCACAATCAAATCACTATTTAAATTATGTGAGGAATGTGTGATACTAGGATTTTATGCCTGTGGCCTATTTAAAAGTAATTTTCAAAAACGATTTTGAAATATGGAAGCCTGAATAAATTCTAATTCATTACTTTCCCCTTTTTTTCTTTTGCTTAACATAAACTATTTGTTTTACAAATATCTTAAAAATATCATATTATGTTCTAAAGATGAATTATTTTCTCCTAGATTAATAGCCTGCTTGTTAAATTTCACTTTTATTATGAAAATTTAACATAAAGAATTCTATAAATATTAAAATGAATAGCTTTCTGTAAAAGTCAAATCATCTTTATCATGATAGGTGTGTTAGAAGAAGCCAGATTTTTTGGTATTGACTCATTGATTGAACACCTGGAAGTGGCAATAAAGGTAAGGCCCTTTTGACATTAGCCAGTATTACATCTATTGTAGCTATCTCCCAAAATGCTTCACTGATTTCTGAATATCTTTTTCAAGAATTCTCAACCACCGGAGGATCATTCACCAATATCTCGAAAGGAATTTGTCCGATTTCTGCTAGCCACTCCAACCAAATCGGAATTGCGTTGCCAGGTAATTGAAGCCAACTTTTACATGACTTCTTGTGTCAGCAAATCTGTGAGTAAAGATTTACGTTCTTCTGGGACTTTTCTCTTTTTGGCCTCATTTCCCTTTTTCATGCAAGATACAATTTAATTATGGGCCATAGCATTGATTTAGTTCCGAAATGCTTAGCAAAAAGAGATGTGATAGCCTTCATTATTGTCTGATTATGCCTCATGTAGTAGCAGTTTTTGAGTAATGCATAGAAATTTTAGCAATTAAAATAAAAAGTCAGTTGTTTATACAGTTATTTATGGCTAGTCAGTGGCAGATAATTTTATGTTTATGTTTTAAAGCATTAAAGGTTTTAAAAACCACAAAATTCACTTTTAAAAATAAAACTGTCTTGAATTACTGAATTAAAATAAATATAATCAGGTTTAACAAAAATAGTACTCATCAACAGATAGGAGGCCAGCAGAGATCCCTCTTTAGAAACCTCTGCATATAAATGAGATACAGCCAAGCTGCATTCTAATGTTAAGTGTAAATACTTTCTTTTATTAGAACCGATTAAAGAAACTGATTTTATATCTAAGTTCCATTTGATAAAGTTTTGTAATAAACTACAAACGACTGAACTGCCAATTGCTTCTAAAAAACTTGGTGGTTAGCTATAGTAATTAAATTTAATACAACAGATGGTTTAAATATTGTGACAATTTGTGTTTTTTAATTTCAGGGTTTAAACTTCAGTGGTGCTGATCTTTCCCGTTTGGACCTTCGATACATTAACTTCAAAATGGCCAATTTAAGCCGCTGCAATCTTGCACATGCTAATCTCTGCTGTGCAAATCTTGAGCGAGCTGATCTCTCTGGATCAGTGCTTGACGTAAGAATAATTTTTGGCTACATGAGAAAAAATAAATTTTTAGTCTATTGAACAGTCTCAAAGAGCAGAAATTATCTCTGTCTCTTGCTGGCGCTTTTACTTGAAAACTGGTAATTTTGTAAGTTGATAAAACTGAAGGTTCTGAAACTAAAATGGGTTGGTTTTCTAACTTTGGCTCTCACTCTCTCTCTACATATATATGTATATGTGTTTATGTGTGTGTGTGTAACAATCACCTCTGTTAATTTAGGGTTAGAGGATATATGCGGAACCAACAGTAAAATTTACTCACTTCTAACAACTTTAAATTCCTTAATACCAAGGCCCATCTCTATATATGTCTACGTGTCTTCTGAATTAACAATACCTAATATAACACTTCCTTTTAGTAATCATTGAATAAATGTGTATTGAATTTTATAATTTTGCAACCTATTTTTCCATTAAGTTTATGTCAGATCTAGTAACAAAATCTGCCAACATACATTTCTGTTATTTTTATTCTCCTCGTTCTGTCTTATGATGAAGGATCGAGTTGGTAGCAAAACAAGCAAAAGATGAACAGCACAAAGAAAAGATTTAAAGGACCTGTCCTTTACATATGAAATGTGAAGAGGCAGCGTGGTTGGTTTTTAAGGACAAAAAAAAAAAAACAAAAAAGAGAGAGAGAAGACAGTATGGATCATTCAAAACAACTTGAGTTCTGTTTAATTACTAACTGTAAAGCTGAACCATATTTTCTTATCTGTAAATACTTGTTCTACCCATATGGTATAACTGATGTGAAGGCCAAAATACATATATATATATATTTGATAAACTGAAGTGCTAGAAAATTGTAAATTTAATTATTTATGGTAACAATGGTTTCCGTGGAAGTCATTGCCCAGAGTGACCGTCACAACTAATTGCTAATTGTGCTCGGCATTTGAAGATGACTCCTGATGAACAGCCCTGTGTATTGCAGTGTCCACAATACAACGTGCGCTAATCACTTTGCTACCTGAGATGCACCTAATGGTCTGACCACTCTAGTTGAACTTCTCACCCAATGTATCCCTCATGGGCTGATGGTTCCTTTTCATAGAACCCATCCAGCTGTGCTGTCAGCCAAGGTGGTCTCAGCTGCCATCACTGTTAAGCCGTCCAGGTCTGTGCCACAGTACCTCTTCTGTCCCCGTGTGTTAGAGTGTTTCTTCTGCCTGCTCTGCCTGCCATTATTGGCCTTAGCCTGCTACATAGAAGCTAGTGTCATGATTCAGCTCTTAGGTCTCCACTGTATATTCCTAGTCCAAGACTTACAGAATGGTAAGAGCTAGGAGGGACATTGATGACCCATCACCAAGTACGACCCTGCTGTTTTACTAAGAAACCGAAACCTAGAGACTCACCACGCCCAAAACGCTAGTTGATGAGCAGAGCTGGAACTAGACTCAAAAGCATCCGTTTTCTTTCCCTTAACGACTTTTTCATTTGGAAAATGTCAAACATATAAAAAATAGAATAGTAGAATGACTTCCCCTGTACCTCAGTTACTCAGCTTCAACAAATATCAGCACATAAGTGAATTTTATTTTGTCTGTACCAGATTATTTTGAAGCAATTCATTATTTCACCTATAAATACTTGTTTTTCTCTTAAAGCTAAAAGGACCATTTTAAAAACATAATCTTAATGCCATTATCGTACTTAAAAAAGTAACAGTAATAACCTAACTGCTTTCATCAAAACCCATGCCAAACTAAGGTAGTAAGAGAGCACGGCTCTTACAGCGGCCGTGCTGTGAATACTTGTACTAAGTAGCTGAGTTCTGAACTCTCTGTTGGTGACCTGCTTTACCATCAGATGAATAGAGGGTGAAGAGCTGTCTGTGGCTGAACACAGAAAACTGCACTGAATTTCTTATGTATTGGTTTCTTTGTGAGATTCCATAGTACAGCCTTGAGTATACAGCAATACTTAGTTACTTACATAATTACCTTGGGGACTTTTGATGATGCACTTTGGTTTACCTGGGAGCATTACATAGAGAACCAGAGACATACATTTTTACCTATCAGCCTCCTGGCTTGTTATATCTTCAAGTACATAAAATCTAGGTGTCTTTTAGTTATTTTGGTCCTTCCAGGTGCTCATTATCCTACCTGTCAGTCTGAGCTTCTGTGTTACCTGGTATTGATGTGCAGGCGTAGATGGGAGTGTGTGTGCATTTGTCAGTTGTCTGGGATTTGAAGTGATCTATAGCTTATCTTCCTTTCACCAGAACTGACTGTAGGGTGAATGAAATTGCACGTATGAAAGAGGGAATTGTCTTGATAGGTAAAGCCATACCATACATAACTTGATCAGCCTTAGGATTTTCGATTTCTTCACTGTTCTACTTAGAACAACAACTACAGTGATCATTGATATAGTGCCAACAGACTGTAACACACTTTCACATTCATCATCTACTTTGATGGTCCCAATTTGTGAAGGTCTAATGTTAATGTCACCCTTATAAATAGCTTCCTGCCTCATCTAGCAATTGTCAGAGTTCAGATCTGATGGCACTGAACCCTTTGAGATAAACTGACATAATTTAAAATTCCAATATACATTTTCGAGCTTTTTACTCTTTGTGTTTTGCACTGATTTGGGTGCTTAAGGATGACAATGTTCTGTAGTGATGGTTGATATAAAAAGACCCGATTAACATCTTGTTACTGTTTTGTAGCTAGCTGATACCTTTCATAGCTGGCCACGGTATTTTGACCTTTGAAATGAAGGTAGTAATAGCATGACTGAACATCGAGAATTTCATTGATTGATTTTTACAGTAATAAGAAAGAGAAAATCCATTACCCAAACAGGTTTATGCCTTCCTTTATCCATACATTTCAACTGTCAGCTGTCATGCCCAAGGCTGTTTATATAAACAGAAATAAGGATGTCAGAGTTCTGTCTCCCCAATTTCATCCAAACTGTTACGTTTCATGGGAAACGGATATGCTGTTTCTAACTTTTGTTTCTTTTTAAACAGTTCTTTAAAGGAACTATTTCTTTAATTCCTATTGAGTTCAATTGGAAGAGTATTGTGAACAAAAAATAACTGATCATGAGTATACCGAATTGAGTTTTTCTTCCCTGTTTTCATTTATTCTGAGATGTTCTGAATTATAATTACAGCGGCTACAGAGTGAGAGAAAGAGACAGAACAGTTAGCCTGTTAATAGCTCTGACAAAAGACTCCTGTATATCTCATTCCTGTATATCTGTTGGAATTCGGATTCATTTTCAGGTTTCTGACATTACCCTAAAGAGAGACTAGCCAGGATCCATAGAACACCAGGAGCCTCTGTTCCTTATTTACATGTGAACATTGCAGTCTGCTGCCCATGACGAATCCACAGGCATGGACACTTCTTTCTTGTGTACTCTGTTGCACCTACCCCAGAGCCAGTCGCCTTCACCTTCTCCCACCTCCGTTGTCTACAGCGAATGCAAATCCTTTCAGAACAGCTTGCATCTCTCTCCCCCTTACTTGCTGTATAAAAACGCTTGCAAAGCTGCTGACGATGGACATGCTGTCTTTCCTACCTGGCCGTGCCACTGCTGGTTTAGATGCCATGCCCCAAGACTGGTCATCTTTTGCTAGTACTGGCCTCGTAAACCGTTTCTTTTAAAAAGACTTTCAGCCATGGAAGTTAAAATGTTTTTGTTTAATAACTGTTTGAGCCAATTTTTTCTTTTCCAAACAAAAATCTGAACCTTAAAACGTGGACTTTTCTCTTTTCTCTGCCAGTGTGCAAATCTCCAGGGAGTCAAGATGCTCTGTTCTAATGCTGAAGGGGCATCCCTGAAACAGTGTAATTTTGAAGATCCTTCTGGTCTTAAAGCCAATTTAGAAGGTGAGAGTCTACCTATAATTCCCTTTTCTAAGGTGAAAACATACCGTTAAGTAAAAAGCCCAGCAAAATAATTGTTACAGGTGAACCATGATAACTCTAGGGGTATAGGTTTTTTCTGTTGTCATTGGAGGATTGCACAGGGGTCAGTCATACTTTAGTCTCGGTCACTCTAATATTTAATGAGGCTTTAGTTGGAGAATTAAATATCTACATTTTAAACTTTCCACAGAACAGCATCCTTTTATATTGACCCAAAGTAAGAATTTCAGTTTGCACAAAACAGGCAGTTGTTGTCATTTTTAGGCTTAGCGTTTTGTTTATGAATTCCTTATTGCTTTGTTGTGTCTGTGAAACTGGTCACTATGTTTACTTGTATTATTTAGAAGAGCTAGTACTTACCTTCCTTGTCATAAACTTATGGAAGTATATTATAAAAGTGCTAATTATCAGAAGACCGAATTGAATTCCTCCCTCAAAAATAGAGACTAAAACATTCTTAATTCACAGTATAAGCAAACACATCATTAAACAGTCGATTCTTCATATATGTAAGTTGGTTGAGAGACTGAGATTTATGCTTCAAAGTCATTTCCCAAAGGTAAAGGAGCCTATCGTTGTTCTCCTCCATTAATTATTTCTGTGTTTTTTTGACGGTTGATGACTATAAATACTTTTAAGTTCAACTAATCCCCAAGTCTGTTCTAGGTGCTAATCTGAAAGGTGTGGATATGGAAGGAAGTCAGATGACAGGAATTAACCTAAGAGTCGCTACCTTAAAAAATGCCAAGTTGAAGAACTGTAACCTGAGGGGAGCAACTCTGGCAGGCACTGATTTAGAGGTGAGTCACCAATTTTTAAAGAGTTTTTGTGCATCTAGAAATCACTGGGTATCTCATGCAAAATTTACTGAAATCATAAAGTAGCTGGCTGGTAAAAACTGCTGGGTGACACGTTGACATAGCTGGAGGGATATTTTATGTTCAGTTACTTATTTAAACAAATTTGAATTCCAGAGCAGGATTCAGTTACCTGAGTCAGAGATGCCAGTTTCAGATTGGAAGATTCATCTGACAGTCCCATCTAAGTAGATTTCATTTCTCTCTTTTCTTTGGGTCTCTTAAGTAGACTAGGTTCAGAACTAACATGCCCCAGGAATCATTTGGGGAAGGAACAGATCAAGCTTTAAGTCTCTATATTAGTTACATGAATATTGCTTTCATCTTACAGAACTGCGATCTGTCTGGGTGTGACCTGCAAGAAGCCAACCTAAGAGGTTCCAACGTGAAGGGAGCTATATTTGAAGAGATGCTGACACCACTACACATGTCACAAAGTGTCAGATGAAGATTTTAGGGCTGGTGGAAGGTGCCCAAGATGAAAAATGTTTTCCTTATCACTTGTATTTCTCCACCCAGTCAGTTGTCTAGAAGAAATAACACTGGAAGGAAATTATTTTTTAAAAACAAAACATTTAGAGGATTATGCTTGTTCTCAGTGGGGAAAAAGGACTTTTTCTTCCACATTCTGATTTTACCAGAGAAGCACATACTCAGTAGATGTAGGGAAGCTGGATTACATTGCTGCCTTTTGAATGGAGTAGGGGGTTTGTCTGGCTTTATGAACAGGGAGAGTATCTATTATATTTGCTTTTAAATAGGCATGACATGGAAATACCATCGTGGTCTGAAATGCATTTGAGGATTTTAATTTATGATAAGCACAGCATATGCAATTATATTTATTGAATCTCTAGATGCATACGGATATTTAAATTGTTAAACTTTATGAAAATTTTGCAGAGGTTGTTCAGGTTTATAAATAGCTTTAGTGATGCCTCCCCTACTTTACCTATCACACCGTGTGAATAAGGTGAGATCAGGCTCTCCAAGGCTCTTTTCGGGTTCATTTTTATAGTGTTTAGTTTTTAGAACAAAACATTAGCTAAATTAAAGAAATCCTCCATTCTTGCTGATTGAGGCAAGAAGGAAAGACATCATTGTATATCTTTGTTGGCTGAAGTGACAGTGGAACTCTCCAGATGGAGGAAGGATTCACCTATAGCAACAACTTTGAAATGAGCATTCCTTAGAATTTCATTCTAAGCAAGTTCCACTCAATGCCAGACCAGGCAATTTTATTTATTTACACTACTAGCCTAGTTTCCTCCTATACAGTCAAAGCAAGCATAGGAAGATACTTCAAAACCAAAAAAACCAAGGTGCGTTACTAATATTCATTTAATTCAATGTCCAAATAGTTTAAACAGGGCCAGCTTAGAAATAGATATTAGTCCCAATC
The DNA here is from genome assembly GCF_004115265.2 of Rhinolophus ferrumequinum. Taxonomy (NCBI): domain Eukaryota; kingdom Metazoa; phylum Chordata; class Mammalia; order Chiroptera; family Rhinolophidae; genus Rhinolophus; species Rhinolophus ferrumequinum. Next base: position 41,716,246 of record NC_046301.1, read on the forward strand.
CACTGCAGTCAAAGCTATGAATATGAATAGATACGGCAAAATCGTCTTTTAGAAGTCAACATAATTGCAGCTAAAACCCTACTGGGGTGAGTGAGGGGTTTTAAACCCATTTGATTATAGCCACAAAAAAACTTAAAAATAAAGGCATTTGGCTGATCCAAGATGTAATACCAGTCAGTCAGCACCTCTGGTTCTTTTACTTATATGTTCTCGTTTGGTTTTGTTTTAATAAACTTTAGCCTGATTTTCTTGAGTCATCACCTCTCTGCAGCAGCAGACATAGGGCCTGTACTTCCTTGCCAGTAACCGGGGTCCTTAATGTCTATCCAAGAGCAGGGATATAAGCTATGTCCAGATGGGTTCTGAATTCTCCAGACTCATCAATTTGAGGCAATGAGAAAAACCACTTGTCTCCGCCTGGAGGATGACATGTCTCCAGTATTCACGTAGTTTATTCTTCTATGTATACATATGCAAAGTTTTCCTTACCGTAAAGGGCACATATGCATAGTGGGAGGAGATCAGACCTTTACAGGTGAAGGAAAGCAACTTCAAAAATGAATTATTTTCTTTGCTTTATTATTTTTACCAAAACAGAGAAGTATTGTATTGAGAGATATCTATTTTCATAATCAATATGTGCCTAAATTATATTTAAATCATTTCACTCTACTATATTTTCAATAATTATAGAATGTGTTGTTCATCCACTTAAGGGTATCTCTGTAGACATAAACTAAAAATGCAGAAGAATCTGAAAGATCTAAACAGGGTATGCTTAGAAACTGCAGAGTTTGGATCTCATGTATACTGCATTAATAAACGATGTGAAATGTTGAAAAGGAGTTTCTTGTCTTGCTTTTGAAAAGCAGCCCTTTCCGTATTTTGCTTACATTTCTTCAGTGTGTGTTGATGACTAACCCTGAGGGTCTGGGTAGAAAAAGAAATAGTAGCATAACTCTATGGATTAGTTCTTTGAAAGTTCCATTAAAGTAAATTTATTTCTTTAAGCATGATTATTTTAGGATCCTCTTCTTAAAATCCATCAAGCTAACAACACGATGAAATTTCATTAATTCACAAAAAGAAAAGACTGCCTTCCTAGAGTCACTTAATTTATTTTCAGCTGATGAACATTACCAGTTGGCTTTATTAGGTTGGTTTAATGCATTGCCCCCAAAGCATTCTTGCCTGACAACTACTAGGATAGAGAATTTTAAGGAAGGAAGAAAGTTTCAAAATAGTAAAACTTCCATTAGCCCTATTGATGAAATGTGTCTGTACACAGAGGTAAAAATACAGTTGTTGGGGGGAGGGCTAGAAAAAGGTTTTAAACCTAAGTTAGCCAGATGATCTACATTGGTAAAATTTTTTACTCGTCTGTTGTGATTGTTTAGAGGAATATTTTATGCTGTAATATGGCCTAGTTCTTTCAACTACAGTTTTAAGGATATTTCAGTAGGAAATATTATAAATTCATTTTCTTATGAAGGTTACCATCGTTAAGTCAAGACTTGGAGTATTTTCTCCATTGTATGAATTGACTGCTCATACTGTAAATCTACCCACAAGTCAACTTGAAATCATCTTCAATAATCTGCAAAGCCCTAGAATTTTAAATCTCCAAGGAAGTGTTATTTTTAAGGTTAAAAGGCACACCTCTAAGAAGAAAGGCAGTTATTTTCCTTACAAAGCAGCTTATCCAAGGATTAATTTTCTGAAACCCTTTCACAACGTTAAATATGTCAGCAGGACTTTGCAAATTCTTCCTGCTGAGATTGCACATTAGGGGAGAAAAAAGAGGTTTATGTCTGTCATTCAGCAAGATCACTAAATCATTACTGTTGCATTTAAAAATTTTTAAGGTGTTCCTTTTCATGCTGAAAATGAAGGCATTTCCATTTCCCCTCTAAAGCCATACTTTACAATTTAGGAAACTTTTAAATTTAGAAAAAATTGGATAACTAAAACCTAATTATTTAAACAATTCAGCTTCATGGTAAATTGATCTATCCTTGGAACTATGGAAAGATTCAGAGTTTGTCACCAAACATCAAAATTTTGTCCACTGTATATCTGATACCCCATTTGGTGCTGTAGAAAATGAAACAAATGTGGCCCTTGCGCTTCGAATCTATGTGACCTACAACACTAATGCAGACTTAGAGGGCTTAGAGCACACCGAATGAATTCATAGGTCATGTGGCTGTATTCATCCAAAAATTTGAAAGCACTCAAAAATTTAATACCAACTGAGAGAAATAACTCACAAGAAATCTAGTGATGCTTAACCAGAGCTCAGTGATTGTTAACCTGACAATAAGGGTCCCAAGTCTTAACTCTGAATTCATTAGCCCTCATCAAAGACCACATCTACTTCAGCAACAGTGTTAGAAGCGTATCTCTTTCATCAAACAGGAAATCCATTGGCCAATTTAAATGGACGCTATTAAAATATCATGAATTTTCGTTTAAAAACTGCCTCTCACTACCTTTCTATTATAGCAAGATGAAATTCCACTTCTTCATGTCAAAATGGCACTTAAATTATTCGAAGTGTGTAAATTAAATAATTTAAATAATTTAAAATAATTTAAACATAAACGAAGGTTTTATGTTTCCATTCCCTTCTAGTTGCAGTTACACTTTAAAGTTTACCCCTTTCTCTATCCTGTTAAGAAGATCTGACACCCTCCAGAGAAATGGCTGGGAAAAGCAAGGGAATTTATTTGGGCAAGACACCATTGCTCTTTACTCTGAAATTCTTGCAAACGTCACTTCCAGAGGACACTGGGCAATGACTGATTGGTTTCGCATCCTACCTCAGGAGAAACTGCCATCCAGCTCTAAAATAACCAAACATCCAATTGTTTTTACCATTTTAGTACTTATCTAACATAATACAGCCAATTGTACATGAAGTTTTAATTCTATTTCAGATTAAACATATGTTTAATGCAGAAATAGAGGAAGTATTGGGCTTAATCTGGTTAAAAGATCCTTACTTTCCATTCATTCATTCTATACTTAACATTCATTCATAGCTACACTTATGGAATGCTGACTAAATGCTACAAATTTATTAACATGTTTAAATAAGATGGAATCCTTGACTTAATCATGAGATACTGCCCAGTGTTAAACTAGGGAAAAACAATTAGGTATTCAAATAAATGTAATAAAGATGAATGGTTCCCTCTCTTTTAAATACCGTGTTTCCCCGAAAATAAGACCTAGCTGGACCATGAGCTCTAATGTGTCTTTTGGAGCAAAAATTGATATAAGACCCGGTCTTATTTTACTATACTATAAGACCAGGTATAACATAATATAATATAATATAATATAATATAATATAATATAATATAATATAATATATAATAATCTATAATATATTATCACATAATATATAATAATAGAATATACTGGGTCTTATAATATAATACCGGGTCTTATATTAATTTTTGCTCCAAAAGACATATTAGAGCTGATGGTCCGGCTGGGTCTTATTTTCAGGGAAACAGGGCAATTGTACTGTGTAAGTAACATATCCAAGCGCTCGCTGCTGGGTTGGAACATGTCTACAAAATTTGGATAATGATATCCACTTTGCAGGACTGTTCATAATGAGTGAGGTTGGTCTTATTTACATGCCAGATAACTATTATTTGTCTTTGGGCCCCCACTGCCTTTAGTACAATGATTTGCATATTTTAACTCAATAAGCATCGACTAAAATGAGTCCAACTGTTGCCCTAAGTCGGCTCTAGATGGCCTTGTGTTTAGTGTATTCTAACTATAATGTTTCTCCTTACCTTTTCAAAGCTATAGAAGACTTTTTCAAGATAAGTCAAGGACAGAGCCTGGTGGGTTTGAGATGGGAATTTTCAAACTCACATGATAATCTTAGGATCCTCTATTGTCTTGGTTTAGTGCCAATAATCCCTAGTTATTATTTACATATTAGCACCTTCTACAAATGAGGAGTCTAAGAGCTGAGACCAGCTCCCAGGCATCCTGACTCTACAATTACTACATGGCCTCCTTTGTGAAAGTTTTTATGTGTGCTTTTAACATCACTTAATCTAAGACAGCTATTTTCCTTGAACTCTTGATCGGCCTGCCAGTTTCCTCAAGGGAAGCCAATCCAGCTAGATTTTAATCTCTTTGCATTGTGGCCTTAGCTATAAAAGTCTTAGCAGATGTTTTAATGGCCAAGATTTAAGTAAATTTAACAGATAGGCCAGTGGGTGTTCTAATTACATACACCATTAAAGGGCTTTATGTGAGGATTTTAAAAATTACTATGAAAAGAATAGTCCACATGCAGTACAATTTACCAGCGGGAAAGATTGCAGTGTCCTAGAAAAGTTTCATATAAAAAGGAATCAAGGAAAATGAAAATGCACAGCGTTCAACAGACTCGAAAGGAAGCGTGGCATTCTCTTGGCTCTTTGCTCTCCAACAGGTAAAATGCTTTGTATTTCTAGCACTTGTTTTCTAGATTGTATACTATTGTCTGTCTGTAGGGCATTTTACACCCTGAGGGCTGTCCAGGTATGAGGGTGTCTAACGAGATCTTGATCTTCACTGTCCTAGATACCCCTGGCCACAGAGATCCAGCCTTTGGGGAACTGCAACAACTCATCCACCAGTATTTGATTTTGTCTTTAGCCTCTTCCCATCAAATGCAAATTAATTTGTAGGCTCTCTGTGAGAATTCCACATGTCATTAGATAACTGGAGGCTGCCTTGGCTAGAGAGGCATCTGGTCTGGGCCTAAGTGATTTGAAAAGTGTTGAGTTCTCTCTCCTTCTTACCGATGGTCCAGCCAGCACTAATGAGTGGAAGATGAGAGGACAGATACTCAGCAAAATGTCCCACATTAGTACCACAGTGTGGCCATTTAATGTCAAGCAACTTTCTCTCAGCCAGAAATTCTTAGTAGGAGCTACTTAGCAGAGCGCTGGCCCAATTCCCTTTATCTCAGGAATGGTACAATTGAAAACCAATCACAGAGGGGACAATGTTAAGACAAAAAGATGAACTTCATCCGGGAGCAATCATGGAGTTTAGATCACGAAATAATGAAAAATAGAATACTTTTAGTTCCAAAAGTACTAAACATGTGAGTTTTAAAGTACTGTTTTTGTCCCCAATGGCTACGAAATTCAAAGCAAGCAAGTGGGTGGTATATTTCTATGTCTGTGTGTGAAAACTGTAGGTGACACCTACCTCCATCTTCTATAGCATTCGTGGCACAAATGTCAGGCCTTTCATCAGAGGTCTTTACCTTTTGCATAACCCCGTCTGAGTCTATGTTGATTGTTCATTGATATTCCTTAGAATGCAGCCAATTCCAAAACTTTTAGCTGGACTTATTCTGCTGGCGTTATGTGTGGTGGGCTGCTCCAGCCAGCACTGGTCCTATGGATTGCGCCCTGGAGGAAAGAGAAATGCAGAAAATTTGGTTGACTCTTTCAAAGAGGTAAGTCTCTCTCAGCTTCAAAATAAGACGTGGCTTATTTGGTTCAATGTATCTATCCTAATAGTCTGTGTACATCCCAATAGTGCTACTGTAGGCCTCACCCTAGGGATTCCGGGGGTGTTAAGACACTTAGGAAGTAAATTCCTGCTTTCAGTTCAGCTAGGGATTAATGAGGCAAAGAAGAGGAACGATTTCAAGAGAATTCAGCAACAAGTGCAAAACAGTGACTTGTACTCTGAGCATATAGAATTGCCAAAGGAATTAGAAGCCATGCGTTGGAGCCAGGGTCTCTAGAGCAAGATGACTCTAGGATTTGGATGGAAAACCTGAGACTTTCTGCTTTTTTTTCTTTTTATCTTTTAAAAATATCTATGATATGAGAGGTCAGCGGTAAATTTTATAACTTATAAGTGTCCTTATCAAGGGTGCATGCTCTCTAATTTCTTTTATATATAGCAAAGAAGTTGGAGGTCACTAGAGTAGAGGAGTTAGCAAGCCCAAGGACACAAAATAAATACTGGAAAATACGCTGGATTTGACTTCATATAAATTAGATTTCAGTACTAGTACTAGCACTAACAGAGGTACTTGGTTTTTTTATCTGGAAAATGCAACTTCTTGGGATGATATAAGGATTACATGAGAGAGGCCGTATATGTTAGCTGGTCAATCCAAAAAAATGTTAGTGGATTAATAAAAGCCTGTTTCTGTTATTGGTTTTTTAAGTTGCTGGGAAACAAACCAGGCCCTAAAGAGTGAGTGAATATGGGCTGGAACACTTAATATAGGCCCAACAATGGGAAACTTAGCTAGAGAAACCTAAAACCATTTAGTTTTCATTGGAATGAAATCTCTCCTTTTGGAGAAATAATAAAAATTATTTAGTATGAAATAAGAAGCCCCAGAATTTGAAGTCTCCTTTCCACAGATTATCCACAGATTATATGTGAAGCAACTCTCATTTAACTATGACATACTTACTCTGTTTCCCCGAAAATAACACCTAGCCGGACAATCAGCTCTAATGGGTCTTTTGGAGCAAAAATTAATATAAGACTCGGTATTATATTATATTGTATTATATTATATCATATCGTATAAGACCCGGTCTTATATTATAGTAAAATAAGAGGTCTTATATTAATTTTTGTTCCAAAAGACCCATTAGAGCTGATTGTCCAGCTAGGCCTTATTTTCAGGGAAACTAGAAAATAAAAATCAACACTATTCATAATTATAAGCTCTTGTATTTTTTGTATACTGTCCCCTCATGAGGTTAGAAGTACTTCATTCTCATCATCACTAGAGAGAAAATATCATCTGTCCTTACTATCACCATTACCTCCAGAACCCTATACCAATCAGTAAACATGGCTGACGGTGGATTTATGTCCTTAAAATCGCCATCCCATTCCTGCAGCTTTCTCAGTCCCACATCCACCTTGACTTCGTGTTCTACAGATGATTTTTGATGGAAATGAAAAATACCATTTTATTTCATCTCCATCTCCAAAAATCATATTGTTTTTCTTCAGATAGCCCAAGAGGTTGATCAACTAGAAGAACCTCAGCGCTTCGAATGTACCATTCACCAGCCACACTCTGCCCTCAGGGACCTGAAAGGAGCTCTGGTGAGTTACAGTGATAACATGGAGCTTTAGAGATGGAATGGCCCTTGGGTACCTCCTCTTAGGGTGTCAGGTGTCTGCTTAGGGCAACCACCTCTCAGCCACTGGAAGCCTCCCTTCCTGACCGCCTTATTCTTCCTGTGGTGAATCCTTCACTATCGCACAACACCCCCTAGTGGTTAGACAGCACTAACGAATTGAATTCACCCTGTAACCTTTATCTGCTCATGTTGGTTCTCGCCTTTGGGACGACAGACAAAACTTTTCTTCCCACTGCTCCTTGTCAGTTCTTCAAGAAGGTTCATCAACGCCCCATTTCTTCTCTAGGTAATCCATACCTCTCCACCGATTCTTCAGTTGTTCTTGATATGACATGGTTTTCCCTGGGAAATGTAGAAATCAAAAACGGTGCTCTAGGTTATTTTCATTTTCCCTTTGGAATAAAACATTTCAAACTAGTAAATATGTAATTCAGAGTCACATATTTGATTTCCAGTTTTCAGATTGGACTATAACGATCTCCAAATTAAAACCAAAACTGGAAATCTAGTAATCCAATGTAAGCTTTTGATTTTTTAAAAAAGTATAAAGAGAACTGAGTATGTTAACTGAATCTTGAGTTCAATGTTGGCATTCTCTGAGCTCCACGGCCCACTTATTTGTGGAAGTTAGACAGCATTGCAGTTAATTCTGGCATGTCCAGGAGCAGGGAAAGCCTGAATAAATCATATCTGAAGATCAGCTATAATTCTCATTTTCTCCAGTGACTTGAACGTTGATACCCGTAGGACAAAGAAAAAAAAGCAGACATCTTTATTTCCTTTCTTTTTCCAATCCTGCTTACTGCATGATAAAAGTAATAGCAAGCAGTAGAAATTTCCCAAACATAACTTCAGAAAGAAGGAATCGAGGCAAAACCTAGGTTAATAGCAAACTGAGAGATCAGACCTTTCTTGCACCTCCTTCCTCGTATCCTATACTTAAATGATTAATGTAGATTTTATGTTTGTTATAAACAACTTTAAAAGACATGATTGTGTATCTCTTTGGTACTGTCTAGTGCACAAAAGCAAATGGATCTATTCTTTCTAGACTGATATTTTAGAAATTAACATATCCAAAACATCAGGAAATTCAGTTAGTAAAATCAACCTTGATATATTTGTTACTCACATATTTTTCAGGAAAATCTGATTGAAGAAGAAACTGGACAGAAGAAGATTTAAATCCACTGGGCCAGAAGGATTGACAATACTTAAGAAGTAGAATTCTGACTCTGTGACCCATTTAATATCTCTCTGTAAATGGTGTGAATTTCTTCCGCCAAGTTGCACATAATTTGTAAAAAAGTAGCGTTGTGAATAAAGTGGCATAAATGTTGTCTTTCTCTCAGATCTCTGGTTGGGGAGAGACACCGTAAGCCCAGCAAGGGGAGCCCTCCAAGTGTGTGTACAGGAGCGGATGGGAAGAGAGAGAACACAGTCACCCCTATTGCTGCCTACAAGCATTTAGCTCGTGGCTACACCCACATGGACAACAGTCCCACATGGATCTGGGCCAAAAACGCTGATTCAGCTCTAGTTTTCTATGGGATTGTAGCTTTATTTTTGACCACACCTTACAGGAGTTAGATGGGGCCATGGCCGAGGCTTCCTCCCCAGATTGTCACCCATCCCTTTGAAAGTCAACCGGAACCTAAGAGAGATGGAGGGTCAAGGCCTCACTGGGTTCCTAGTCCAAAGCTTCTTCTGGGTCCACGTGGTCCTTCAAAGTTCACCAGAGCGAGTGGTGCACACTGAGTTTGGGGACCAAGGCCTAAACATAACAGTGTTCACCTGCCTGATCTTTTTGGTATTTCTCTTGAGAAATGCTATGGAGTGTACAGTCAGCGGAACACAGGATTCAGGTGTTGCTATGCCCCCTGATCAGATAACATGGCGACCATTCATTCTCCACAAAGAAGAGTGTCAGATTTGTGCGAGACATATGCATCAATATTTTCATTAACCCTCCTAAAGACCGAGGAAAGTACATATTATTGTTTTCCCTTTGAAATGAGGAAACTGGGAGTTTGAGAGTTTGAGAGACCTATCCAGGTGTGTCAGGTTCCATGGTCAGTGCTCCTACCGTGTTTCTCCGAAAATAAGACCTACCCCCAAAATAAGCCCCAGTTAAGATCGTCAGCCAGATGGAAGCATTTCGTGCGTTATGATGATGTTCCAGAAGAAGATGACATGACTGTAATTGAATAAATGTAGACTGTTGTACATGAAAAACTAAGACATCCCCTGCAAATATGCCCTAATGTGTCTTTTGGAGCAAAAATTAATGTAAGACCCAGTCTTATTTTCGGAGAAACATGGTATATGATGAGCAGTCAATGGAATTGGACTTTGGAAGCTCGGTAATTTCTTTAATTAGAACTGAGACAGGATACTGGGGTTCATGTGTCAGTTAGTATAGAGGTCCCAGACACCATGATACTAACATTCTCATTTATCCTTATAACTTTCCAGTGACTATGAGACCATTTGGAAAACTCAAATTTCAGATAACTTGTCTCATGTCACAGCAACAAATTGTGCCTGTATTCACATGGCAAAGGTCTAGACCCTTTTTTCCTCTTTTAATCAAAGGGGTGGAACCTTCTTCCTCTGCTCCCCAGCACCATAGCTCTAAAAAGGGCAAGACCTATACTAAGGAATTTGAACAGGGGTCAGAAACATTCCAAGGAGAGAAAACCCTCCCTTTTAAATACAAATATTTGCTACCATACAATGCTAGATTTCCCAAATGTCTCCACTTGAGGTATCTCTACAACGGAATCCGAGAACTTCTTCACTCCAACATTCATAAGATTAGGCAGTCATCAGGACCACAGTCTACTTTATGGAACAAAAGGCAAAATTGCATGATTTCGTTGATCAATACATATCAGGCAAGATGAGAGGCTTCCAGCTGTCAATCACTAATATGTGTGTGTGTGTATATATATACACACATATATAAACATATATATGTGTGTATATATATACACACACACACATATATATTTATACAAATATGTATATTTTTTACAAAACCAGTATCATTTACAATCTCTACATTAATTAAAATATTATACAAAGATGGCAATATACTCACTTATTTTATACATCCTGTTTGGGGTCTCAGGTTTCCTTTGCCAAACCTTGTCTTTGGAAAATTTCTTTCAAGCCAGCTGTGGGCCTCCCTGAATGGGATGCAAAGATGCCCATCCTGACGTTGATGTTAGAGGCTTGGGATGGCATCCAGTAGTTTGCAATTTACATGAACATGTTAGATATTTGATTCTCAAACACCCAAGTCACTAAGGGGAAGGAGAGTGAAAATGACTTCATTACTAAAATTTTAAGCATTTTCCTGAATCTGAAGAACTAACTCATCAATGTGGCTTACAAAAAAAAAGAAAGAAAAAGAAAAAGGCTGTAGCCTTTCGAGATAAAGGGTGGGAAAACATAAATGATCCACTTAAGTAGATGATTTCTCAAATATATATGGCTTGAAATGATAAAGTAACAAAAAGAATGGCCTGGAAACAGACCATTTTAGGAGGTTTTAGAAGTTGCAGTATCCTAGAGATGATTGGGAAAAAAGTCAAAAATCACTACATAACAGCACTTACATATTTTGACAGAGGAAGGTATTCTACAGTAGTATTTTTCAGTGGAGTCCTAGATCCAAAAAGGTTGCCCAGGCTTATTGATTCAAAATCTTGGGGGTCCAAGCCATCTGCATTTTTAAGAAGCATCTGGTGATTCTTAACGTACACAGTGGAGCATTTTTCTCTAAGAAGCAATGATTGCAAATGTTTCAAAGTACTGGAACATTAAAAAAAGATTCTTATGCATAACCCCAGGACTTAAAACAGTGGAGCTATTCTAATTGACTCCAATCCAACCCCCCACCTGCAGGGAGTTTAAGAAATACACCTTGAAGGGATTAGAAAGTACAAATTAGTAGTCACGTAATAGTCATGGGAATATGAAATACAGTATGGGGAATATAATCGATAATGTTGTATAGATTATGTGGGGTGCCAGATGGTCACTGGCCTTAACAGGGGGATCACATCATAGATTCTGTAGATGCCTGACCACTGCTGTACACCTGAAGCTGATGTAAAATAATATATATATATATATATATATATACATACATAACATATATTAGTATATATATAATATATAGTATATATTAATATAAATATATATTATATATTAACATATAATATATATATTCACGGGTTATAAAGTACAGCATAGGGAATAGAATCAATGGTATTGTAACAGCTGTATAAAATGTCAGAGGGGTAGTAGGTTGGGGGAGGTTATCACTTTATGAGGGGGGTAAATGTCTAATTATTACGTTGTTTTGTACATCTGTGAATGAATGAATGAAGAAATAGAACCTATTGCAGCAAATGACTTATTATCAGAAAACCAGTCAGCTCAGATGTGAAAGGGATGGATAGAGAGATGGGGGCAGAGGAAGAACCAAATAATTTGCAGGTTTTATTGCTTGTAGGCAAAGATGACTGTATGACCCCACAGTACAAGTTTAAATTAACAGGACCTGTAATGAAAGGAGGCCAGAAGGCACTCTGGGTGTGATGTGTCATGAAGCAGTTATCAATAAGAAAAAGTTCAGGCATTATTCCATGTCATTAATATACAGGTAATAATACACTAAACACACAATAAACTTTAAAATACATTGCCATTTTTAATTTAAAAAATAAATAACAGCAAATCTGAACAAAATTTTTCTGCTTCAATGCATATCTTCCTAACTGCCCATGTTGGAAACCCAAATAGTTCACAAAATCATGGTAATAGAGCTTTTGACAAAGTTTGGATGAACAACTCCCCAAATATGACTAATAGATGAGTTTGGGCAGCATATACTGGAGACCAGCTATGGCTGGATTATAAGAATCAGCCTGAAATCATCAACCTGAAGGGAAAACTATCTTTTTCCTTTGCAGATTAGAACTGATGGTTCCACTCTCAACCTACCCAAAGAGGAACTTACCTTTCTCAATCTTAATTTTAAAAAAATCCCACTTGGTCATGGTGCATTAACCTAAAATCCTACAGAAACTTAAGTTTCCATCTGACTCTTTCATTCAGCCTGGCTCCATGACTTTTAGAATCCTTTCAGCCGTAGCTTTCATTCATATTCATATATATATATATATATATATATATATATATATATATATATTTTTTTTTTTTTTTACATAAGGAAATTGAGGTCCAGGGACTAACTACAAATTCACTTGCCAAAAGGTACACCGTATTGTTTTGTGTTGATGGCAGGGCTTTCCTCCCCTTCTCATTATACCTGAGAAGTGAGAGGAAGAAAGCAACAAATTTGAAGGGCTTCTAAATACCATTTCCAAAATGACAGTATGAACACGAGGGAACCTTCTGAGGTGCTGGAAGTCATCTATGTCTGGATCTGAAGAGGGACGACATGAGTGTACACCAATGTAAAATTTCATCCATCTGTACATCTAAGATTTGTACACTTACTTGTATGAAAGTTACATCTCAATTTTACAATAAGAAATTACCCATGCTCTGGGGGGTGACTAGAGGGGAAGGACTCTTGCAGCTCAGAAAGAGTTAACCAAGGTAAATTGTTATCTCAAATCCTGCTTTAGCTCTTGTTTTGTCTTAGGGGTTTGCAGTTTTTAATTGTCTCCCCAGTAGGAAAAAATGACTGACATTCTGGAGTGAAGGTGTGAAGGTGGAGGGGGAGGCTAGCCATGGCCCAGTCGCCTTATTTATTTAGGATTTCACTCTCCTCTACTCCTACTCACTTTCCCATCCCACAGTCTGCATACTGGCTGTTCCCACTGACCACACTGAGCTGCCACATTCCGAAGGTCCTGTACGGCATCGGGCATTTAGTAAGAGCTTAATATATGTTGAATGAAACAACTCTTGAAAACAAAAAAATCTCAGAGCAAGATGAGTCACCAGGACAGAGAAAGAAGGATTTAAAAATATGTCCCAAACCAATATTCATAAAGGTTGTAACAATGTGGGGGCTAATTTCAGCGTCTTTCAATACTCTAGAGTTCTTCTCAAGGAACATAAAGGCCAGTTCTTTCTCTTTTTATTCCCCGCCTCACATCTCTCCTTTTAATCATAAGACATTTCTTTGCAGTCTCCCTCTGTGACTTCAGGACACACAATATCCGTGATGTTTTGTCAAATATGACTCTTTCCTATCCAATGGCTTCTCAAGGAGATGTCCAACGTCCCCTGTAATCTAATATTCACAACGTTACCTGGAGTCCTGTGTTCAGGAAGGACAGACCTGGTATTTCCATTAATGTGGAGAGGAAATCATATGAAAAAATATATTTCAAAAAGAGAAGGTACCAGATATGGGTGTGTCAGGTGTCCCCAGCCTCTGATCAAAGACCAGACTGCAGAACTAGCATCTACTGCTCTGAAGGGACATATTTGAGGTTTGGTTTCTTTCATGACCCAGCTTATATCTTTCTATTTTAATGGCAGCCCGATAACTGGGTAAAGCATTGGCGTCTCCTCCAGCCATTCTGCGGAGCAACTGCTCACAAGTGAACCCAGGTTCTGTGTAAGCCCTGCACAGCCTTTCTGTTCCTTCTCTTTATTCTCTCCCTTCATTCTCTTGAGTTGTCTCCACTTAAAATCCTCTTCAGTTCTTATTAACACTGTGTCTCTAGTCATAAATAATTATGTAAAAGGCTCTAAAAGATGTCATCTTTTGGAGAGGGACTGTATGTACACAACGAAATGACATGCACATTTAAATTATCTTAAAAAAAAAAGGAATATCAGTAATGCTCCTAACAGTTCAGATGTTACTCTGGTCGAGCAGAGAAAAGAAAGGACTATTTGGTGAGTACCGACTCCTTGACATATATGGTCTCATTTGAAACGCACAACAACCTGTGTGGTAGGGATGATGGCCATTTTGAAAGGTGAAGAAACGAAAGCTCAGAAAATTTCAAATCATTTGCAAGAGTTTACAAAGTTAATAGATGCCATAGCTGGGATGATCTGAAACCAAACGAGCTTCCTTCCAAAGCCCAGGAGGTTCTTTCCATGACACCACATTGCAGGTTCTCCTAGGTCGGGTGAAGACTAAACTTTTCCTCACCACTTTTAAATACGCATACTCATTTCTCGAGGAACATAGGACACATCTCAGAGGTTTTACTTCCCTGACCTTGTAATGAATTAATATGTCTCTCCTAAAAGAGGGGTGGTCAGACAGGCACACACACACAGAGGCAGCCAAGCAAACCCAAATCCCCAGAGGTGAACTCTCTCTCTCTCTTTGCCTCAGAGGAAAGGGACTGGGCCAGGCTGTGGAAGAGACCCTGGTGAGCCCCTGACATGTTGACCTGGGGGATCCACCGTCAAAAAGGTGTCTACTTGCCATTACCCCCTAAGTAATATAAAAATATCTGGGCCATTTCCACTGTTGTTCCAACAAAGGGTAGGAATCAAAGAGTTTGTCAGGGTTGTCTTTTAGATCTAAGCGTTATCTGGGTACGGCAAGCTGGGTTATTAGTAAGAACCTGTAGTAGGATTTTCTGTATTAACCTCAATTTCCTTATCTACAAAACGAGGAGGTCGTTTGTATGACTTTTAAGGTCCTTCCGGCTCAAAACGTCTGTAACCTGGTATGGCTGTTTACATGTGTGTAGGTTATATTTGATCAGCTCAATCACCGCCATTTTTTCTTCTGAAAGGAGTACTGACATTAGTACCATAAACACGTAATCAAATTAAATCCCCAATCAAGAGGAATAAATAATCAAAGGAAAATATTGCACTGTATTTTCCAGGGTAAAAACAGGATGTAGACAGGGGCTGACGCGCCATCCAAATGGGGTCTGGAAGAGAAGCTGTTGAACTCGGGCTTCTAAGTCCCTTATATCCAGTGATTTGAGTTCGGAGGAGGTAACAGGACAAAACACTGTATGTGCAGAACAGAGAGCCTCAAAGGAGTCCACAGTAGGAAGGACTGACTGCTGTGTAGTGAGGGCCGTTAGTCGGAGTGTAGGGACCACCAGAAGGGGCAGGGACAGCTTCCCCATGCCACAAGTGGGTGCGAGTGGGGGGATGGAGGAGCTCAGGGGTCATTGGAGTCCATGATTTTCAATAATGACAGCCATTCATCCTCGAAAGTAGCCAATCTTCATTAGAAGATGTTCTTTTCCTCAAAGGAGACACAGTAGACATTAGAAAGTTATGATTATTTCTGCTACCAAAGTACTTGACATCGGTCTCTCCCAATGTGTTATACGGGACAGCGTATGTCCACATGAGAAAACTATGCCTCAAGCACAGCTTTTCAGAAGCAAAGCAAGACATCTGTCTAAAGAGTGGGTTCTTGGGGTTGCTCCACAACCACGACCACAGAAGACTTATCCAGGCTTTCGAAGGCCTGGGGGGGCTCTGCGCTGGAGGTGGAAATTTAATAACGGCGAAGGAGCTCTCTCCTTTGATAAAAGCACAGGACATAGCCAATTCTGATGTTTTATGTGGACTGAAGATGTCGCATGGCCTCAGGCATTGATCAAATAGAAGCTTTCGAAAGCACAAAACCAGTTTCGAGTGGGTGACCCTCATCCCAGAGGGTCAGAAAAGCAGTCAGCAGTGGGGCCTGCTGCAAAGAGGACACTGCCTCCTGGAGGCCAGTTCTCAGGCATCCGCTAGGTGTCCACGGTCCTTTGAGGTTCAGAGGGAGAACAAAATTCTTATTGGGATCCAGGGTCAGAAGAAAGGACGCCAGATTTCCGAACTTTGGGAGGTGGTGGGGGTGGGACTTTGGCTTCTCTTCGCACAGGTAGTGGGGGAGCGATCTGAGGGAGAGACACATGAAAGGAGAAATGAGTCTTATCTTTCTTCCCTATTCTGCATTCTCCTCCTCATTTCCGACATCCTGCTTTAGCTTCTAACTGATCCGAGTTTGTCCAGCATTTGCCAGGTGAAAAGGGAAACGAGACTGATGTATCCTCTCTTGTGAGCCTTGAGTTAATCTGATATACAGCAACGCTGCTCAATCCCCAACACTTGGGTACTTGGCGCACATAAAGCAGGCATTCAGTAAGTTATTTGTTGAATGAGTGAAGGAAAGCCCTCAGAGGCCATTCCAGAATAGTCGTCCCTCACTCAGAAGAAGTAAATGCTTCAAATGTAAACCAGAACTCGCTTCTGATTTCACCCACCTGTTCCCAGGGTGAGGCACAGAGAAAAGCTCGACCTTCCCTCTGATGAAAAGGCCTACTTGCAGATTGTTCCTTCCCATTAAAAAGCTGCCCTTTTCTGGTTTTATGGGTTTTAGGAATAAACCAAGAATCACTTAGAGTGACAAATCTACAGAAAAAGCTGCCTACTAAAAAGCTTGGAAAATCCAAAGCTTCATTCCCATGAGTGGTGTTCTCTGGCCCCAGTGTGTCCGCCGTGGTTCCCCTACCTCTGTGGAGTTCCTCTGGCTGCTTTTGGGGGGAGGGGGCGGTGGCACAGTAGCACTCATCAGCCCATCTGTCTGCAAAGACGGGGAACCTGGAAATGATACAAAGTGGATGAATCCAGAGAGAAGAATGCATCAAAGCATCTCAAGAAACTTCTGCTTGCCATGGTAACACCTGAACCAACCCGGGCAATCAAATTGCTGAGCTCAGACTCTACGGTTTCTGGGGACAGAATGAAAAAGCCTTCTTATCCCTGGCGACAAATGTAGCACCCTTCGCTCACCAGAAGGCCTCACAAGAATTTCTGAAGTAAAAATTCCATTTCTGTCCAGGGTTTTTACTATGAAGCTGAAGATGAGAACATTTTCTAGGACTTAGGTATTTACTCTATTCTCTGATGTATCCCAAATGCTTAGGAAAAAATGTCGGTCGTATAATAGATGGTCAATAAATATTGGTTACATTTAACTGAATCGTCTTAGTATTATCATTTAAAGGGTGCAATATTCACTTCCTCTAGGAAAACTTGCCTGATTATCTCTAACACTTGGTTGACTATTGTCTCCCATTTGGAAGGATGATTTCGTCCTCCAGTATTCTTTTGTACCAAGGGTACCTTGTGATGCTGATTCCCCAAGTCTGCCTGTAAGTAGTTTACAGAGTGGGTCTACTTCTTGTCCTTATTTTAGACTCCTCTCTATATAAGGTACAGGGCTATCTGCTCAATAGTTCATAAGGTACTTGCATTCTATCTGGTCCTCATACAGATCTACCTCATTTATCCTGTCATAATTGAAAAAGGGGGAAGGAGAGCCTTTGGATCAGTATGAAGAAAAGTTGAATGAGTCTTGGCAAACCTGAGGAGTCCTTGCCAAACTCTAGTCTTAACTGTATTATACTCACTACCACTGAATTGAACTTAACATACTGCATTCCTTAGAAGGGATTTATATATAGTAAAACTTACTTAGGGTCCTGGTAGCTTTAGGAGTCAGTGGAGGTGGGCTCAAGGGGGTTGATGGAGGAGGTGAAGAACCCTGAAACGGTGTCAGCTGATTGTCGATCTGGAGACTCTTTGGCCTTTGTCCTTTTCTGGATGGGCTCTAGTATGGGGGTGGGGGAAACACAGAAAAACGTTCTTATGGTGAGGAAGGCTGAGCTCATCAATGCTCAGAACAAACTTGTCTGTTGAGCAGAAACTTGTCAAAGGGCATAATTCCAGGAGCCATTTTTAAGCTTACCATATTATCATGTGGTGGGCACCCTTGCAAAGACACTAAAAGGCAATCCCTGAACCATAGATTATTTTCTGGAGGGCTGCGGACTTGATTTTGACCACAGCTGGATTGCGTCATTTAGCTTGGAAAGGAGCCACCCTGATTCTCAGGGAAAGCTGGTCTTGCCACACTTAACAACTTGATGTGGCTATGGAACAAAAAAGTACCTTTCATTTTTTTAAGTTAAAAGGAGAGAAACGACAATATTTGGAGTGACTCATGGAACATGGTGGTGAGAACCACAACTTCAAGTGTCAACCCACATTGTTTACATTGTGGGTACAAGATCTTGTGCCATTATTGATTTAGAGACTCAGGTTCTCTGTACGTGCTTTTCTTAGTACAGTCTGAGATCTGACACTACCACAGGCTGCTGATCCTGAGGAAGCCACAGGCAGGCTTGCGTCTAGTGACTCAGAGCTGGGAAGTGAATGGTGGTATGTCTGGCTACAGGGAATGCACTGGAAACCCTTTGATGATTTTGTTCTCTCTCTCTCTCTCTCTTTACCATCAGATCCGGTTCTGGTGCTTTCTCTGCAATGACCTGGGACTTGCTCAGGTTCCATTCTTTTCTCTTGAACTTGCTGATCCGGTTCTCACTGTCCTCTTTGAGGGACAGATCTTCAACCCTGGCACCTGACGAGGCCCTGCGCTCCAGAAGTGGCTCCAGGATTGACCTATCAGTCAAGAACACAGACAAATGACAAAACACTGACAGTCAAACGTTACTCCATAAAGACCAGGAAGATGACTCTTCCACCTAATCTTGACCTTCCTGCTCAGGTTCTAAATCTGAATGTCCAGCTGCCAACTGAACATCTCATGCACGTACAGAAATAAGACCAGTCCAAGTATGGGAAAAAATATTAGTGAATATCTTATCCTAGGAAGAGAAGGCCTTATTAAACATACATGCAAAGACAGAATTCATACAGTAAAAGATGAATAGGCAGCTTTATGTTGGGGATAACAAACAGCACATGCTTTGGAGCCAGACAGCCATGTTCAAATCCTACCTAAACTTACTTGTTGGGTGACCTTGGGCAGATAACCTTGTCATACCTCAGTTTCCTTATCTGTAAAATGGGGATAATAATAGTACCTGCCTTGTACGGTTACCACAAAATATAATATGCCTATATAAAATGCCTATCATATAACAGTACTCCTTAAATGTTTCTTAATTACAAAAGATTTTCAAGCACGGTAGTAAACGTTGACTCAAGAATCATGATTAGATGCTCTGTATAGAGAGGAAGGGTTTATGCAAAACAGGAGAATCTCAAAATTTCTCCCCATAAATTATTTATTACTCACAAAGGGAAGAATAGTAACTATGCAGAAAAGAAGATGGACAAAACCTTAACCACATGATCAATTAATATCACCAATAAGAGACAAATGGACATAATGTGCTTCTGAATATGATACTGCAAAAGAACACAACTTCACACAAAAATGTATAACCTGAATCCTAAGCATGAAGAAACTTCAGACAAACCCAAATGAAGGGAAATTCCATAAAATAACTATATTTCCATATTATATTTCCGTATTATAGAAATTCCATAATAATAAAAAATGAATCCTAAGCATGAAGAAACTTCAGACAAACCCAAATAAAGGGAAATTCCATAAAATAATTATATTTCCTTATTATATTTCCATATTATAGAAATTCCATAATAATAAAAAATGTCAATATTATGAAAGACAAGGAAAGGCTAGGAAAACTATTTCAGAATAAAGAACAAAGAAACATGGCTAAATACAATATGTGATTTTGATTGGATCGTGTACCAAAAATTGCTATACAAGACATTATTGGGACAACTGACAAAACTGGAATATGGGTTGTAGCTTAAAGCATTGTGTCAATGCTAAATTTCCTGAATTTATAGGCTATATTGTAGTAGGTGGTGATAAGACAATCTGCCTGTTCTTATAGAATGATATATGCTACCTACTCTCAAGTGGTACAGTGGGGTAAGGAGTCGGGGGAGAGACAGAGACAGAGAGAAAGGAAACAAATATGACAAAATTAAAAAAAAAAAAGGTTTTAAAAAATATATATCTTTATGATGGGCTTTGCTTACAGCTTCTAAATGGGTATTTAATAAGCCCTGGTTTGATTAAAAATTGGTAGGTTTTGCTCCATACAAATAAAACGTTTGGCGGGATGGATAGGCAGAGCACAGACAGAGGAGACCTTTAGGAGAGTGAAATTATTCTACAATGAATACATATCACCATAGATTTATCAAAATTCAGAATGTGCAACACTTAAGAGTGACCCTAATGTAAACCATGGACTCTGGGTGATAACGATGTGTCCACGTGGGTTCACTAGTGATAACAAATGCACCACTCTGCTCAGGATGATGATGTGTGGGGCAGGGGTACATGGGAAATCTCTGTGCTTTGAGTAATTTTGCTGTGAACCTAAAACTGCTGTAAAAAATAAAGCCTGTAAAAATGCCGAAAATCTTTGGTATGAATAAGACAATATGAAAACACCTATCAGCTCTTAGTATTTAAAAATTTAAAGCTTCTGTTCAGCAGAAAGCTTCATGAATAAACTAAAACTATTTGCTGTACATATTTTAGATGGCAAATATCTTTAATATACGAGAATTTTACAAGTAAAAAGAAAAATATGAGTACCTCAATTTTTTAAACTTGTCAAAGGATATAAACAGATGTTTCATGAAAAAAGAAGTCCAAATAATTTTTAAAAATTTAGTGTCACTAGTT
This sequence comes from Rhinolophus ferrumequinum, assembly GCF_004115265.2. NCBI lineage: Eukaryota > Metazoa > Chordata > Mammalia > Chiroptera > Rhinolophidae > Rhinolophus > Rhinolophus ferrumequinum. The sequence goes on from NC_046301.1 coordinate 41,736,916, forward strand.
ATTAAATACAGAAATCTTTAAGTGAGATATTTGGAGGGGATAACTGGGCAAAGACATTTTTACATTATAGAAAATATCAAACATACAAAAAAATGGAGAGAATGTAAACTCCTATACATATATCACTCGGCATCAACAATGATCAACTCACGGCCAACCTTGTTTCTTATATATACCAGTCACATTCTCACCCCCCAGTGGATTAGTTAGAAGCGATTTCTAGATGTCCTATCATCTCATCTGTAAGTATTTCAGTGCATATCTCTATAAGACAATAACTCATCTTCCTAACATAACTACAGTTCCATCGTCATTCCTAAAAAATGAGTAATTCTTTAATTTCATCAAATATCCAATCAGTGTTCAAATTTCCTGATTGTCTCATAATTTTTTTCTTGTAAGTGGCTTGTTTGAATCAGGACCCAAACAAGATTCACTCAGTGTATTCGGTTGACACGCTTCTTAAGTCATTTTAAGCCTTTTAATGCTCTAAGTCCCCTTTGCTACAAAATATTCTTGCCTTCTTCTGTGAAGATATAGGATGAAATTGTTCTAAGGAGGTCGGTTTAAGGAACCCGTGGAGTCACAGTGGGAAATGCTTCTAGGCTACAGCTTCTTTTTCTTATTTCAAATTATTCTCTCCTTTTCTCAATCACCTTTTCTCACATTTTAAAAAGAGATTATATGTCTGAATTTTCAATATTTTGGCTCTTTCCAATTGTTAGTATATTTAATGGGAAGCCACTCACTATAATTTATCTTAAATCTGTACTAATTTAAAAAAATATATCATAGAACTAAATTTAAAAAAGACCCTAATTATCCTTAAAACCAACCAAGCCAAATCAAACAAAAAAATAAATCACCTCAAATAGTAATTGGTCACAGAAATAAACAACAACAAAAAAAACCACTCAAGACTCTACTGGACCAATTATTACTTTCCTTGAGAAACTGAGAATGAAGAGCAATAACTGTGTCACAAGATGGACAGTCAAAGATGTTTCACTAGGGCTTAATAATGAACGATACTAAACCATTAAATAACTATAGTGTGGTCCCACAGTGTCTGTGGTATTTATTTTCTTATAATGACAACTTCAATGACTTTCCTGAAATAGTAAAGAATAATCTAAGAAAAAAATTTGGTTTGGAGCCCCTGCTTTGCTGGTGCTGTAAGCAGGTACTCATTTGGCCTGATGGGTAATTCCTCATGGCTCCTCTTAGCACAATGCACTGTTTCATAAAGTAATTCTCTTTGTGTTTTAGCCTCCCATTTGCCAGACAGGATGGATACATTCTACTTCCTGCCGACAATGAATTGACCCTTTGTAGATGGCACGCCCATCATCACCATGAAAGTTTTAATGAATATTGTGACAAAACACTGGTAATAGGAGAATCAAGATCAGGTGTGAATGAGTTTGAGCTTCTTTAAAGAAACATCCTGATTAAATGTTAGAAAAATATTATCAATGACTTCTTACTTACTGGGGAAATCTGGGCAAGAGCAGTAACCTCCCTTATCTGAGGTTATGACATAAAGAGGACCCCATTCACCTGCTGTCTGTTTACTGCTTTACTGTATCAGCAATTATGGTGTCTAATTTTCAACAGCTACTTCAAAACTTTTCTTTTTTCATTGGGACAGAGTTTGTTTAAGAAAGTAGTTACTGAACAGAACAGAACTTCTAGGCTTTCCAGAAAGGTATCTCTGTATGACATGAAAAAACCATAGAAGAGAAAAAATAAACAAACGAATCAGGTATTATTTCATATTTAAGAATTCAAAAGATTTAAAAATGGTACAAATATTTAATATGGGTGAATATGTGATGAACATTATATAACTACTCATATATTCCATATGGCATTGCATGTTGGCATTTGATACATCAAGAATTGCAAAAAATCTCATCTTCTGACTAAGTAATATATATTTCTGGAAATGCATCCTACACTTGCTCTTCACCAAAAGGCTAAGAAGTAATCTGAGAATGCATCCTAAATAATCAAAGCTATACGTCCATGTGCACATATGTTTGCTACAATTCTTAATAATACAAATGCATTTAAATTGATACAAGCTAAATGTTTGTATTAAATTTAAAATAAACTTTTATGATGATTTGTTTAGAAATAATGATATAGCTTCAATAAATAGGGAGTACAGTCAATGGTATTGTAACAGCTCTGTACGGTATCAGATGGACAGTAGACTTGTTGGGGTTATCACTTTGTGAGGGGGTGTGAATGTCTAATCATTGTTCTTTTGTACACCTGAAACTAACAAAAAAATTAAAAAAAATAAATCAGGATGTGATCAAGTGAGTGCTAGGATGTGATAGGTTTATGGATGATTTTTCTTTGCATTTTTCATAACTTATCATGTGAATGATAGTCCTCATGAGAGAGACAATGAGAATAACCCATGAACTCTGAATTATTTCTCTTATGAGGATGAGGTATCTACACTGACCAAGTCTCACTTTGGTGACCAAAGGCAAACGTTACTAAGGAGTTACCTCACCCCTCATGACAATGACAGATCAAACCCTTACCCATCAGATCCTGGTCTGGAAGGGGCATTATCAGATGAGTTAGAAGAGGAAGAAATCACAGACGTCACCGAGGTGATGGACAATCTCCGCAGCGTAGATGACATGATGTAGGGTAACACAATGGACCCCGTGCGGCTTTGCTTCCTCTCGGTCAAGTTGGATGGCTGGAGAACACAAGACCGCTCATGGTTAGCTGGCCTGGGATACAGCCCATAAGACCGGGTGCAGACCCCCTGTTCATCTGTGGCTCATGCCCATTTGCATTGGCTGGCACCCCATTCTGATTGGTTGGTGCCTGTGCTGCCTCAGTTGCAAATACTGCCAATACTTATATTCTGAGCAATAGACACAACTTAGGTTAAACCTACCTTGCTTCTAAGACTAAAGAAAAATTCACCAAAATTTGCTGCCAGCCACATGAGAGAGGAAAAAACCAAGATGTTCGTTACACACCAATAAAATAGCAAAGCTCTATTGCTTCTTCAGCTTAGCTTCTTTCAGGCATTTGAAAAATGGAACACTGGCTGAATAGAAAAGTTTTAGCTTGAAACTATAGACATGACACTCAACCTGGTGAATCTTAGGAAGTAAAGTAACATTGAGCTACTTTCATGAGCAATATCTCCAATAGACTTGATTATCCCCATATGCCACCATATCAAATTTACATGCTAATGTTGACCTAGGTCTAATAAAAACTAAACTCATGAGGTGGAAGGCTGCCATTTAGAAACTTGTGTAAAAGACAAATGTTCCTATAAGAAAACGCTTCACTGGCTGTAGGTTAAGAGGTAAATTCTTAGGAATGCATGACTGAACACTTGGATGACCGAAAGAGATGATCAAAAAGATGTTCTGGAGAAAAATGTAGTGGAGATGGAGGTATGGGAGTAGGGGAGAAGAGTAAATGAAAAGAAATGCAGAGCATTGATATGAGGAGAGAGAATTTGAAATTCCTGGGTTCCAAGAATAAAGAGAGCAGGGTGAACCCATTTTAAAAAGAGCAGATAAATAAATCTGAAACCAAGCATCCAATGAACTGTTGGAGAGAAAAGGTTAGCACATGCACCCCTCTACCCAACTTCTTAGGATTGAAAAAGAAAATTAGCTGTGAGAAATGTGTTAGAACTCTCAAAAATTATGAAATCAGCTACATGCATTATAAAATGTACTTCGCAATTCTTTCTCCCCTTCAAAGGTGTGAAAAGTGTCAGATTTGCATCAAAATAAAGTTGGTGCGGGCCAGGACCAGCAGTAGCACCAGCATCTGGGAGCATGTCAGAAATGCAAATTCTCGGGCCCTGCCCCAGACCTATTGAATCAGAAACCCTGGGGCCGTGACCCAGCCTTCTAGGTAGTTCTGGGGGTCATTCAAGTTAGAGAATCCTCATCTAGCACAAGGATGGTTGAAGGTCATCAAAGGCAGACAATGACTTCTCTGACTTACCCCAGGTATTTTCACGCCTAAGCTATGCTATTTTGACTCCTTTGGCATCTGGTCAATATCATAAAAGGTAACAGAGACTAGAAAAAGCTTCTAGGCTATTAAGACAAAGCCTACCAGAGTTATAACCCCATAGAGCTTTTCCACTTTCTCCTTGAGTTCCTGGAAGCAAGAGGACAACCGGTTGTGCAATGGCTTAAGCTGCTCCGTCAGCTTCTCCCCATGGATGCGGATCCCCTCTGTCAGCAGAGGCATCTGGAAAAAAGAACATGGGAAGAATGAAATGCAGTTTAAGAAGAGGGGTAATTCACATTTGGAGGTTGGGGAAGGATGGGTGGCAGTGATGGGCAGGGAAGCAGGCAGACACAGCCCGTATCAGATGAGAAAGCTACTTGTCAGTGTCAGGCTTGGGAGCTGGAACGCTTGGGTCAACGATGCAGAGAAATACATACACCTAGGACCTCAACAGGCCTTAAATTGGGAAGAACTGTTGGAGGAGGCAAACCCACCTGAGTCTGGGGGCATTTCTGTGGGTGAGTGACTGATAGGTGTAAGCCTGAACTGGATGGCTGTATTTTGTCCCACTGTTCACTGAACTAGTGAGAGAGAGAAACAAGTGAGAGAGAACTAGTGAGGCCAACGTCTCTCAGGTGAAACATGGGCCAGGAACTTGACTCTCCCCTCTAAGAAGGCCTCTCTCATCACTGTGCAGTCGAACGGAATGTGATTCCTAGGTTGCTTTGCCAAACAAACACACAGAAAGGCTGTGATTTCAAGGGTTAAAAAAAGAAAGAAAAGTAACCCTCACAATGGGCTTGTAGATTTAAGGCACGAGAATACCCTGGACCCATGCACTGTGGCTGCCTGTGCAGAGCAGTGTGGCAGCTGTCCGGGGACACAGCTTGCGAGAAGCATACCTGTAATGCTATCAGTCGCTTTAGCAGCTCAATCTTCTCCTGGTCTTCAGGATGTTCCTGCAAGTACTTCTCTGTAAAAAAAGCCTAAAAGCAGAGCATATTAATTAGAACATATACCTGTCTGTGCATTTGATCCCAAAGGACGGGAGGGAAGACGGGGACGGTGAAAAATGTCTTCTGTTCTAGCTGATAAACCAGTAACAACTAAGGAAATATTCAGTCCTTTCCTGGGATAGCCGTTATACTGAAGTGAATAATTCAAGGTATGTGCAATTTTGTGGTCTTTCTGGAATCATGAAGTTCCAAGCAAGAGTATATTGTATATTCTCAATAATTTCTCTCTCTCTCTCTCTCACACACACACATACACACACACACACAATAATCATCAGCAGAGCAGAACATCATTCATTAAAATAACTTCCCCAAAGAACGAACAAAAGACTGAATGACAATATCTAAAAGATACTCATTAGATTAAATATATCGCTATTATAAAGGAAAGAGCAAAAATTTAATAGTTGGTGATGGGGCTGATAGTTTTTCAGCTCTACTACGTGACACAGGCTATATCACAATTTTTGCCCATATTAAGTGAAGATTAATATCTGCACTTTCTTACTAATCACCCATGCAAAAGGTCATTTTGAAGACAACCCATGCAAAAGGTCATTTTGAAGACAACTTGAGATATAGATGTGAAAATGTTTTGAAAATATGAAATGCAGGTTGCATTCCATAGAATGTTAGGATGGTCGCCATAGCTGAGGCCCTATAATAGGGAAAGAAAACCCAAACTCACACTATAAATATAGGTGTCACATAGGAGGTCGTTTTAAAAGTCAGGATTCATTAGGAGAGAAAACAGAAGTCTGGCATGAACATTTCCAATCGGAGTTCACAATGGGAGTTATGTATTTTCTCCCTGTACCTTCACCTTCATTTCTGAGAGTGCTTTCAAGGACTAGCCTTCAAAGCTCCCCCTCTCTCTTCTGCTCCACTACTAGGAAAGCCACCCCATTATACGAAAGCCAAGAGTTCCTGAAACTACAGGATGGAACAACAGTTATAAAAGTGATTGGGCCATTTTGTGTGGAGAACAGAATACGTGCAAACTCTCTGCCTCGTGGTAAGACATTACAGGTTGAACTGTATCATCCCTTGCCCTCTGTAAATTCACGTGTCGGAAGTCCTAAGTCCCAGCACCTCAGGATGGGACTTTAGCTGGAAATAGGGCTGGTGCAGATGTAATTAATTAAGATGAGGTCACACGGAAGTAGGATGGACCCCTAATCCAATCTCATCGGTGTCCTTATAAAAAGGGGATCGATCTGTGGAGACAGACACATGCACTCAGAGAGAACACCATGCGAAGAGACACAAGAAGACAGTCGTCTACAAGGCAAGGAAGGCCAGAGATGGCCAGCAACCCGCCCGGAAAGAGGAGAGAGGCAGGGGGCAGATCCTTCTTCACAGCCCTCAGAGGGAACCAACCCTGCTGACACCTTGATTTCCGACTGCTGGACTCCAGATCTGAGAGACAATACCTTCCTTTTGTTTTAAGCCAGCCTGTTGGTCGTACTTTATTATGGCAGACCTGACAAACAAACACATCTGAGTAATAAATAGACGTAGACCAAGATATCACCAAAAGGAAGCAGGATGGTACCTCTTCAAAGCAGCTCATTTTTTAGCCAGATGCATATTTAAAAGGACTGTTAATATAAATGGGAAAGTAGTAGTTGCTTAAATCTGCATCCACCTTTACCTTTCAAGTACAAGCAGTTTCAATTTTTGTAAGTTAAAACATTTTTTGATAAGTGATAAAATGCAAGTGAGTCCGGGTACATCAGAGTACCCCAAATCAATTTCTGTTGCAGAGTCCTGCCTCACAATAGAAAGGGCTGATGAATTCCAGCAAACGGCTCCTGTGTTCTTATCATTCAGGCAATGATTAAAGGGCTACCTTAAAATAGGTCACCTGAATCAGGTAGGTAATGGTGGGCTCCCCTATTGATTACAATAGGTCATGGTAATCACTGGGTTTCCCCTATTTCTTGTGTTTAGAAATGTACAAAGTCAGACATATTAATTAAAAATATAATGTCATATTTCAAGCTAAAGGTCCTGAAATATATTTCTTTATATGTCCTGCCTTTCCTTTTTCTCGCCCCCCCCCCATTTTAATTAGAAGACGATCACAATGGAAAAACAAATTCATACGAAGTTATATGATATCCACAGATATTGGCATATATGAATCTGAGTGTAGGGGCATTCTGAAAAAAATTAATACTTGGGAAAAAAAACCACATCAAAATTAGTATCAGATAGCTTATGGGAAAAAATACACATTGAGATCATTATAATATTAAAAGACAGCATCATGCTTTGGATCCAAGTTTTGTATTGAATTCCATTGTAACACTGGAAATTATGACCGAAACCCAACATGGGCAAACTAGAATTTATCTCTGGTGTTGAGTCCTTCCCAGAGAAGGTTACTGTAGCAGTGGTACAGAGCACTGTGACACCACTCAGGAAAAATGTTCAAGTCACATATTCCTTCCAAGTAGACAGAAGGAGGTAGGAAGAAAGCTGACACTGATCAAGCCTCAACTACATGGCAAGCATTGTATGATGTTCTTTATGCATCATACAAGGATGTCTCCCTTAAGCCTCAGGTCACTCCTATGAGTTATGTACTTTCCTTACTTTTTTCAGATGAGAAATCAGGAGCTCAGAGAGGTTAAGTATCTAGCCCAAGGGCACACAGTAGGGGAAACAAGGATTGGGTCATAGCAGTGACTGATTCTAAAGTCCCTGGTCTTCCCAGGACATTGTGGGCTCATCCCAAGAGAATGAGCCCACTTATCGTCCGCTTGCCCTTCCCATCCATCTCCTTTTCTTTCCACTCATTCTCCAGGCTACTCCACAGGGGCATACTAGCCAAATGTCTATTTGTATTCAAAAAGAGGACTCCAAAATTATTTAGCCACTGAAAAATTTACCTAACAATTTAAAAATCCTACCTCTATTAATTATACGTAACTGAACTTTATTTACTAACTGCACCACCTTCATTTTAAATGGGGCTACATCCAAACCCTATGAAATGCATTCACATGTTTCCTGTTTTTCCAGAATAACTTAGTTGACTAGGTAATTTAATTGTAGAGCGAGGGCCAGCCTTTGTCCATAACAACCTCCGGCCCACCAAGTCAGGGTGCAGATTCCTAATGGCAAGTTGTCCACACAGCATGGCTCTGTGTTTCCGACACATGGTGCTTCACTTCCAGAGTATCCTCGGTTGTGGGGCCCACCCATATGCTTTCTATCTCCCAGGGGAGCTGGAGAGTGTGAGAGGAATAGCAGGTGCATCAACCGGGTATGGTATAATGGGTTGCTCTGTCAGTGACTCTTTCCCAGGCAGTGGCCTAACTCTGGCTGGACTGCCGAGGGTCTCCAGCAGGTGTGATGCTGGGGACAAGCTTTTCATTAATTTCATCTGCCCAGTCATAAAAAAGGGAGAGTGAAAATCTCTCAGAGAGGTGAGAAGAAACGAATCTACTGGCTGCACAATGCCACAGAGAAAGGTACGGAGACACCTAAACCTCAGAGTCAGGTGGGCTCCCAGGGACCCAGCCCACCTTTTCATAGTTGGAGTATCCCCCCATGACAGCCGGGTCTACGATGCCACTGAGCAACATGGACAGAGGATGCACAGAGAGGGCCCGGTCCCAGGCATGCTGCTGAACACAGTTGCTGATTTTCTCATTGGTCAGTTCCATGGTTTCAATGGCGTTCTCCAGAGGGCTGATTTCTTCCTGTGACAGAGAACGTGGGAGAGGAAGGGCACGTGGTGAGCTCCACAGCCAAAGCTGAAAAACGCCCAAGTATTCCCCTCAAAAGGCATACAATTCCCATGAAGCATAGAAGAGTGAGGTTTTCCTGGTCAAGGTTATATTTCTTAGGATACCACACTTATTTGAAATGGCGTTGGTAAGTTACAAAATAAGCTTTAAAAAATCTCCTTAGAAAATACAAGGATGACTTAAAAAACTGGAACTACAGTAACGATTACTTCTTGGGGCAACGTGTCTACAGAAGTTGTGAGAAGAAAATACTGTAGCTCTAATGATGATTGGTTTTTAGGCAAAACTTCCTCAGAGATTTTTGGGATCAATGACAACAGAGTAACAGGATATCTGATCCAAGACACTTCTGCACAACAAAAATGTTCGTTGGCGAGAGGTTTGCTGCATCTCCCATGAAAAGAGGTAAGTGATCTTAGAAACCATACATTCAGACCACATATAACGCAACTTAGATAACATATATATAAAACATATAGATTCTGTGGTTAATAGAAGTCAGAACAAATAGAATGTGTTAGAATATTTAGGTTCAATTTGAGATGAAAATGAAACAAGATACAATATGGATTCAGAGAGAGCTCCTCATGTGGAGATGTCTTCAAAACCAGGTTTCAAGACAAATTGTCTCCTTCATTTTACCTGTTACCAGTCAGCAATGACCTCCTACTCCAGACTTCATTCCAAAAATCTCTGTCTAAAACGCATATTCATACTTGAAGAATAATAATTTACCACTAGTGGTATGGGACATATCAAACTTCAGTTCAGATTTGTTCAGGACTTATTTCTTGAAAGCTTATTTTATGCCAAGTGCTGTGCTGTGCACGACAGTTACAGAAGTGATGAAGATATAATTCACCGCTGGGAGGACCTTATGGTTTCAGTGGGGTCTCAAGACATGGAATGTGGTAGGTAACTCATTAGAAATAAGTGCAGGATGCGATGGGCACAGAGAAAGGGCATCTAAGCCAGCCCTCGGAGTTTCAGAGACGGAGAAGCTGCTGCCTAACCTGAATCTGGATAGGAGTGAGTCAGGCTAAGTGGTGATAGGGTGTTTTCAGCAGAGAAAATGACCCAGTGTCACAGAGAGTTGAGACAGCATGGACTGAGCAGTTTAGTTCCAGTAGATTCCATAGAAGATGAAGTAGAAGAGCTGAGTCACACAGGCCCTATATTAAAATGCTAAGGAGTATAAACTTTACACTCTAGGCACTAGGGACCCATCCTGGAAAGGTTTTAAGCATGAGAATGATATGGTTAGGTTTTCACTACGGAATTCACACTCTGCGGCACTGAGGAAAATGAAGCTCAGAACGTGAAATCAGGGAGGCCAATTACAGGGCTTTTTCAATAGCTTCAACCTAGAGATGAATGAGGGACTATTAATACCAACGGGGTATAATATGGGGGGCTAGCAAAAAAGAAATCCGATTTTTTAGTAAATATTAAAAACGTTAAACAGGCAGTTTGGGGCAGCGATGAAGATGGAAGAGTCTAGGATTGGCTCAGAATCAAAGAAGGTTCTGAGAGAGAAAAATGTGATTGACAGGAAACTCAAAGGAGGCATTCCAAAAATGTTTTTGGGTGCTGGCAGGATCATTGAGGAGACAACACTCATTTGGTCATAAAAGAGTCATTCACTGTGAGTAACCTTTAGGGTTGGTGTTGTAACATCAGTTTTACAAAGGAGTTCTATTAGACAAGCATGTCTTTTATTTCTCTTTTGGAAAACGAAGCTGGCCAGAAGAGAGCTACTGAGGACTGGAGAGGGTATTTAACAAAGGCTCTTATTATATTTGGAGACAGAAAGATTTTTCTGAGTTTCAATTTCAAATGACTCACTGTTGACATCTGTTTGACTTCAAACCACTTGAGAATCCCGGGAAAGGTATATGCGGTCGTATATGTGGTCCTTTCAATCCACATGGTCTGGTGGAAGGAGGGAAAATGGAAAATGTTGGTTAGGTCCCAGGCGTTTAAAACAGCAAAATCCCTGGTTCAGTTAAATGAGATTCCACTCTCCAATGCCTCCTTAGAGAACAGGCTGTATTTTCACCAAAAATGTAAGGATTCTGGATGTTAAAAAGCTGAAAGGGATGATCTCCTTGGGCCCTCTCACCCTCTCGATGGGAAATTTGAGGCCTAGAGGGGTGTGACCTGCTCCAAGACATAGTAGCGGCAGGCCTAGGAGCAGAGCCCAGTTTCTGGACTCTGGGTCTAGAGTTTTCAAAGGAGATGATAGCCTGCTGTCTCGGTAATAAGCACGTGAAACCTCCATCCTCCCATCGTTTCTGTGGTATGTGCTGGTTAGGTGGATGGCCATCATTTTGGATGTTAAGTTTACCTTTTTTTTTTAGAGGGCAAAAGGGGTGAACTCACAGCAAATTCATTGTCAGGATCCTTTTCTCCTTTCCGGAATGGCCGGGAATACTGGAACTGCTGCACTTCATTGGATCTATAGTAGCTGGGGAAAGACACACAGCCGCAATGATGTCGTTTCTCTCTTACAAGATCTGACTTTAATGGAACCAGGGACGCATCTTACATAGATCGCGTCTCAGTCAGTCAGCTATCTCATAACCGACAGTCTCCACAATGAAGGATGGCGCTGGCGCACAATTTGATTTTACGGCGCATCTTCATTTTATTATCTACAGCTCATGATTTAAAAAGGTATATGTGTTTATGTCCATGCTTGTAATCTCATATGTACAGTTTTATAACAGTTCTACTAGCATTTTAGCTTCTCAGGGGAAGGGAGTAGGCCTTCAATCACTGGGCAATTCACCAGGCAAAATGAGGTCACAGCCACTACTGACTAGTGAATTCTGAGTGGAAATAAGAGCTAGGGGATCCAAAACCTAAGATGAAAAAAATCCCAATTTCCTCCCCTCTGTTTAAAAAACCAAAATTACCAAATTCATTTGAGTTACCAAGCTCTTATACTGAAAATGGGATGGACAGTTGATACGGTCTAAATGTTTGTAGGCTCTGCCACCTCGTCCCCGTCCCCTGCCCCCCAAATTCCTAGGCTGAAATCCTAATGCCCAATGTGATGGTATTAGGAGGTGGGCCCTTTGAAAGGTGATTAGGACATGACAGTGGAGCCCTCGTGAATAGAATTAGTGACTTTATAAAAGAGGCCCCACAGAGCTCCCTTGACCCTTCTACCATATGAAGACACAGTGAGAATACAGCCATCTATGAACCAGGAAGCAGAGTCTCACCAGACACCGAATCTGCCGGCGCCTTGATCTTGGACTTCCCCACCTCCAGAACTGTGGGAAGTAAATTTCCATTGTTTATCAGCCACCCAGTCTATGGTATTCTGTTATAGGAGCCTGAGTGGACTGAGACAACAGAAGGTCTTCCAAGCTGTAATGAACTGAAGACTGGTTTTGATGTACTTTTAGATAAAGTATGTGAGAGAGACAAATGTTTTACAAAACAAACAAGAAAATCCACTTACTTTAAGATCTGCTCTGGAACTGGTTTATCCTTGTAGCTGGGAGGCAGGTTCATCACTGGCTTGACGGTGAAACACTGCATGTCTGAGGAGCTCGTTAAGGAAGGAAAAGGGATTGGGCCACGAAGCTGTCACGGGCAGAAAGCATCGCCTGTTCCTTCTGCTTTACTGATGGAAATGGTACCTGCACTGATCATTCCTTTTCACCAAATGCCAGGACCACATTGAAAATGGGGCTCCCTTATGTATTACCCAAATGCTATATTTGGGACTTGAACCCAGGCAGTTTGCCTCCAGAGCCCTCTTTCTTATCTACCATGCCACACCAGCTCTGTCTTATCTACCTCTTAGAATACTGTTCAATTCTATAACATCTTTATTTTTCACATAAAACACATTAGAAAGTTTTAAAAATAACTTTGTTATGGAGCCATTAGTGTTAGTTCTTTGATTTTTTTTTTTAAAGAAAGCATGTAATTGATCTTTCAATAAGTCAGTATATGTTACAAAACAGAGCTATACATCTTTATTCAGAATCCAGAATTCAGAACAGGAAATCTATGTTCGCCTCATGCTCCCCTTAGGGCTATAAAACATATCTTTTCATATTCAAGATTTGCTCATCACCTCTGTCCTTTAATTACTTCATAACCATGAGATAAGGACATTAGTGTCCCAAAGCTTTTACACAGAATGGGAACCAGTGTGAATGGTTAACTGACTGGTCTGAGGATAGGACATATCAACGTGCAGAGAGGGGACTGAACCCTTAGTCTCTCTGCTGGGCTGGAGCGGTAGCAGGTTACGGAGCCTCTGGGCCAGGTCTCCCCACGGCAAGGATACACTGCTTTGGGGAGCACTTGATTTCCTCTCCTGGGGGTGTGGTACTGGTCATCTTCTCAGCATTGGGGAACTGGGTCAGCAACCTCAGGCTGAAGTCTTCTCGCCTCTCATACTCCTTCCCCCGGTAGATGAAGATTTTGTTCTGCAGGTCAGAGACACCAAGGGGAATAATTAAATAAAGAGTGAAGGGACAACTGGCGAGATCTGGGTACTGAGGAAGCCACGGTACTCCCCAGCCAAAGTGCAATGAGCCATCACGTTCTCATTGGATCCCTATGATGTGCTCCGCAACAACCATCCTATTTGACGAGAGCTCCGGGTTTATTTGGGGTGTTAAGTCATAGGCAGTCCATGCAGTGCTTCTCACTGTGTGGTCCAATGAGCACAGCTGGAACAGTCTACAATGATCCACAGAAAGATACGGCGCACGCGCCCTAATGTAGATGCATGACGTCGCCAGGAATCCTGGTTAGGTTAGCTGGTATTTTTCACAGCAAGACATTCTCAATGAAGGAAAGATACGCATTAATTTATATCCAGCAAGCTCATCTCTTCATGACCCACTAACAGTCTGTGGACCGGCACTTTGCATGGCACAGCCTTAGGGAACATGAAAGTACAAAGGGAATCAAGACAGCACATATCCCGACACAGTGATGTGATAACAGGAAACAGGAATATGCTACAGCAGTCCCTCGCCAACCCTGAAAATCGCTGTGGATGGCTACGTCCCAGTCTCATAGAAAATTACTGCACAAAATATTATCCTCTCCATTGCCAACTGAAATTTTTTTCTTCTTTAATAAAATTAATAACATTGGATTTTTTAAAAAAAGAAATTTCCTAGGCCCCAGGCATTGGAGTAATTTGTCTCATAGCTGTTGTTGTCTGTGCAAGTTCAAGTGTAGCCATATTTTGAAGGTTCCTCCTCATCTGATCATTGCTCAGACGAATATTTAGCATTGGCAGCGCACACATGATCCATTTTTAACTAAAACTTCGGCTTGTAGTGTTCTGTAAAATGTTTTTTCAAATCACTTTTCCATTTACATAACAAATATGTATTGAGCAAACAATAGAAATGCTAGACACTAAGATATAACACTGACCCCACTCTCACAAATCTTATCTTCTAGTGGAGAGAGATAGAAGATGAACAAGTAAACAAGTAAATACCATCATTTTAGGTAGTATAAGTACCATATTTTGCCGTGTATAATGCACACTTTTTTGCCCAAATTTGTGAGGGAAAAATAAGGATGCACATTATACATGGGTAGTACCAATTCCATTATTTATATAAATGTTTTAAATTCTTTTATTTATGCTTATGAGTTAAAAGTGTAACTCCATAAATCAATAATGATAATGTATGTAAAATAATACCCTGGAATACGATAATCGGTTTTGTTGAACTTAGGACAAACTTGCAATGACGAAGAGTTCTTGGCCTTCTATGATGCGTAAATATCATAAATTTGTTACCAGTACATAAAATTTCTTGTATCTTGTTATCTGTTCTTGTGTTTTGTAATTATTTGTTACATAAAATTTCTTGTCCCATAACATGTTAAAAAAATAAATGCTAAAATTCCTTTATAATACAGAAAAATAAGTACCTAAATGTAAACAACTAAAATGTAAACAACTGAAAATTTGAATTAAAAAATTAAAATGAAAGATTTTTTTCCTCTGAAAGTCTGGGTCAAAACCATGGGCGAGCAGTATACACAGGAATGCAGTATACACAGCAAAATATGGTATAATGTAAAGGCAATACACACACTAAGCTAAACACTGAAGGCACTAAAAATTGCCAGATCTTTTGGACTAGATGATAAAATTTTTCCAAGCTGGGAAAGATTTGTGTGACTGACTCATGCATTACAAAATTCCACCATTTCGGCAAAACTGTGGTGGGTGAGGGATCAGAATATAATAAAACACTGATTATATGATGTGGGCAACAACTGTAAAAGGAATCAGACAAGCAGAAGGTCAGGTCAACCGACAAACTAGCTCAACGTGAAAGACAGGGTTTCAAGGAAGACGTGGGGCTTGACTGGGCCAAGATGGATAGGTAGGGAGAGGAGAAAGAAAACAAGGGGAGAGGCAACCAGGCATGGTGACAAGAAGGATAAAGCCCAAGGGCAGGAAACATGGAGTTCAGGTAGAAGAAAAAAGCTTGGATGAATGAGAATATAAAAGGCCTTAGAGAAAGGCAGAACTTCCAAAGGCCCGGGGAATTCACTGAAGGTTCTGGAAAGAGGGAGCAACACTCTGATGACAGAAGTATTGTAGACAACCTAATCTGACGGTGGACTATATAGGAATTCGAGGCAGGACTAAGTGGGAGAAGGAGAAGCTACAGAATCTAGTGTTTGACTCCGGTGTTTGGTGAAGGGCAAAGGAGACGGGGGAGCCAACGAGGATTCTAAGATTACCAGCCTCGATGTAGGAAGCAACAGAAGAGAAGGAGGCTTGGTTGGGGCGGGGAAGAGAGGATAATATAATTTTACACATACTGAGTTTGGGAAAATAGTCCATTATTCATAAGGGCATTTAGGTTGTATCATTCATAAGGATTTTTATATTTTTCAGTACATTTTGACAACGTGCAACATCTACAGATTACAGATGACCAGGTACTCCTATATGCTATTTATTTAATTCTGAAAACAGCCCTGTGACATGGGCATTATTTTTCTAACTTACAGGTCAGGAAACCAAGTCTTGGTGTTACGTGATTTGGTCAAAATCACATAGTCGCTCAGCAGATTTAGACTCGTTTTTCAACTTGTAAGTCTAGTCTTCTTGTTTTCACTCAACTACTGCTGTCTCCTAGTTCACATCCATTATTTCATGTGACACAATAGTCTCATATAACAAGTATAGTAGGAATCATCTTATCATGACTTGAGCACCCAGACTGATAGCAAACATAAGACCAGAACCTACTGCAAAGCCTGTCCCAACCCTCTGCTGTTACACTACTCTGTCTCCCTAGGTTACAATCACTAATTATGTATAAATAACTCACTGACTTTTATCTCCAATCTAGAACTTTGAGTTTCAGATCCATTCAAATTATTGACTCATATCTTTTGGAGCTTCCAAATTTATCTCACACTGTGTTATGTCCAAAATCAAACTTTTACAAACAACTCATACACATCTCAAAGGCCCTCTGCAATCTGGTACACATAGTTCTCTGGTCCTATTCTCTACTTGCTCTCTGGTTCCTGCTTCTCCAGCCTCACAGCTTTCGAACCTGCTCTTCTGACTGTATGGCACCCTCGCTCGTCTCTTGGTACCGTGTTTCCCCAAAAATAAGACCTAGCAGGACAATCAGCTCTAATGTGTCTTTTGGAACAGAAATTAATATAAGACCCGGTCTTATTTTAATATAAGACCGGGTGTGATGCGATATGATGTGATGCGATGCGATGTGATGTGATATAATTCAATACCGAGTCTTATATTAATTTTTGCTCCAAAAGATGCATTAGAGCTGATTGTCCGGCTAGGTCTCATTTTTGGGGAAACAGGGAAGCTACTTGGCTTATTCCCTCACTGCTTTCAGGATTTTGCTCACATGTCATTTTTTGCTACCTTGCATGCTACTCATTCTATTTAAAATTGCAATTCCAACCCCCTCCCCATTGCCTGCCTCTCTATTCACCTTCCCTGCTCAATTTCTCCATGATACTTGTTGAGTGTCTACAACAGTATGAGGCATTGTTCTAAGCCATCTGACATTAAATATTTTACTTATTTTTTGGTCTCCCCCCGTTAGAATACAAGCTCCATAATTTTAAGGATATTGGTTTGTTTTAGGCTCTGCCTCCATGCCTATATTATGGCAAGGCACGTAGTAAGAGCTGAATAAATATTTATTCAATGAATGAATTAATTCTCTCTTTCATGACTCTGTCTTTCTGAGTATGGCTACCTAAGTGGACAGTGCTGTGGCCCCATCCAATTATGCAGGCCAGAAGCCTAGGGATCATTCTTGACATCTCCCTCTTCCTTACCCACATGTCCCATCAATCATCTAATACTACTACTTCATTTCCATCTCTAATCTTTCCATTTCTCTGAAGCCACCTCCCAGGCGGACCTTTCATCTCTCTCCAGAATAGCGGCAAGAGTCACTAATGCCTTATCCACACGCACGCCCCACCCATTCTCCATACCAAATCCAAACCATCTTGCCAACACAAAAAATATGAGACGTGGCTCCCACGGCTCTCAGGATGCTGACAAAACACCCTACTAACCCCAAACCCCTTCATGCTCTGCCCATACTTCCTGCTTCAGCTCCCCTGCTCACCCAGCTCCATCTGTTCCCTCTTTCATTTCTAGGCACTGCCATGCTCTTGCCTGCTGCTTCCTCTGCCTGGAATGCTTTCCCCTATCCGTTTTGCCTCCTTAGCTCCCAGCTCACTTTTCTAATTGCAGGTAAAGCAGAAATTCCCTGGGAAGTCTTTCCTGAGTCAAAAAATTCAGGTATAATTATTTACATACAGTAAATCCTTTTTAGTGCAAAATTCTGTGACTTTTGTCAGACATAACCATGACCAAAATCAAGATATAGAACAGTTTCATCACTACTAAAAATGTTCCCGTGCCTCTTTGTAGCCCCACCTTCGCCACCTATCAGATAACCACTGATCTGTTTTCCATCCCTGTAGTAAGTGTAGGCTTGGCCAGAATGTCATATAAATAAAATCACAGTGTATGTAGCCTTTAAGGTCTGACTTCTGCTTAGCCCGATGCATCTGAGGTTCACCCACGTGGCTGTGTGTATCTGGAGTTTATTCCTTTTTATTTCTGAGTGGCATTCCACTGTAGGGCCATATCATAGTTTGTTCATCCCTTTACCAATTGAGGAACATCTGGGTTCTGTCCAATCTTTGGTGATTATGAATAATGATACTATAAACCATCAAGTACAACTTTTATACAAACATAGGTTTTTATTTCACTTGGGTAAATACTCTCTGGTTAACTGACTCGTTATCACAGAATACCCGTCGTGGTCAGTTTCCACTTTACATTAATTTGTGTAATTAATTAACATCTCACTCACTGGATTATAAAATCCATGAAAGCAAAAACCATGCCGGATTATAATCAGCACTGTATCTCTAATGTCTAGGATGTGTCTGGCACACAGTAGGCCCTCAGCAAATAGTTATTGAGTGAATGAATGAACGGATGAACGAACTACCTCCTCATTAGGCACTGGAAGGAATGTAAAGTATTTTCCTTTCCCACTTTTTCTTTTTTAATTAAGGGAAGGAATATGGATGATATATGTTTTAAACTATCACTAAGTGCTAAAAGAAGCTCTTCTTTTTTTTTTTAGTTTATTGGGGTGACAATTGTTAGTAAAGTTACATAGATTTCAGGTGTACAATTCTGTAATACATTATCTATATGAGGCTTCCTTTTTTGTGGAAGAAAATAAGGGGTTTTTTTTTGTATTGTTTTTTAGGTAAAATCAGCATCACATTATAGAAAACTTTGAGAAGGAAGAAACACATGGTTCTTCTCACTGTTACAACAAAACTGTTTCTGTTTTTGTGAAACTTTTACAGTCTTGTCCTTGGGATATTTGCTTTCAAATTTGCTTGGGTTGGAAATAAAATAAACAACAAAATACATTAATCCACTCTTTTCCCCATCCTGACCTGCAGCAGCAGAACAGTGGAGGAGACAGTTCTGTTTTTCCCTTTTTCCTTCCACCTGGGAAAAGTCATTTTACAAAAGAGCTGCCAGAATCCCAGAGGTGGCCGGGGGTGTGAGGTGAAGAGGCCGGCTGCTCAGGAAGCAGTTTCCCAGCCCGACCTCCCACAGAGAGAACACAGGCTCCAGCTGCTAACACACCAGGCCCATCTGGAAAAGAGAGGAAGACCTCACCTCCTCAGACTCCATGGCTTAATGGCTTGGAAGACCACCCTCAGCTTTCTTACCCGTAGGAAAGAAGGAAAGCCCTGTCCGTAGTATCCAACAGCAAAGTATTCAGGCTGAGGCCTCATGGCCTTAATGATGTTCTCATAAAATGAGGCTCTTTTTTTCTGGAAAACAAAACAAGACATTCCATAGGGAGGTTATAAGGGCAAAGTGGGGGGGGGATGGTGATCTGACTATTTGCCTTGTTGTTTCCCATGTAACAGAGAAATGAAAGGTCTCTGGAAATATCTTGTGGGCCAAAGAGTTATCCATTTCGGGGGTCAGGGAGTTTGAACCTGGGTCCATGAACGGGCTGTGGCGGGTCTGGGATTCCCTGAGATTGTCTGCAGGAAGTTGCACACGTGTGCTATGGAGGGAGGCAGTGCTTAGCTTTCACCAGTTTTTTGAAGTGGGCTTAGGACCTCTAACAGGTTAAAAACCTTTCTGAGATTCACGAAGGGTGGTTGCCCTTTAAATGGAGACATATAAGAAAAGAAGATAAAGAACTTTCTGGTTCCTGCAGGTGGTTCAGATTAAAGACCTTGGTTCAGCTACAAACGCCCAAAAGGTAAAGGTGACGTTGTTTCTCGATACCTGGCACCACCCCTGTCTTTAATTCTTCCCGTGGAGAGAGGTTACCCAGCCAGGATTCAGAGAGTCAGCCTTAAAGAAAGTAAAATAGGTAGCCAGACCCAGGGGCTCTGTGGGAAGTCCCTAAGCCCCTCCCACGTGGTTTGCATGACTTCATTATTACAGCTGTCCCCGCCCCCCCAAATCCACAGGTGATATGTTCCAAGATACCCCATCCTGAAACTGAAAATAGTACTGAACCCTACTTATACTGTACTTTTTCCTATATATACATACCTATGATAAAGTTTAATTTATAAATTAGACACAGTAAGAGATTAACAACAATAACTAATAATAAAATAGAACATTATAACAATGTAATTGTGTGTATATATATATGTATATTATACATAACAGTAATAAAAGTTACGTGAATGTGGTCTTTCTTATACTGTCTGTACTTATACTGTCTGTAAATATCTTACACTGTCTGTACTCACGTTTTTCACTTAAAGGAAGCAGCTTCTCTTTGGCATGTGTGAATTGCCAGCATCACTACTCTTGCACTTATTTATTTATTAAAAATAAGTGTTATTTGAACATAGCACTGCAACACCTCGACAATTGATCTGATAACCAACACGGCTACTAAGTGACTAATGGACAGGGGGCGTGTACAGCGTGAAGACACTGGACAAAGGGATGATCCACATTCCCAGAGGGATGAAGTAGGATGGTGCGAGACTTCATCCCACTACTCAGAACAGCGTGCGATTTAAAATTTACAAATTGCTTATTTCTGGAATTTTCTATTTAATATTTTCAGATTGCAGTTGACTGAAGGTAACTGAAACCATGGAAAGTGAAATGGCAGATAAAGGGGGACTACTCTGCTCTATCTAGGTGAAAGTTTCCATCACAATGTTTTCTTAGAAGGGTAACACGTTATCTTACTAACATCGCAGCTCAATTTAGTTTAGGAAATAAATAAGCGACATTTTGTGTGATGGCAAGAGCTGGTACAATACACTGGCAAATTCTTTTCAAAGGGATCTTGACAACTATCTCCTCAAATAAATTATTATTGCCTAACAATGGGTAACCTGACCTTTGGTGACTCCTCTCCTAGAAATTATGAAATGTAATATTGCATGGGCCTACCACTGAGCATTTAGAAGGCTATTTCTGTTTTGCTTTATTGTTTTTAAGTAGCTGACCTGTGTCAACAGCCAGGCGTCATACACAAATTCAAGGGACTGTAAAAGTAGACTATTCTAGTGACACTTGGGAAAAGGAAGGAGGCAAAATTTGAGAATCAAGTTTTGGCAGACGCATTTTACAACTTAACCAAAATGTGCACAATGGCATTCTTGAAAAAATAAAACAAGGCTCAAAGATGAGAAGTTCAGTCATTCAGCAGGGGCCTGAGGATGTGGACTACAGAACAAGTAATTCTGATGAACAGAAGATGTCAGAAAACATGTGAAATATGGATGGTGTTCACGGAAGGCAGAGTAACCGAGAGGGTACAGAGGAGATGGCCGAGGAACATGGAGGGTCCACAGAGAAACAAAAGGCACAGGGAAGGAAGAAAGGGCTACAGAGAGGGATCCTGAGCCCTCCATGAAGGACAATCTGGAGAAACAATGGTAGCAGCTTTTGGACCTCATCTTTTGTCATTTCAAGCAAGGTTTCCATTTCTACTGTAAAGAACACTGATTATCCTGACTTTCTTAAACTTACACAAACATTTTCATGAACGCCCACTTTCGCACGCCTACTGGAGGTTTGACATATTCTGACCCAGACTCACCAGGAGATTGCCCAGGCCTTCATAGTCAAAAACTTTGCTCTCATATGTCTCAGCCAACTCTTTGCTCAGCTTGATTGCCTTCTCCCACATCTGCAGAAAAAGAAAAGTGGAGAACTAATTAATCATTGATCCAGCAGCAAAAGCCATGTGAGAGTCACTGGCCATAAGCAAGGAGTCAGGTGGGTTGAGTTTCTGCAGATATTCCGACATGCCTCATCTCCTGGATCTACTAAACCTTTTTATAGAGATCATAAAGCTACATTAGCTTGGCTGCTTTGCCAGGGGTTATCTTCTCTAATTCTGTTTGTGAGAACATGAAGAACACCATGCGCCCCAAACAAAGCAATAGTGAGCTTAAAAAGTAAAATATGAAAAACCATTGAAAGTGGAGGGGAACCAGTTCCAAAGCCTAGGTCTTGAGAATGGGAAAGTCTTGTTGGAGGGGAAAGAAAGTTGGTTTGGGCTCTACTTCTGGGCTGTGTTCGTGTGTGTGTGTGTGTGTGTGTGTGTGTGTGTGTTTCACGTCAGAATGTTTGGGAGGAGTGGGGGGAAACGGAAGAAAGACTAACTGTTCTGTGGTGTGGAATTTGGGAAATTATTTCTCCAATTTTGGGCATTGATTTCCTACTTCTAACTGACTAGCTCCTTAGTCAAAGAGAGTTTTAGGAAATGCCGTGGCACATTTATGACCATGTAAGCGACAGCCTAATGTACATATTTGGTATCTGAGGCTAGCCGGCATCCCAGATTGATCATAAAATATCTCTTAAATGGCCACTATTAATATCACAGCATCTGGTAATTTCCTGCTTTATTCTTGTGATCAGGTGCTATGTTCCATTGTTTCTGGCTGATAAAGGAATGTATGTGCAGTTCACATACAGTTGTAAAAATATTTTAAAATTAAAACTCATCATTTGCCAAATATTCCCCTCTGAAATTTCAGGACCTGGGTCACTGAAAAGTGAAATATGCCATTTGGAAACCATTCCAGATCATCTGGGCCTGGTGTAGGAAGCCAGAGAACAAATGGGACAAATGATCTCCTTATTTGACCAAATGCAAAGTTATCTAAGAGACAGGGAGACATCCTAGCATAGCACTTCCCGAAGCGTGGTCTCTGGTCCCTGCGTGTCCCCAAGGCCCTTTCAGGGGATCCATGAGGTCAAACTATCTTCTTAATAATACTAATATTAGTTGTCTTGTTTCAGTGTTCATTCTCTCATGAGTATACAGTGGAGTTTCCCAGAGGCTACGGGATGTGTGATATCTATCACAAGACTGAATGTAGAAGCAGATTTGAGAATCCTGCTGTCTTCTATTAAACCAGGCATTAAAGAGATTTGTAAAAATGTCAAACACCACTCATATCACTAATTGTTTGGAAAATATAATAATTTTTCATAATAGGTTTATGATTGTTAAAAGAACAAATGAGTAAATATTTAAAATGTTTCTATTTTAATTTCTAAAATTGTACATATCAATAGATATCCATGTGAACAAAAGCTCTTTGGGGTCCCCAGTGATTTTTAAGAGGGTAAAGGGGTGCAGAGACCAAACAGTTTGAAAAAATATACTTGCCCACTGCACCTTAAGTTCTTCATCTGTAGAGATAAAATCTACCTAATAGGGCTATAGGGAGAAATTAGAAAAAATTCTGAAAATCACCCAAAACAGTAACTAGCACAGATGGTAGCTATTTTATTGTGATGATTATTTGGTTGATTTATTTACTTAACCAACAGTTTCCACTGATTACAAAAAAGGAATGGTGGCGGCAAGAGGCAGTCCATAAGAACTCTCCAGGCCTCCGTAACTAGTCAAATCTAGGATCTATTTTGTTTGAACGGCATACACATTTTTTTTTCTTTCTCCCCCAACTCCTTCTCTCTCTATTTTTTGCTTTTTAAATTTAAAAGCCTTTCAGGTGGACATGCTTTTTCCAGCTGACCAGACTCCACAACTTCCTGGCCCAGTTCCTACGTTTATTTTACCTTCTTGCTCCCGT